>NC_081356.1:51376326-51679649 GCF_030684315.1 Stegostoma tigrinum | reverse complement strand
GGAACCTTATCAAACGCCTCTCTAAGCTTTATATCTGATTGCACAAAGGATTCATAACAAAGTAAACAAGTACACCCACTGAAGTGAATAAATGCAATCTGAAAACTATTACGGAGACATGACTTTACAATGCGAAATGATTCAGTCCTGAACATTGAGGAGAATATAACATTCAACAAAGAATAAAATGCTCGGTTATGGTGGAAGGATACTACTATTAACTGCACACTAGTTAGAATTTACCTTGTTTCAGAACAGGATATAGAATCAATTTGGGTGGAGATGAGGAACACAAAGGGAAAGAGGTCACCAGTGGGAGTGGCCAACAGGGGCCCTAACTGTAACCACAATGTGGGACAAAGAATATAAGAATAAATAGAGTGCTCGTGAAGAAGGGACTTTAATTATCATGGTTGACTTTAGTCATAAAGTGGAAAATCAGATTAGCAATAGTAGCCTGGCCAAAAAGTTCATAGAATGCTTTTGAAATGCTTAGAACTGACCAGCCAGCAAGTTATATTATACTTGGTGCAGTTGAATATGAATGAGTTTCACAACCAGTATGAAAGAGAAAGAGATAATGGGAACTGCAGATGCTGGAGATTCCAAGATAATAAAATGTGAGGCTGGATGAACACAGCAGGCCAAGCAGCATCTCAGGAGCACAAAAGCTGACGTTTCGGGCCTAGACCCTTCATCAGAGAGGGGGATGGGGGGAGGGAACTGGAATAAATAGGGAGAGAGGGGGAGGCGGACCGAAGATGGAGAGCAAAGAAGATAGGTGGAGAGGGTGTAGGTGGGGAGGTAGGGAGGGGATAGGTCAGTCCAGGGAAGACGGACAGGTCAAGGAGGTGGGATGAGGTTAGTAGGTAGCTGGGGGTGCGGCTGGGGGTGGGAGGAAGGGATGGGTGAGAGGAAGAACCGGTTAGGGAGGCAGAGACAGGTTGGACTGGTTTTGGGATGCAGTGGGTGGGGGGGAAGAGCTGGGCTGGTTGTGTGGTGCAGTGGGGGGAGGGGATGAACTGGGCTGGTTTAGGGATGCAGTGGGGGAAGGGGAGATTTTGAAACTGGTGAAGTCCACATTGATACCATATGGCTGCAGGGTTCCCAGGCGGAATATGAGTTGCTGTTCCTGCAACCTTCGGGTGGCATCATTGTGGCAGTGCAGGAGGCCCATGATGGACATGTCATCAAGAGAATGGGAGGGGGAGTGGAAATGGTTTGCGACTGGGAGGTGCAGTTGTTTGTTGCGAACTGAGCGGAGGTGTTCTGCAAAGCGGTCCCCAAGCCTCCGCTTGGTTTCCCCAAAAGAGAAAATTGGTTCGTGGAATGGTAATTTAAGCCTACACAGACAATATGGGAATTAGAAATCTGAGTTAACTGAATTGAATGAGTATAGTAGGATAGATCACATGAAACACAGTAGCAACAGAATATTCGTACGACACAGAAAAATCCTAATAAACGGAAGATAAGAACATAAGAACCAGGAACAGGAGTAGGCCATCTGGCCCCTTCAGCCTGCCCTGCCATTTCAGAAGATCATGGCTGATCTTTGAGACTCAGCTCCACTTACCCGCCCACTCACCACAACCCTTAATTCCTTCACTGTTCAAAAATTTATCTAGCCTTGCCTTAAAAACATTCAATGAGGTAGCTTCAACCACTTCACTGGGCAGGGAGTTCCACAGAACCACAACCCTTTGAGTGAGGAAGTTCCTCCTGGCCTCAGTCCTACATCTGCTGACCTTTATTTTGAGGCGATGCCCTCTAGTCCTAGTTTCACCTGCTAGCAGAAACAACCTCCCTGCCTCCACCTTATCTATTCCCTTCATAATCTTATATGTTTCTATAAGATCTCCCCTCATTCTTCTGAATTCCAATGAGTATAATCCCAGTCTACTCGGTCTCTTCTCATAATCCAATCCTGTCAACTCTGGAATCAACCGATTGAATCTCCTCTGCACCCTCTCCAGTGCTAGTATATCTCTTCTCAGGTAAGGAGACCAAAACTGCACATGTTATTCCAGGTGTGGCCTCACCAGGATCCTATACAGCTGCAGCGTAGCCTCCTTGTTTTTAAGCCCCATCCCTTGAGCAACGGCAGATATACCATGATTAACTAAAGTAGTTATGGAAAGCATCAAACTTCAACAAAATACACATTATTGTAAGGATGGGAGGCAGATTAAATGATTGGTAAGAATATAAAGAATGGCAAAGAATGACTATAAAGCTAATGAGGAAGAAGAGAAAGGGGTATGAGGGGAAACTAGCTAGGATTATGAGTCCAGATAATATGATTTTGTACAGCTTCTTTAAAAAGGGGAAAAATATGACTGCTGGTACCCTAGGGAATGAGCACAGGACAGTAACAGAAGGTAATAAGGAAATGGTGGATGAAATCAACAAAATATTTTGCTTCTGTATTCACCATAGAGCATTTTTAAAAATCCTGTTCTTTGGGAAATGACATCGACCTAATGTGATTCCAGACTCTTAGGAATGTTGTGAGAATGTTTAGAGTTTTGAGCGCATGGAATAGTTTACCAGTGGTAGTCGTGGTAGCGGAGTCATTAGTGACATTTAAACGACTGCTGTACATGCACATGGACAGCAGTGAATTGAGGGGAATGTAGGTTAGGTTATTTTATTTTTGGATTAGGATTATTCCACGGCACAACATCGTGGGCCGAAGGGCCTGTACTGTGCTGTACTTTTCTATGTTCTATGTTCTATGTGGTTGACTGTTCTCCGAAAGGCCTGGCGAGCCTCTTGGCTACAGTCAAGAATGTGACTCACTACTTCCTTATGCAGAAGAATCAAGAATGATCAGTAAATGATTGCCAAAATTCATTTTAAAAAAGGGAAGCAAAAGAATGAATTGAATATGAGCGCAGGCCAAAATGGCAAACCAGGCCCCACTCTATTGGGCGCTACAAGTGGGAGGGAAGAGTAGGGGAGAGGGCAAAAGTGCAGGAGATGGTTCGGATCCGATTGAGGGACCTGTTGACAATGGAGCTGGGGAATCCTCAGTTGAGGAAGATTGTGGACATTTCAGAGGCTCCCTTGAAGTTGGCCTCATCTGAAAATATGCGACGGAGACAGAGGAACTCAAGGAATGGGATGGACTCCCACAACAGCGATAGGGTTCCCCTTATTCTCACCTACTATCCCACCAGCATCCACATCCAGAAGATCATCAGATGCCATTTCCGCCACCTCCAGCAAGATGCCACCACCAGACACATATTCCCCTCCCATCCCTCGATCACCTTCCACAGGGACCATTCCCTTCGGGACAACATGGTCCACACTTCCTTCACCCCAACACTTCCCCACAGCCCTACGGCACCTTTCCCTGTAACCGGTGAAGGCGCAACACCTGCCCATTTACTTCCTCTCTCCCCACTAGCCAAGGGTCCATCCAGGTGTACCTTCAAGGTGAAGCAACACTTTATCAGCACTTCCAAGAATCTAGTCTACTGCATTCGCTGCTCACAATGTGGTCTCCTCTACAGTGGGGAAATGAAGTGTACACATGGTGACTGCTTCGCAGAACATCTGTTCTGCTTGCAAAAAAGACCCTGAACTACCTGTTGCCTGCCACTTCAATGCACCACCTTGCTCTATGGCCAACATTTCTGTCTCCGGCTTGCTGCAGCGTTTCAGTGAATCCCAACGCAAGCTGGAGGAACAACACCTCATTTTCCGCTTGGGGGCCCTACAGCCCTCTGGACTCAATCCAGAGTTCAATAATTCTAGGGCCTAAACTCTCCCATGTCCTAGCCTCCCACCCCACACACCAAACCTCGTTACCACATAGCCTGCCACTACATATCCACTGTTGTTAGTCACTAACAGTCCCCATTAACAACTATTGACGCTCCCAGCCTGATTGTTAGCAACTCCTTTGTCTGTTCAACTGTCTTTTTCTCTCTTTTTGCTCTCTCTTTGGGCACTATCCAATTGTTTACTCCCTACCCTACCCACTTCCCTATTTTCTGCAATATAAACTGACATTTTCCCAGCCACCATCAGTTCTGAGGAAGGGTCACCAGACCCAAAACGTTAACTCTATTTTCTCCTCCACTGATGCTACAAGACCTGCTGAGCTTTTCCAACAACTTTGTTTTTGTTATTAAAAAAGGTGTTGTTTTATTGATCATCCATTCTTGAGTGACAAAACTGTTAGGTGTCATTCTTGGACTATCAGAAAGCCTTAAAGGCAAAATTACACTTCGTAAGTTGAAAAAAAACCTGTTTTACAAAAAAATTTGGATGTAGGAAAATATGTGTGTGTACTTCTAATACCCCTTGTAGCTGATGGGAGACAAACTGCCAGTGTGTCTGCTGCTTTAATAGTTAAATTTGTTCAGCACAGTTAAAATAAATGAGCTGAACAGACAATAACAACAAACAGGCCTTACAAAATGTGTGCGCCAGAAGAAACACAATGTATTTTGGAGTATTTCAGTTTGTCAAATTAGGAAAGACTTAATGAATTTCAGAGTGCTTTGAAAATCATTTTTCAACATTAGCAAATTCTTATATCAGGAGCAGCTGTATGGAATGGTAGTTGTCATTCCAGGTCACTAAAAGTTAAGGCCCCCTCAGGCTGGTTTCTACACCATCTGGTACCAATTAGTGTTTTACTTCCTTAATGGAACACCATGCCCTTATTAGGTCATTTAAAGTTAGGCTATGTTTCAGAGGAAACGTTATTCAAAAAGTAAAATTTAAACTAAATTTTAGAAAAATTGAATTCTATAACTCTCACATTTTGCTTTTGAAGTAAACTATAGTAGTTATCTTCATAACTGATTTTAATTAAAAATAAATATTTGCCTTTTCATTAAATTCAAAAAGCCTACTATTTTACATAAAGGAATTTGTAACAGGAAATACAAAATGTACTTACTGAGACCACCAATTTAATGAAACTTGTTTTACAAGTTCATGACAAGTTGATGCAGAAATAAAAAAAATGCCATTTCTATCTTGCCTTTCTTGGCCACTGGATGTCTCCTTGTGCTTTGCAGTGAATAAAATACCTCAGAAGTACAGTTACTGTTTTTACGTATGAAACACAGCAGTCAATTTTTGCACAAAAATCTCCTGCGAATGTCAAACTGATAACATGATTCAGATAATAGTCATATAACACAGAAACAAATCCTTCAGTCCAACTCGCCCATGCCAACCAGATAATTTAAGTCTCATCCTATTTGCCATCATTTGGCCTATATCCCTCCAAACGCATCCTACTCGTAAACACATCCAGATATAGAACATAGAACATAGAACAGTACAGCACAGAACAGGCCCTTCAGCCCACAATGTTGTGCCGACCATTGATCCTCATGTATGCACCCTCAAATTTCTGTGACCATATACATGTCCAGCAGTCTCTTAAATGACCTTCTCCTCTATCCATCTTTGATCCGCCTCCCCCTCTCTCCCTATTTATTTTAGAACACTCTTTACACCACCCCCCACAACTGTTTCTGATGAAGGGTCCAGGCCCGAAATGTCAGCCCCTGAGCCCCCAAGATGCCCCTTGGCCTGCTGTGCCCATCCAGCTCCACACCTTGTTATCTCCTATCCCTGTAATCCTGCATTTCCCACAGCTAATCCACCTAGATACTACAGGCAATTTAGCACTGCAAATCCACCTAACCCACACATCTTTGAACTGTAGGAGGAAAGCAGTGCACCTGGAGAAAAATCACCGAGACATGGGGAGAATGTGAAAACTCCAGAGTCACTCAAGAGTGGAACCCCTAGCAGGGAGGCAGTAGTGCTAACCACTGAGCCACCATGCTGCCTATATGAAGTTGTACATTTTAGTAAGGAGAGGAAAAACAGGACAAAATGAACGGCACAAATTTAAAAGGATTGTAGGACCTGAAAGTATAAGCAGATAATCTTTGAAAGCGGCAGGACAAATAGAGAAGGCTACTGGAAAATGATATTCAATCCTTAACTTACTCTGTATTCTATTCCTCTAGTAAAGTTATATCAGATCTTTCTATAACACTGGTTAAGTCTCAGCTACAGTAGTGCTAAATTTAGATCATCACCATTCAAAAACACCAGGACTTTAGAAACAGTGCATAATGTACCTGGATAGAAGACTTGTGTGGAGAAACTAAAAAAGCTTGGGTCATTCTCTTTAAGTACAGAGACAGGAAGATTGATTGTGATTTTCAAAAATCAACAATTTCGACAAAGTAAATAAAGTGAAGCTGATTGCACTTGCAGCGAAATCAGAATTTTATTGAACTCTGAAGAGCCAATATAGCCTCTAGCATTGCTGTGTCATACCATGTTTCTAAAAGGACAACCAACAAATCGAGCCTTTTCAAGTTAACAGTGGTTATACTTGCAATTCAATTTTTGGCAGGTAATTTAAAATCGTTTTATGTTTACAATCCAAGAATTTTGAACAGTTTTGAATTAAGTCAATCTTTTATAATGCCAAATATTTAAGAGGAAGGGCAGACTGAAACATTTATGAAGCAGAACCACACCACAAAAATTTAAACAATGCAATTAAAAAACAAAGGTGCTTCAACTACCAAGAATTATTGTTTAGAGAACATACATTACAAGTAATAAATACTAGAACCAGTGGCTAAGTTCATCATGTAAGTCGAATAGTCTGACGGGTTAATACATTAAACTTTGCACTGTCTTTACTATCATTTCACACTAAAAAACTGCCATACCCTTTCCTTTGAGAAATATTCTTTGCACGAGGGGTAAATGACTAAGTATAAATTTTAAAAAGGCAATAAAGAAGATTATTTTCACCAGACAGCACATTGCACAACAAATGGCACAGAGCTCTCAAACCACAGGATTTTTAACTGCCTGATTTCGGAGACTGTTCCACTGTATTTTGCAGCAGAGTGTTCTTCCATTCAGTTCAGGTTCCAGTGACAGAACACAATGTCTTAAATTAACACATTACGGCAAAGGATGTCACAACAGTAAGTTAGTTACTACCTTTCTCTTTACCTCATCAGAAGCATCCATCATACCACCATCAGCTCCTCTTCCAGGACCCCAAACCTTGCGCTTCTGTTTCGGTTGTCCTCTCATACCACGGCCCCGATCAATTCCTCTACCTCTACCTTTTTGCATAATACCTTTCATTCTTTTAAGTTTTGAAATTGTACCAGCCTCTACCATTTCCTCTGGCCGTTCATTTCATACATGCACCACTCTGAGTGAAAAAACTGCCCCTCAAATCCTTTTTAAATCTTTCCCCTCTCACGTTAAACCCTTTCCATCTAGTTTTGAACTCCTCTAACCCAGGGAAAAGATCTTGTCTATTTACCCGATCCATGCCACTCATGATTTTATAAACCTCTGTGAAGGTCGCCTGTCAGCCTCCGATGATCCAGGGAAAATAGCCCCTGTCTATTCAGCCTCACCCTGTAGCTCAAACCCTCCAACCCAAGCAACGTTCTTCTAAATCTTTTCTGAACCTTTTCAAGTTTCACAACATCCTTCCTATGGAGTGAGGAGACTCTGAATCTCCTGTTTGCATCTGCCAACCAGGGCTCAATGATTGGCCCAGATTTAAAGCCCATGTCGAGGATCTCATATTCAATGATATCCATCCAGCTCTTGTTCCAATCACTACATCCCTCCCTGCATAAGTCCAGGGATGTAGGCCTGGTCTTTCGCAGGTAGCTTTTCTTGCGACATTTTCACCCCAGGTCTGGTTCCTCTGACTCAGACTCTGACAGCGTGTACTGAATCTGTAGCTCATCTCTTGCATCTGGAGCATCTTGGAAGAGTTTCCTCCTCTTCTGGCGGGAGCAATGATATCCAGGCTGCATCCATCTCGGGTTTCCTCGACACTAGATGGAGGGGAGAATCCACACTTTCTGACAGGCCTTCTGGCTGTTGTGATGGGCTAGGTATGCTATGCTCCTGCCCCATTTGTGAGGTAGTAGCTTTCAGATGATCCACATTTTGTTCAGGATGACCTCACCTACCCGAACACTATGCCACGGGATCTGACTCTACATCAACCTCGCTTCATACCCATGCAGGGCTATTCCTGTGGTTCCAGCACCAAACTTCATCCCCGAAGTAAACTGTCTCGCTCATTAGAGGAGTCATGTGGCCTGCACTGGTGTACCTGATGCTGTTACGCACTCCCCACAAGGTCCAGGGATATCAGGTTTAACCTCGTGCAGAGTCTTCTCCCCATCAGCAACTCTGCTGGAGTTATTCCTATAGTTGCATGAGGTGTGGTCTATAATCGAACAGGAACCAGAACAGTTTGGTATCAAATGAAGCTGTAGGCTGTTTCTGTCAGCCCATCTTCAACATTTGGACCACGCTTACTGCCAAACCAGTAGCTGATGGGTATGGAGCTGTCTGAACATGTCAAATGCCATTCAATTTTATGAAATGCTCAAAATCCCAGCTGGTAAGTGACATCCCATTGTTGCGATCAATACTTGCGGGAGTCCAGTGTTGCAAATAACGCTCGCGGCTTTTCAACTGTCACCCCTAAGTTTGATGAATGAAGTCCGTGCATGTCCAATGACTTTGAATGGGGATCCACAATGACCAGGAACATGAGCCCATGAAAGAACTGGCACAGTTGACAGGAAACCGAGTCCATGGTTTACCTGGCTATTCCCACAGATGTGCGGAGCTGCCATCAGCAATTTTTCTCCTTGCTGACACTTTGTGTGCTACCCCACAAAGGCAGCTGTGTTGGCATCCAAACCTGGGAACCAGACATAACTTGCTGCCAACATCTTTGTTTTGGAAACCCCCGGATGAGCCTGGTGGAGTTCACCCAATATCTGGTGGCGACCTTTACCCGGGACAATCACTCTTGCTCCCCACAGTAATATGCAATCCCCTAGTACATCTAGTCTTGCCAGGTCCAGAAAGATTTCAATCCTAGTTTTGGTGCCACTTGTGTTTCTCCCATTACTGTTTTAGTTTTACTAGGACAGGATCTTCTTGTGTCCACAGTCAGATATTGTCTGTGGTGACCGGGAGGATGTCCAGAGAGTTTAAAACCAGAATGGGCTCTTTCGGGGGAGGCACCGCTGGTGGAGTATCTGCAATGGGAGGCAACTCAAGGCAGCCACATTAACCACTTGGCTTCCGAGACAGAATTCCAATATGTACCTATGAGTGCTGAGAATAAGGGCTCACTGCTGACTTCAAGCAGAAGCTATGGGCCTCACCACCTTGTTGCCAAGGAAGGGTTTGTGGTCTGTTATTATCACAAATCCCTGTCAGTAAAGGTATTGGTGGATCTTTCTCACACCAGTGATGACCACCAAATCTTTATTCTTTATCTGGGCATATTTGCATTCGGCATCAGCCAAAGTCTGGGAAGCATACCGCTTTTGGCATTCCTCTCCATCGGGGCACTGGTGAGCCAACACTACCCCAATACCCTATGGGGAGGCATTGCATGACACCTCTCACTTCGGATCGTAGTGGGCCAACATCTTAGATGTCAATAAGCTGCCTTTTCTCTTCCCCAAAGGCTACATTTTGGCTATATGACCAAGGCGAACCCTTTTTCAGTATCAGGTGTAAGAGTGCCAAAATAATGGTCAGGTTACGTATGAATTTTTCGTAATAATTCATAATCCAAGGAAAGATCTAGGTTCCAGTACAGATGTGGGAGCTGATAGAACATAGAACATAGAACATAGAACAGTACAGCACAGAACAGGCCCTTCAGCCCACAATGTTGTGCCGACCATTGATCCTCATGTATGCACCCTCAAATTTCTGTGACCATATACATGTCCAGCAGTCTCTTAAATGACCCCAATGACCTTGCTTCCACAACTGCTGCTGGCAACGCATTCCATGCTCTCACAACTCTCTGCGTAAAGAACCTGCCTCTGACATCCCCTCTATACTTTCCACCAACCAGCTTAAAACTATGACCCCTCGTGCTAGCCATTTCTGCCCTGGGAAATAGTCTCTGGCTATCAACTCTATCCATGCCTCTCATTATCTTGTATACCTCAATTAGGTCCCCTCTCCTCCTCCTTTTCTCCAATGAAAAGAGACCGAGCTCAGTCAACCTCTCTTCATAAGATAAGCCCTCCAGTCCAGGCAGCATCCTAGTAAACCTCCTCTGAACCCTCTCCAAAGCATCCACATCTTTCCTATAATAGGGCGCCCAGAACTGGACGCAGTATTCCAAGTGCGGTCTAACCAAAGTTTTATAGAGCTGCAACAAGATCTCACGACTCTTAAACTCAATCCCCCTGTTAATGAAAGCCAAAACACCATATGCTTTCTTAACAACCCTGTCCACTTGGGTGGCCATTTTAAGGGATCTATGTATCTGCACACCAAGATCCCTCTGTTCCTCCACGCTGCCAAGAATCCTATCCTTAATCCTGTACTCAGCTTTCAAATTCGACCTTCCAAAATGCATCACCTCACATTTATCCAGGTTGAACTCCATCTGCCACCTCTCAGCCCATCTCTGCATCCTGTCAATGTCCCGCTGCAGCCTACAACAGCCCTCTACACTGTCAACGACACCTCCGACCTTTGTGTCGTCTGCAAACTTGCTGACCCATCCTTCAATTCCCTCGTCCAAGTCATTAATAAAAATTACAAACAGTAGAGGCCCAAGGACAGAGCCCTGTGGAACTCCACTCACCACTGACTTCCAGGCAGAATATTTTCCTTCTACTACCACTCGCTGTCTTCTGTTGGCCAGCCAATTCTGTATCCAAGCAGCTAAGTTCCCCTGTATCCCATTCCTCCTGACCTTCTGAATGAGCCTACCATGGGGAACCTTATCAAATTTGGATTATGCCATCAAATGTACCATCGATTGCCCTCACTTTATCTTTCAATAGATGTAACCCAGTTTTGTTGGTTCTGAAACCCAATAGGTCATTTGCGGCATATGGAATAGACATTTTCCCCTTCTAAGACGTATGCCCGCCTGGGAGAAACATTTATGCACATTTAACCATTGTGTCCAAGTTCTCCAAGTGCTCTTTATTGATCTTCCTGGCTATTAACTTGTCATCCAGATCTATGGCAATTTGGGGCAAATGTTCTCCATCGTTTACTGTGAACAGTGCAGGTTGATGATATCCTAAATGGCAGTTTCCTGTACTGGTACAAATCTTTATGGGTATTAACTGTACTGTACTTCTTCGACTCCCCAACTAGTCGCAATTGTAGGAAGGCACAGCTCATGTATATCTAAGTGAAGGAAAGTGCCCCCCCACCATCAACAATTTTGTGTCCCCTTCCTCTGTCCGAGGACTTCAGTATTTATCCACCTGCAAGAAGCGGTTTACCATTTGCTTAAAATCCACACAAAGGCGAACTAAGCCATCAGGCTTCACAATCGATATAACTGGTGCTGCCTATTCAGCAAACTGCACTAGCTTGATGATTCCTTTGCTTTCCAACCTCCTGATTTCTGCCTACATGGCAAATGCCACTGGGCGGGCCTCGGAAAACCACGGAATTGCTTCCTGGCCAACACGTAGTGGCTTTGGCTCTTTGGTAGTCCCTGGCCCTTCCTGAAAAACCCCTGTGTATTTCATTAGGACTTTACTGAGGCAGCCATTTTCTAATCAAAAAATGTTAAGCCAATCTAGGTGAATCTTTATCAACCAATTCTGCCTCAATCAGCACAGGCCCAAGCTTCTTTCTACAATCAGTGGTAACTGCACCAATTGCTCTTTATAGGAGACGGAATTGAAGTTGTATCCTTAATCTGTAAAAGTTCCCCAGTGTACGTTCTCAGTCTATGCAGATGTCTTGTGCAAACTTACGCGTTGGAGTCCAATGCAAATCTTGTTAAAGATAGGTTCTGCAACTACAACATTGCCCTGCGTTGGTACAGACTTCCAGGAGAAACAGGTGATCATTGAAAGAAACATTAATTTTGGTTGGTTCTGATTTGAATGTTGCTAGGCAATGTAACTGTTCCAACCTGCATGTAGATGGACTTTCCAGATGGTACAGCAAAGTTTAAGAGGCATTTAGACAGACACATGCACAGAACAGGCAGAGAACGACAAGGTGGCTCCGTGGTTAGCAACTGCTGCCTCAGGGCCAGGAACCTGGAATCAATTCCATCCTTGGGTGACTGTGTGGAGTATGCTCATTGGTGGTGGCAGTGGAGGTGAGTTTGGGCACAGTGCGGGACCCAATGGCATCAGTGGTGGCCGCATAGGAGAGGTTGGTCCAGTGCAAATGCTGGTAGTGGCAGCAGCAGTGGAAGCAAGACAGTGACAGCACAGCAAAGTGTTTGCTATAGCAGTGTTGTCAGGACTTGAAGCTGGTTGACTGCTGCGTGCTGGTGACCTCAGAATATAGGCCCGTGTTTGTTTCTAGAGGGTGCAATGGCCTCAGTATTGGGATAGAGGAGTCTGAATCCAGGCCCATGGCTGAATTAGGATGCGGGAGCAGTTCCAAACCCAACTTAACAAGAAAGAAATGTTAATTTGAACTATATTGTTTTAGCTACTTTTATATTCTGTGTTCGGGATTATTATCTGTGTTTTAAGATGGCACCAGAGAATGACGACACTATACAATACTTTTCACTGTATTTATAATAAGATACACGTGACAATAAATCAATCAATCATTCTCCTGGTCTGCATGGGTTTGTTCTGTTTTCCTCCCACAGTCCAAAGATGTGAGAGTTAGGTGGATTGGCCATACTAAATTGCTCATTGTGTCCAGGGACGTGGTGGGTTAGCCATCAGAAACTAGCCACAGGATATGTGTGGGTGGGTCTAGTCGGGATTCAGAGGGTCGCTGTGTACTCAAAGGGCTGAATGGCCTGCTTCCACCCTGTAGGGATTCTACGATTCTATAAATAGAGGGATTAGGACCACTTGCAGACAGATAGGATTAGTTTAGAATAGCATCATGATCAGCACTGACATGATGAGCCAAAGTCTACTGGATGAAAGACAGGCAAGATGGATGACAGGAAAGCTAATTCCTCCGGTGCCAAAGGAACTGGTGATAGAACAAAAAAGAAGCAAAAAAGTGTGCCTCCAGCATGTGTGGGGCCAAGTTAAGAGAAGTAAGATAAGAAATGGACAAAACACATCACACAGAGCTTTTGATGTGAAATTGTTGAACTCAATGTTGAACCCGAAAGCTGTAAAAGGGATTGAAATGTAATCACATATAAATGTTTTTTAGATTGGATTCTCTAGAGTGTGGAAACAGGCCCTTTGGCCCAACAAGTCTACACCGCCCCTAGCAGCACCCCACCCAGACCCATCCCCCTATAACGCACACAACGCTGAACACTACAGGCAATTTAGCATTACTAATCCACCTAGTCTGCACATCTTTGGACCATGGGAAGAAACCGGAGCACCTGGAGGAAACCCACGCAGATACAGGGAGAATGTGCAAACTCCACACAGACAGTTACCCGAGGCTGGAATTGAACCCGGGTGCCTGGTGCTGTGAGGCTGCAGTGCTAACCACTGAGCCACCGTGTCACCCTAAATGTTCACCTGAGTTGGAATGCACCATGAAATACATAAACTACTGACAGATATTTTGAGTTCTCTTCAGTAAAGACCTTATGTCGAACACAACACTGCATTGTACAGGCTAAACAAGAAGTGCCTAATTGAAAGATGCGGTGCTGGCCCGGAAGCTTACGCTGAACCTACTGGAATAGTGCACCGAGCAGGGACAGATATGTCAGTCTAACAGGAAGTGTAGAATTAAAATGGCAAATTACCTAAAATTCGAAGTCACACTTGCAGACTGATGAAGGCATTCCACAAATCGGTCAACCAATCTCACCACTGTACAAGTTAGGCCGGACAGAAAGAACTACAAACAAGTTGGTGCTTCATGTGAAAGAGTGTTTGTAGCCTTGGACAGTAAAGAATGAGATGAGGTAAAATCCTTTATTTGTACAAAAGGTGGTGTGGGAATTGGAATGAGATATTGAGGGTGATTGAGGTATGGATCAGGGCATCATACAGACTCTTCGTCGTTCAGAAAGAGGAGGGAACAAAGAGATGTGTATGCTAGTGGCACCATTCTGAAGGCAGAAAATGACCCTTGGTTTACAGAGGATGGAGGAGTGCAAGATGAGGACCAGGGAACTCTACAGTGGTTCAAGAAGGGAGGGAAAGATAAGGGAAGGGAAGGAAATGCAGTGGGCACAGTCAAGGGCCCTGCCAACCCACAACCACATAGGAATGAATGGTGAAGGAAGGAATCCTCAGTTGAGGATAAAGAAATCCACATCAGAAGCACAACTGTAGAAACGTGCATCATGAGGACTGATAATCAAAAGACACACAGAAACTGTGAAAATTCCACAGAATCCGCACAAGGAATGGATGTGAGGAAGTTGTTAGGTTAGCTGTGGGAATCAGCAGGATAATAATAAACATTAGTTGATGGCTTCATTTCTGGTAATAAGCTAAGAAATCATAGAAAGTAAGGGTGGAAATTGGAGACCAAGTTAATGACTTTTTTCTTTTTCTTTACACAGAGAGAGGTGGGCTTGTGGAATGTGCTGACAGAGTGGTAGTGGAGTCAGATACTTTAGAGACTTTTAAATGACTCTTGGATAGGCAGATGGCTCGTAGTAAAACATAGGATATGTAGAGTCGTTTCATCTTATATCTTAGTAAAATAGGTTGACACAACATCGTGGGCCAAAAGGCCTGTACTGTGCTGTAATATTCTATGTTCTAATATCTCTAATTCAGGGCATCAGCCGAAATATGCATCAGAGTTTGAGGGGACCCTAAATAAAGCTGGAACATGAAATGTCTGATATATCTGATGAAAAAGTACCGATTGCTAAAACTTACTCAGGTACCATAATGGCGCTTTTTAATTGAACAAAAGAGTAGAGTTGGACTTGAAGGAGAAACTGGTCAGAATATTAACAAACTCTGCCAGGTAAAATGCGGTGAAGTATAGGGACTGTTTTGGTCTCCATCTGTGGAAAAAGTGAAGAGCTCACAGATCATCCTGGTGGGAGAAGTAGGTATAATAAATGATTATCAGTGATAAAGACGAGGCAGTTGGACCCAAGAAACTGGAAGTTTGTAAGATGTCAGTGAGCATCAGAAATATTGCACATGTATGTAGAAAAAGATCCGACAAAAGGAATATTAAAATAGCGTCAAGGTATGAAAAAAAAATTTTAATCACTTGCACAGCATAGGCTGAAATAACAGGTCTATCAAAGTAGAGTATCCAACGTAAGTTTCGCACAGTCAGGGAGGAAAGGTCACATCCACGGTGAAACACAGCCCTAGTGAGTATACAGTTTGGGGAATTTGGAGACAACATGGGAAAAAAAACTTCATAATCATTTTCTTTCTTCATTTTAAGTTTAAAATTCAATAATCTAATAAGGTTAATGAGGTTGCTAGCTCAGCTACAAACTAAAAAAGTTGATTTTTTAAAAAACACAAATTAAAACCGATTTATTAGAATGGAGTTGGTGGGTGAAGTGATATGCTGTAACTGCATGATGTGTGCACTCGTTGAGCCTGTTATGATTCATAGTGATCACACATGTGGCAAGTGTTGGTTGTCTAAGGAACTCCAGCTAAAGCACTGAAGCATATCAGGGAGGGGGACATTGTGTTTCAGGAAGCAAGCAGACCCCTTAGATGAACTATCTTGAATTCGGTCAGTGGTCAGTAGACAGGAGGATGTGACTACTAGCGAGAAAGGTAGAGGAAATCCAGGAGGAGCTTGTCTAACAGATTTGAGAAACTTGATCTGTGTGTGGATGAAACTGGGGGCTGTAGGGAGCATAAGCAAACAGATCACAGCACTGAGGTACAGAGGGGAGTACAAGGAGAAATTCAGTTACACTCGGGGATAGTATAGTCAGGGGAATAAACACCATGACCAGGATCATAAGTCATGAGGCTGTATTCCCTGCATGGTACCCAGGTTCAGGATATCTCATCCAGACTGCAGACGGACTTGGTGTGGGAAAAGAAAGATCCAATTGTTGTAACCCACATAGGTACGAACAATATAGATAAAAAAGGACAAATGCTTCTACCGAGGGAATATGAGTAGCTAGGGGTAAATTTAAAAGCAGAACCAAGAAGGTAATAATCTCCAGATTACTACCCGAGCCATGAACAAATTGGTACAGGGTCAACAAGATGAAGAGATAAACATGGCTCAATTGTTGCGGGCAAAATAGGTGAGAATTCATGGCACACTGGAACCAGTACTAGGGAATGAGGGAGCTGTTCCAATAGTACACGCTCCATCTGAATCATGCTAGGACCAGATTCCTGGCAAATCTCATAACCAGGGCTGTGGATATGGCTCTAAACTAACTAGTGGGAGGGGGAGTGGTCACTTGCATGGAAAATTATGGGAAGAGTTAAGGTACAGAGGGCGGGGGCGGTCGTTCAGCAGAAGTTTCCAGAACGAATAATAGGACAGAAAGTATGCTAAGGGTCAGGAATCTAATTTCAGGGACAGTGGATAAAGGGACAACTCTGAGAAGGGACGAAATCAATGCAGGACTGAGGATGTTGCAACTAAATGCATGCAATATACAAAACAAGGTAACTGAGCATGTAGCATAAATTGAAATTGGCAGCTATCATGTTGCACGTATCAGAGATATGGCTGCGAGGGATCAGCTCTGGGAAACTAAATATCCAAGGGTACACACTGCATCAAAAAGACAGGCAGATGGGCAGAGAGGGTGGGGTTGCTTTGTTAGCAAGAAACAAAATTAAATCAATAGTGTACAGAGTTGGAACACACAGAATCTGCATGGGTAAAGTTGAGGACCAGAAAGGAAAACGGATCCTGATGGGAATTATGTATAGCCTCTTGGCAGTAGTTCGGACATGGGGGAAGAAACTCCGTAGTAATTATATCACACCCCCACACACAGCCTAACTACCTATCTCAGGAGTCGGGTTGCGACCAGGAACTGCATGGTGGGAGCTGAACACGCGGGACGTGTCCTGCAGCAACAGCAGAAGGAGCATGGGTTGGAGTGATGTCGACAGATCAAGAATGGGCCGGTTCAGCAGTGAGGGCAGGCTGGTGGGGCAGAGGCTGTCAGCAGCGAGAGCAGACTGGTCAGGTGGCAGCAGTCAGCAGCAAGAGCAGGCTAGTGGGGCAGCAGCAGTCAGTGGCAAGAGTGCCAGTGAGGTAGCAGCAACTGGCAGCAAGAGTTGGGACCTCCAGGGGGTCCTAACAATTAGACTCCGAGATCTGGACTTTTTTTTCCCTTACTTACCTTTTGGCTCTATTAAACTGTTTATTTTTGGGTTTTGTAACCAAGTGAGTGCAAGTGAATGGGGACATTGTGCACTTTTTGCTGTACTTATGTATTCCTATACTTAGTACATATGACAAATAAATAAATCTAAATCTAAAAAAGTCTAAAACAAGAAAGAGAGAAGCTACTACAATAGTCTATCATCAGTGGGAACATCATGCTGGTAGTGGGTCTCAAGAAAAGGAATTTGTGGTATGTTTTTGAGATTTGTTTTGAGCAGCTTGTGGTACAGCCCACTATGGAACAGACAATATTGGATTTGGTGATGTGTAATGAGGCAGAAGGGAGCTGAAGGTCAAGGAACCTCTAGGGGGCAGTGACTATAATATGATTGAATTTATCCTGCAGTTTGAGTTGGAGAAGACTGAATCAGATGTAACAATATTACAAATGGGTGAATGTCACTGCAAAGACATAAGAGAGGAGCTGGCCAGAGTGGACTGGAAGGGGAGTCTAGCAAAGAAGACTGTGGAGCAGCAATGGCAGGGGTTTCTGGGGATAATCTGAGAGGCACAGCAGAAATTCATCCCAAGGAAGAAGCAGTGCACCAATGAAAGAATGAAGCAATCATGGCGGTCAAGGGAAATCATTAACAGCATGAAAGCAAAACAAAAAAAAACAATGAGGGCTTGTTGAAGTCAGAGCATTGGAAAATCAGCAGAGAAAATCAGGAAAAAGCAACAAGGGGTGAAAAGATGAAATATGAGCGTAAGCTAACTAGTAATATTAAAGAAGATTGCAAAAGATTTTTCTGGATATTTAAAAGGGAGGGAGAGAGGCAAGAGTGGGCTTTGGAATCATTGGAAAATGCACCTGGAGAAGCAGTAATGGGGAAATAAAGAAATGGTTAAGGAACTGAATAGGTACCTTGCAATAGTTTTCACAGTGAAAATCACCAGCATCATACGAGAACTTCAAAAGAATCAGGGGCAGAGATAAGTTGAGTTGGCACCATTACGGAGAAGGTACTAGGAAAGCTGAAAGTACTGAAGGTGGACAAACTGCCCAGACAAAATGGACAACAACAGAGTTCTGAAGGAGATAGCTGAAGAGATAGTGGAGGCATTGGTGTTGATCTTTCAGGAATCACTGGAGTCAGGGAGGGTCTTAGAGGAATAGAAAATGACTAATGTAATATCCCTTTTTAAGGAGGGAGAGAGGCAGAAGAGTGATAACTATAGGCCTGTTATCTGAACTTGGTAAGATTTCAGAGTCCATTATTAAGGATGAAATTGTGGAGTACTTGGAAGTGCAAGGTAAACAGGATTGAGTCAGTACAGCTTCGTCAAGGGAAGGTCATGCCTGACAAATCTGATAGAATTTTTTGAGGAGCTAACAAGCACGTTAGACAAAGGAGAGCCAGTGGATATAATCTATTTGGATTTCTAGAAGGCTTCTGACAATATGCCTCATAGGTGGCCACTAAATAAGAAAAGATCCAATAGTGGTAGGGCAAGATACTTGCATGGATAGAGGATTGGTTGTCTGGCAGAAGGCAGGCAGTAGGGGATATAGTGGTCTTTTTCAGGATGGCAGGAGGTAGTTGGGAGTATAACTATTCACATTAATATTAACAATCTGGAGAAAGGAACTGAGGCCGTTGTTGTTAAGTTTGCAAGCGACAAAAAGATTGTGGAGGGACAGGTTGTGTTGAGGAAGCGGGGAGACTGCACCAGGACTGGGACAGGCTAGGAAAGAGAGCAACTAAGTGGCCGATGGAATGCAATGTGGGAAAGTGAGTGGTTAAACATTTTGGTTGGAAGAATAGATAGTCAACTATTTTCTAAATGGAGAAAAGCTTCAGAAATTTGAAGCACAAAAGCATCTGGGAGTCCTCAGTCAGGATTCTCTTGAGGTTAACATGCAGGTTCCGTTAGAAGTTAGGAAGGCAAATGCAATTTTCGCGATCATTTCAAGAGGTCTAGAGTAAAATTGCAGAGATGAACTGTTTAGGCTGTATAAGGCTCTGGTCAGGCTGCATTTGGATTATTTTGGAGCTGTTTCGGGTGTCATATCGATGGAAGAATGAGCTGGTGTTAAAGGGTTTCCAGAGTACATTTACAAGAATGATCCTGGGGATGAGAGGCTTGTCATATGAGGGGCCTGTACTCGATTGAGTTTAGAAGAATGGGGAGGGGGGTGGGGATTTGATTAAAATTTACAGCATACTGACAGACCTAAATATAGTGGACATGGGGATGATGTATCCACCAATAAGAGAAACTAGGGCCCAGGACACAGCCTCAAAGTAAAGGGCTGAGATGAGGAGGAATTTAGAGCATGGAATGCGTTGCCAGCAGCAGTTGTAGAAGCAAGGTCATTGGGGTCATTTAAGAGACTGCTGGACATGCATATGGTCACAGAAATTTGAGGGTGCATACATGAGGATCAATGGTCGGCACAACATTGTGGGCTGAAGGGCCTGTTCTGTGCTGTACTGTTCTATGTTCTATGTTCTATGTAATTTCTTCAGCTTTTTCAGGTGGTTATTCTGTGAACTTATTGCCACAGAGGGCCACAGTTCAGGGGGAGTTTGGTTCGACAGGTGGAGGGGAGCAGCAAAATTGAGATAACTATACGCCATGCCCTACGTTCTCAATGAAAAGATCAACAGTTGTAAGAAACCAAAATGTGTAGTCCAATGGATGGAGAATAAAGACGAGTGAAAGAGACCATTCAGTAAAGGGAAAGACTCCAGCCAAAGACATGACTCTGGAAGTGAAGGCAATGGAAGGAGAGCTTGTTGCTTAATGCTGAACTCAGATTCATTAAGGTAGTGGCATTTGAGGACAACTGTGTTTTCCATGGGTTTGTGATCCTTAACAGTTAAAAAAAAGAACTGTATTCAAGCCAAACTACAAACTTATGGTTCAGCATATCCCCCATTCTACCAATACCATCAAGTAAACGGACAAACCCTGGTTCAAAGACTGTAGGAGGGCATATCAGGAGCAGTATCAGACATATCTAAAAATGAGGTGATGTGCTGAAACTATAATACAGGACTATTTGTGTGCCTAACTCATAAGCAGTGAGTGATCAACAAGGCTAACTGATTTCATAGCCAATAGAGTAGACATAATTCAATTCACTGCAAATTATATCAACAGACAGTTAGAGGAACAGGATACAGCTGTGACAATATTCCAATAATAATACTTAAGATTTGTACTCCAGAACTTTCCACACCACTGGCCAAACTGTTCCAGACATTTTGTCTGACCTCCATCTACATGTTTGCTGAAGACACCACCATTGTAGGCCAGATTTCAAATGGTGACGAGACAGAATACAGGAAAGAGATACAGTGCTTGGTGGCATGGTGTAAAAATAACAATCCCTCCATCAATATCAGCAAAACGAAAGAGCTAATCATTGACTTCAGAAAGCAAGGTGGAGGGCATACTCCCATCTACATCAATGAGCTAAAGGTGGAGATGGTCAACAGCATCAAGTTCCTAGAGGTGACGATCATCAACAATCAGGCTTGGTCCAGCCTTATTAATGCTATTGTCAAAAAAGCACAACAATGGCTGTTGTTCCTCAGGAGGCGATGCAAATATGGCATGTCCATAAAGACTTCAACCAATTTTTATAACTGCATCATAGAAAACACTGTATCTGGATGCATCATGGCTCAGAATGGCAACTTCTCTGACCAGGACCATAGGAAACTACAAGAGAGTTGTGAACACAGCCCAGTCTACCATTCAAGCCAACTTTCCATCGACTGACTCCATCCTTACATCCCACTGCCTCAGAAAGGGCGCCAATATAACCAAAGACCCCTATCATCCCAGTTATAATCATTTCAAACATCTTCTGACAGGCAGAAGACATAAAAGCTTAAATACATACTGACAGATTCAAGAACAGCTTCTTCCCTGCTGTTGTGAAACTTCTGAATAGACTTCTCAAATTTCAAATTTAATGTTAACCTCGCTATTTGTGTGTCTTCTCTGCAGCAACATCATTGTATTCTTCTCACTGTTCTGTTACCCTTACGTACTTTACATGGTATGATCAACCTGTACTGCATGCAAAAAAAACTTCTCACTGTAACTAGGTACATGTGACAATAATAAATCAAATGAGAATAGAACATTACCTCGTCAAAGCACTCATCTCACAGAACTGCATCTGATGAAGTTCACTCAAATTAGGTTGCATGAAATTGGCTTCCCTGAATTCATTTTGAAACTGTGTAGTATAACTGCCTATACTGTGGGTACAAATAAACACATAAAAGGGAAAAAAATTAACGGGAACCTTTTAATTTATAACTGTAGGCTTGCTAATGCTACTTCTTTTTAAATAAATTCCCACATTAATACAAGAATATTTTTTATCAACTTTAAACTGCAAATTGCAGGTATCACTAGAAAATTTATAAAGAAAGCAATTCTAGTCATTACAAAAACTGCAATTAGATCAAGAAGTACAACTGGTTTTGGTAGAAATATGCAGTCAACCAAACCTTCCATTAAATTCAGGAATATAGAACATAAGAACATAGAACAGTACAACACAGTGCAGGTCCTTCAGCCCACAATGTTGTGCCAACCTATTATCCAACTAAGATCAAACTGCCCTGCGTACCCTGAATTTTACTATCCTTCATGCGCCTATCCAAGAGTCACTATCTGACTCCATTACCTCTGCCAGCAGCGCATTCCACACACCCACCACTATCTGTGTAAAGAACAGACCTCGCCTATACATTCCTCCAATCACCTTAAAATTATGCCCCTTTATAATAGTCATTTACACCCTGGGAAAAAGTATCTGGCTATCCACTCTATCTGTGCCTATCATCCTGTACACCTCTATCAAGTCATCTCTCATCCTTCTTTGCTCAAATGAAAAATGCCCTAGCTCCCCCAATCTTTCTTCATAAGACCTGCCCTCCAGCCCAGGCAGCATCCTGGTAAATCTCCTCTGCACCCTCTCTAAAGCTTCCACATCCTTCCTTTAATGAGGTGACCAGAACTGAACACAATATTCCAAGTGTGGTTTAACCAGAGTTTTATAGAGCTGCAGCATAACCTCACTGCTCTGAAACTCAAATACCCTGCCAATGAAAGCCAACACACTATATACCTTCTTTATCCCTATGAACTTGGGTAGCAACTTTAAGGTGTCTATGGATGCGGACCCCACGATCCCTCTGTTCCTCCATACTGCCAAGAATCCTGCCATTAACCCTGTATTCTGCATTCAAATTCGAACTTCCAAAATGAATCACTTCACACTCTTCTGGGTTGAATTCCATCTGACACTTCTTTGCCCAGCCCTGCATCCTGTCAATGTCCCACTGTAACCTACAACAGCCCGCCACGCTGTCCACAACTCTACCAGCGTTCATGTCATCAGCTAACCAACTAACCTAAAGATCACAAAGAGCAGAGGTCACAGAACAGAACCCTGCAGAACACCACTGATCATCAAGCTCCAGGCTGAATCTACTTTCCATCTACTACCACACTCTGTCTTCTTTTAGACAGCTAATTTTCCTGAATCCCATGCCTCTTTACTTTCTGAATGAGCCTACCATGGGGAACCTGATCAAATGCCTTGCTAAATTCCATATACACCACATCCACTGCTCTGCTCTCATCAATGTGTTTTGTCACATCCTCAAAGAATTCAATAAGGCTTGTGAGGCATGACCTGCCCCTAACAAAGCCATGCTGACTATTTCTGATCAAACTGTGCTTTTCCAAATAATCATAAATACAATCTCTCAGAATCCTCTCCAATAATTTGCCCACCACAGAACATAGAACATAGAACATAGAACATTACAGCACAGTACAGGCCCTTCAGCCCTTGATGTGCCAACCTGTTATACCAATCTAAAGCCCATCTAACCTACACTGTTCCATGTACGTCCATATGCTTGTCCAACGATGACTTAAATGTACTTACAGTTGGCGAATCTACTACCGTTGCAGGTAAAGCGTTCCATTCCCTTACTACTCTCTGAGTAAAGAAACTACCTCTGACATCTGTCCTAAATCTTTCACCTCCCAATTTAAAGCTATGCCCCCTCGTACTCGCTGTCACCATCCTAGGAAAAAGGCTCTCCCTATCCACCCTATCTAACCCTGTGACTATTTTATATGTCTCAATTTAGACCAACCAGTCTGTAATTCCCAGGATTATCCCTATTTCCTTTCTGAACAAAGGAATGACATTTGCCACCCTCCAATCATCTGGTACTATCCCAGTAGGCAGCGAGGACCCAAAGATCATTGCTAAACGTGCAGCAATCTCTTCCCTCGCTTCCCATATCAACCTTGGGTATATCCTGTCAGGCCCAGGGGACTTATCTATCCTCATGTTTTCCAAAATTTCTAATGCATCCTCAATCCTAACATTAACCTGTTCGAGCATATCTGCCCGTTTCATGCTGCCCTCAGAAACGTCAGGGTCCCTCTAACTGGTGAATACTGAAGCAAAGTATTCATTAAGGACCTCCCTACTACCTCTGACTCTGAGCACAAGTTCCCTCCACTATCCCTGATTGGATCTACCCTCATTCTGGTCATCCTCTTCTTCCTCACTTAAGCATAAAATGCCTTGGGCTTTTCCTTGATCCTACCCACCAAGGCCTTTTCATAACCCCTCCTAGCTCTCCCAAGTCCATACTTCAATTCCTTCCTGGCTACA
Organism: Stegostoma tigrinum; assembly: GCF_030684315.1. Lineage (NCBI taxonomy): Eukaryota > Metazoa > Chordata > Chondrichthyes > Orectolobiformes > Stegostomatidae > Stegostoma > Stegostoma tigrinum. Next base: position 51,655,651 of record NC_081356.1, on the reverse strand, counting down.
TTGTAGACCTCTAGAGCCCTGTCTGCTTCTTGCTTCCTGAACCTTAAGTAAGCTTCCTTCTTCCTCTTGACTAGATCTTCCACATGTCTTGTCATCCAAGGCTCCTTCACCTTACCACCCCCTCCTTGCCTCAGTGGGACAAACCTATCCAGTACTTGTAGCAACAAGTTGCTACGCATATACTTCATTCATAAAACTCTATGTATATGCACAGTTAATGAATCTGTGCAGCACCTGAAGAATAACGTTGCAACTGCAATTTGGCAAAGCCTGCAGTTGCAAAAAAAAGGTAGTTTTTAGTTGTACAGGGCTATTTTTACATAAATTGGAGGCACCGAAGGCTCTGATAACTAAACAGACCCTCATTATACTTTGGTGGAAAGACATTAGACTGTGACTTTTACCCAGTTCTCCTTGATGACAGCTGTCCCAAACTTTAGCACATCACTCAGCACATAGTCTCGATCTGGAAATGTGCTTGTCTGCAGCAGTCTATCAAGGTCAACTCTTTGCACCGTAAGTCTGCAAAAGGGCGCACAAAGTCCCACATTATGGAGCTGCTTGGGATGAACCTTGGCAAAACCATTGCGCCTTTCTCCACACTTCTTTTGCATGGACATATTCCAGAAGGAGATGTGTGACAGTCTCTTCTCTCCACGTATATTTCAAAGGCAGCATACAGCGGCAGAGAGAGAGGATGGCATACTTGAAAGATCTTATGAGTAACGCCTGTCTTTCCACCAGCTAAGCAATGTCCTGGTGCTTGTTGAGAAGTTCCAGCAATGAAACTTTCTGCAAAATACTTTACAGCCTACTCAGGGAACTACCCGACAGAATCAGCCCTTTCCTTTTCCTGCAGGCTCTCAAAGACGCTACGTGCTGACTAAAGGGTCTCAAGGGCGCTACATGCCGACCGCTGCCTGATGGACTTGTGGTCAAAAACGTTTTCCTTTACAAATTTCTCCACACGGGACAGGTAGTACGGAATGGTTCAATTACTTGGGGCATTGTGCGGCAACAAGGCCAGACCCACCCTTCGTAACATTAGAGACAATACAAAGTGACACATGGTGTTTGTACAACAAGGGTATTCGCATAGCTTGATGCAGTCACACACAAAGGTGGACATCAGGATAAGGGTCTCATTAGGTATATTTCTCTCCTTATTCAGAGCTTTACACAGTATCCCTTCAGACCTAGTCCATTTTTGATCTCCGGATGAAGGGGAAGATGACGCACGTCTCTGCAGTGGTGCAGGTTTAGGGAATAGTCCAGACCTGCGCAACATATAGCAACACCTGGAGTACTTCACACCTGATGACCACGTTTTTACCTACAATGGAGAGGGACCAGTGCTCCCATTTTCCTAGTCTCTGTCTCACCTTTGTGATACACCTCCTAAATTTTGGTCATGCTCCATCCCCTCTAAATCATACACACAGCATCTTCAGATAGTCTGATCTGACAGGAAAGTGGATACACGATCAGTCTGCCTCAGACTGCCCCAGTCTTGCCAAAGACCATGGCCTCACTCTTGCCTTAATTTAACTTGGCTCCAGAGGCCATTTTGAATTGGTCACAGATGCTCGGCAGTCTGTGCACTGACAGCAGATCCAAGCAGAAATCGCCAATGTCAGCTGTGTAGACTGAGGCTTTGAATTTCAGTCTTCACTGCCTGGCATAGTCACCCCCACTCAGGTTTGTATCCTTCTTGACGGTCTCGACTGATCAGGAAGTTTTGATTCCCATCCATTGATTGAGAATTCACTACTTAAGTTCATATAGAGTAGTCAGATTCCCTCCCTAAAGCCTGTTTTGGACAGCACATCCACCATGTAGGTGTGTGAGATCCTTTAAAAGGCCTACTCCTGGTCCAGGCTAATGAAACAGGTGTCCACCTCTCCGTCCTGCATGTGTGTGATCATCCTGCCTAGTACAGAGCAGGTTTGGTGCATGTTGATCACCTATCTCACAGCAGACCTGACCCAGTTGGCAATGACCTTAGTAACCCACCTTCAACAGTGAAATTGGTCACTAATTTCTAATTTCCTCCCTTACCCCTTCTGCTTGTTGATGAAAGTGATGATACCTTTCCTCATGGATTCACACAAAACCTGCTAGAAGCATACATAGAACAAAGAACAATACAGCGCAGAACAGACTCTTCAGCCCTTGATGTTGAGCCGACCTGTGAACTAATCTAAGCCCCTCCCCCTACACTATCCCATCATTATCCATATGCTTATCCAAGGACTGTTTAAATGCCCCTAATGTGGCTGAGTTAACACACTGGCAGGCAGGGCGTTCCATGCCCTTACCACTCTCTGAGTAAAGAACCTGCCTCTGACATCTGTCTTAAATCTTTCACCCCTCAATTTGTCGCTATGCCCCCTTGTACAAGCTGAAGTCATCATTCTCGGAAAAAGGCTCTCACTGTTCACCCTATCTAATCCTCTGATCATCTTGTATGTCTCTATTAAATCCCCTCCTAGCCTCCTTCTCTCCAACGAGAAGAGACCCAAATCCCTCAGCCTTTCTTCACAGGGCCTGCGCTCCAGATCAGGCAATGTAAATCTCCTCTGCACCTTTTCCGATGCTTCCCCATCCTTCCTGTAATCGGGCGACCAGAACTGCATGCAATGTTCCAAATGAGGCCGCACTAGCATTTTGTACAATTGCAACATGACATCACAGCTCCAGAACTCAATCCCTCTACCAATAAAACTGAACAACACCGTAAGCCTTCTTAACAGCACTATCAACCTGGGTGGCAATTTTCAGGAATCTACATACATGGACACCAAGATCCCTCTGCACATCCACACTACCAAGAATCTTTCCATTGACCCAGTATTCTGACTTACTATTATTCTTCCCAAAGTGAAGCACCTCACATTTATCCGCATTGAACTCAATTTGCCACCTTTCAGCCTAATTCTGCAGTTTATCCAAGTCTCCCTGCAACCTGCAACATTCTTCCACACTGTCCACCACTCCACCGACTTTACTGTCATCTGCAAACTTACTAACCCATCCACCTATGCCTGTGTCCAAGTCATTTATAAAAATGACAAACAGCAGTGGTCCCAAAACAGATCCTTGACGCACACCACTAGTGACCCGAATCCAGGCTGAATATTTTCCATCAACCACCACTTGTTGCCTTCTTACAGAAAGCCATTTTCTAATCCAAACTGCTAAATCTCCCTCAATCCCGTGCCTCTGTATACTGTCATACACCTCAAGCAGATCCTGATCAATCAAATCCCATACAGCTGAATATAACTCAGCCAGTCAGCCATCAATTATTCTTTTCAAAAGACTCAAGGACCTTGGTCAACATTTCTCTGGTCATCCAGAGAAAAGCCTGGTCCAGCCTTTCTCACATGCTAAGACATCCGTGATAAAGGACAGGAACAGTGGTGAGGCCGTGCTTTCTGTGCACATTGTGACATGCAGTCTGGCATTAAAGAAATCAGTTATTCTCAGGATGTCAGAGTGAGATGGCATTACCAAGCCATCTTCTTCCTTCAGACTGCTAATCAGAGCTCTCCTTGTGCACCTTCTGGAAGAAGGAACACAAGTACGTCTCATCCTGCTCCATGGCGTGGACCATGGACTGGAAGATTATCTTGGAGACTTCTGAGGCAAAGAGTGAAGCTTGCTGGCTGTTCACATCCTGAAAGTCCTCTTTGACATCAACGCCCATCATTTGCAACAGGAACGGGTTCTGCATGCTTTTCTGAAGTTGAACAATTTTATCTGTTTCTCTTTCTCTCTTGTTCCCTGAACTCCTTTGAAGATGAACAATGCTTGATGTTAGAGATAATGGGAACTGCAGATGCTGGAGATTCCAAGATAATAAAATGTGAGGCTGGATGAACACAGCAGGCCAAGCAGCATCTCAGGAGCACAAAAGCTGACGTTTCGGGCCTAGACCCTTCATCAGAGAGGGGGATGGGGGGAGGGAACTGGAATAAATAGGGAGAGAGGGGGAGGCGGACCGAAGATGGAGAGTAAAGAAGATAGGTGGAGAGGGTGTAGGTGGGGAGGTAGGGAGGGGATAGGTCAGTCCAGGGAAGACGGACAGGTCAAGGAGGTGGGATGAGGTTAGTAGGTAGCTGGGGGTGCGGCTTGGGGTGGGAGGAAGGGATGGGTGAGAGGAAGAACCGGTTAGGGAGGCAGAGACAGGTTGGACTGGTTTTGGGATGCAGTGGGTGGGGGGGAAGAGCTGGGCTGGTTGTGTGGTGCAGTGGGGGGAGGGGATGAACTGGGCTGGTTTAGGGATGCAGTGGGGGAAGGGGAGATTTTGAAACTGGTGAAGTCCACATTGATACCATATGGCTGCAGGGTTCCCAGGCGGAATATGAGTTGCTGTTCCTGCAACCTTCGGGTGGCATCATTGTGGCAGTGCAGGAGGCCCATGATGGACATGTCATCAAGAGAATGGGCGGGGGAGTGGAAATGGTTTGCGACTGGGAGGTGCAGTTGTTTGTTGCGAACTGAGCGGAGGTGTTCTGCAAAGCGGTCCCCAAGCCTCCGCTTGGTTTCCCCAATGTAGAGGAAGCCGCACCGGGTACAGTGGATGCAGTATACCACATTGGCAGATGTGCAGGTGAACCTCTGCTTAATGTGGAATGTCATCTTGGGGCCTGGGATGGGGGTGAGGGAGGTGGTGTGGGGACAAGTGTAGCATTTCCTGCGGTTGCAGGGGAAGGTGCCGGGTGTGGTGGGGTTGGAGGGCAGTGTGGAGCGAACAAGGGAGTCACGGAGAGAGTGGTCTCTCCGGAAAGCAGACAGGGGAGGGGATGGAAAAATGTCTTGGGTGGTGGGGTCGGATTGTAAATGGCGGAAGTGTTGGAGGATAATGCGTTGTATCCGGAGGTTGGTAGGGTGGTGTGTGAGAACGAGGGGGATCCTCTTGGGGCGGTTGTGGCGGGGGCGGGGTGTGAGGGATGTGTCGCGGGAAATGCGGGAGACGCGGTCAAGGGCGTTCTCAATCACCGTGGGGGGAAAGTTGCGGTCCTTAAAGAACTTGGACATCTGGGATGTGCGGGAGTGGAATGTCTTATCGTGGGAGCAGATGCGGCGGAGGCGGAGGAATTGGGAATAGGGGATGGAATTTTTGCAGGAGGGTGGGTGGGAGGAGGTGTATTCTAGGTAGCTGTGGGAGTCGGTGGGCTTGAAATGGACATCAGTTACAAGCTGGTTGCCTGAGATGGAGACTGAGAGGTCCAGGAAGGTGAGGGATGTGCTGGAGATGGCCCAGGTGAACTGAAGGTTGGGGTGGAAGGTGTTGGTGAAGTGGATGAACTGTTCGAGCTCCTCTGGGGAGCAAGAGGCGGCGCCGATACAGTCATCAATGTACCGGAGGAAGAGGTGGGGTTTGGGGCCTGTGTAGGTGCGGAAGATGGACTGTTCCACGTAACCTACAAAGAGGCAGGCATAGCTGGGGCCCATGCGGGTGCCCATGGCCACCCCCTTAGTCTGTAGGAAGTGGGAGGAGTCAAAAGAGAAGTTGTTGAGTGTGAGGACGAGTTCCGCTAGGCGGATGAGAGTGTCGGTGGAGGGGGCCTGGTCGTGCCTGCGGGACAGGAAGAAGCGGAGGGCCTTGAGGCCATCTCCATGCGGAATGCAGGTGTACAGGGACTGGATGTCCATGGTGAATATGAGGTGTTGGGGGCCAGGGAATTGGAAGTCCTGGAGGAGGTGGAGGGCGTGGGTGGTGTCACGGACATAGGTGGGGAGTTCCTGGACCAAAGGGGAGAAAATGGAGTCCAGATAGGTGGAGATGAGTTCGGTGGGGCAGGAGCAGGCTGAGACGATGGGTCGACCAGGGCAGGCAGGTTTGTGGATTTTGGGAAGGAGATAGAAAATGCTTGATGTTACCCTTGTTTGTATGGTATCTGTCTGCTGGAGACTCAAAGAAAGGTTTTATGGTTTTTAAATCTGTCTAATCCCTTTTTTGTTTCTCCATGTATTCCAGGGTCAACAGTACCACATTCAGCCTCCATGTCGCCTGCCTGTCCAGTGGTCATCTTATAGATGCTTGTTGGCCAGCACATGGCAATGGTCAGAAAAGAACATAGTACTGTGCAGCACAGGAAGGTGCCCTTTGGCCCAAGATGTTGTACCAAACACAACGCCAAATTAAACTAATCCCTTCTGCCTACCTATCCATTCCTTGCATATTCATGTGCTCTTCTACAAGTCCCTTAAATGTTCCTACTGTATCTGCCTCCACCACCACCATTGACAACACACTCCAGACTCCTACCACTCTCAGTGTAAAAAACCTGTCCTTTGAACCTCCTTGGAACTTATCTCCTTTTACCTTAAATGCATGCCCAAAGATTCTAACCATCAACCCTCTCTATGCATCTCATAATTTTATAGACTTCTATCAAGTCTCCCCTTATTTTCTCTGGATTAGCAGAGGCTAAGCTGAATTTTTCTATCCTCTCCATAAAGCTCACTGGCTTGATGTTGGTGCATCTGACCAAGAACATTTGAGAGACAAACAGGAACTCTGTCCTTGAGCAGTCAGGCCCACCTGGCTGTGACCAGGTGTATCTATGCTCTGCTCCATTTGAAGAGGTGCCGTCAAGACATTGCACAGCTTGGTGTCTTTAACCATTTCCATCAGGAATCTGGATATGGCGCCTCGTTTGCCACCAGTCTCCCCGGATCATCAATCCGCATCAGTGATTCAGTTGAAGTTTCTGGCCAGAGTGACTGGCTAGACGTTGCCAGCAGCAGTGGGAGGTGCTGTAGGACGGCCAGCCACTTATTTTTGTTGTTGGGGCATACACATTACTCTACTGTCGGGGTGCATTTCTGTGCATGACATCTACTACAAGGTACCTGCCTACCACCTCCTTAACTTTGAAGATGGTTAAGTTGCTTCCTTGCAGCAGAATACCCAGGCTGGAGGAACGGAAATTGTTCTTCCCACCCCAACCTCAATCAAACCATAGGCCCATGAGGTCACAAGTGCCAATATTTCTTGTAGCTGCTGAGGTGCACTCCTACAAAAAAAGGACATCCACTTTGAATTTAGCCAGGCAAGCCAACTTAGAAACACATTGCATAGTGGCTTTAACACTATGCATGTTAGGTAGTTTTCCTGTGCCTCCCTCAGGCATTATCTCTGATTTAATGTCATCTGGGCAAGGACGAAGCCAAGGAGGTCCAGTTCCAAACCAGGCAGAGCTGCTGTTGTGCTCCACGCCTTGTTTGAAGAACTGCTGTTCCCACTACCAAGTGATGGGTACCTCATGTTTCCCTACATCTTCAGGTTGGGTTTCACCAAGCACCTTGTGATGTCTGGCATTTCTGGGCTGGGAGGCTGTGGTGCTATGTCTCTCTTTTTCTGTTGATAGCCACCCCTCTGTACACCTTTGGCATCAGAGGAATTACTGGTGTGTCCTTCATGCAACTGCTGTTTTCCATTTTACTGAAGGCCTATTGGGGCTCGATGTGATTTCCTTTTGCGGTTGTTCGTCACCTTTTCAACCCCCTGACTCCTTTGTTTTCTCCTCCTCCATTGCCTCTGGTTTCTCAGGTGGGGGTTGAGTCAGTTGTTGTGCCACTGCACTGGCCTCCTTTCTTTCCTTGCTGGCCTTTCCCTTCATCTGGGTGACATGTTTTGGTGCACCTGGAGGGTGGCACCTCACCGTCCTATGGGCCCATGGCTCATGTTGTCACTTTCAGCCATCCGAGCGTAAACAGACACACGTCTTGGGCAGGCGATGTAGAGGTGGCCTGCTTCTCCAAACAGGTTGCAGCTCTTGGACTTTTTACAGTCCTTAGTTAGGAGCTTCTCCCGTTTACAGTTCTTGCAGAGGGCCACCTTGCAATCCACTGCTATGTGCCCTGACCTCCCACAGGTTCAGCACCATAGGCTGCCCAACGCACATTAGGTAACCTCAGCTCCCTCCAGTTGCAAAGCTGAATAGAAAATGGAGGATGCTCCCATTGGCATCCACCTTCAGGGTCACCTTGACTTGCCACATGCTCATCCAGATCTTGAACAGGTCCATCACATAGTACTGCTGCCTTCCAAATCCACTGAAGATCAGTTCTTCCCAGGAAGATCAGAACAAGTGCAGGCAGAACATGGGAGTTTATACCTATGGATGGTTATCAGCCAAATCCTCTGTGCAGGTAGGAAGAACAGCAGCACTGCAGACAGAACAGGGAGGGGACTTTCACTTTCCTTTTTTCTCAAATACCTTCAGGAGGTGTTTACAATGCCTCACGCTCTGGAAGGTCACATAAAAAAATCTCCACTTTCAAAAATATATTTTATTCATAAAAAGACTGTGTGTATTTATATATATACATTATATGTATTGTCAGCAGAGCAGTTCAGTTCTGTACAGTCTTTGCATATGGAGAGCAAGCAAACCCAAGGCATAAATAACTGCTGTCTGGAACCCACATCAACCAAGGAGGATCTTCTTCAGGGAGGAAGTCCAATTAACTGGCGAACTTTCTCCAAGTTTTTCACAGTAACCTTGAATACATTCTGGACACCCTGGCCTGGGGTTCGGCCACTTTATGAATTGTTAGTCAGAAGGGAAGGAGACCACTTATTGAAATGCAAAATCTAGATTCCTTTCCAGTCATTGTCCTGGGATAATTAAAGGTTTTATCAATGTATACAAAGGGTGACATCTCAGGTCAGACAATGCATTTTACGTGCGAGGTCTTGCTTAGAATCTGTCTACATCTTAAATTGGAGTCAGGTTTTTTTGAGCAAAACAGAACATATTTGCAACTACACAAACATCTTGGATGAAATAATGTGTGTGCATGTGTGTGTGTGTGCACATGTGAGTGTTTGAGAGAGACAGGGTCTGTGTAAGTGCATAATTGTGTGTAAGTGCGCTTGTGTGAGCGTGTGTGCATGTGTCTGAGGACGTGTGTGGGAGTATATAGTGTGGTGGGGTCACCTGCAGTGTGACATGAACCCAAGATCATGTTTGAGCCCATCCTCAGAGATATGGAACTTGGCTACGAGCCTCTGCCAAGCGATTTTGCATTGTGTATCTCAAAGTACACTTTGGAGGAAACTTACTCAGAGATTAGCTGCTGAATGTCCTTGACCACTGAAGTGTTCCTCCACTGGGAGAGAACACCCCTGTCCAGTGATCATTGCACGGTGTCCATTCATCCGTTGCCATAGCATCTGCATGGACTCGCCAACACACCATGACACAGGGCATCTTGGACTACATCGTATGAGACAACATTGGCTAAGCCAAGAGTATCTGCCGTGTACATGGTTGGTGGTGTTCCCATGTGTGACTTTAGTATCCATGTCAATGATCTGACACACCCTGCAAAGAGTGCCACGGCAGTGTCATTTGGTCGTGTGGTCGATGTTGCCCTGAAGGCTGGGTAATCTGCTGTGAACAATGGTCTGTTTAAGGTTTGGCAGTTGTTTGGAGACGAGAAGTGGAGACATAGGGAAGATTGTGGTGAAGCACTCATCGTTGTCGATAATGTGTTGAAGGCTGCCAAGAACAAGGTGTAATTTTTCTGCTTTGGGGAAGTACTGGATGACGAAGGATACCCTATCGGTCATATCTTATGTCTTTCTTCTGAAGAGATCATTACAGTTTTTCAGTGTGGTACAACGGAATTGGCAATTGATGAGTTGAGCATCATTTCCAGGTCTTTTGAGGGCATCCTTTAACGCTTTCAGGTGCCCGTCCCGTTCCCCCTCATCTGAGCAGATCCTTTGCATGCACAGGGCTTGTTCATATGGGATGGCTTTTTTTAAATATCTTTAGGATGGAAGCTAGAGAAATGCTGCATTGTGAGGTTATCCATGGACTTACAGTAGAGTGAAGTACTGAAGTGTCCATCCTTGATGGAGATGCAAGTGTCCAAGAAGGAGACTGATTCTAAAGAGTAGTCCATGGTAAGTCTGAATGTAATATCAACAAGTTTCATCCCACCATGTAGCTGTTTCAGTGATTCCTTGCCATTTACCAAAGGAAGAAAACGTCACCCATGTCCTACATTGCAAAGAAGTCTTATTGACATGTTCTTATTTGACTAAAAAGCCAAATATATTTTCCAGAGGGGTTTAAACAGACATCTGTCAACAAACATAGCTTTAGAAATGCCAAGTTATTTTCAAATTCAAGTACAATGGAAATATCCTGTGTACTTTTCCAATTCGTTATCACATTTGGAATAGTACACAGAAATCCACACGTAGAGGGAGGTTCTGAAACAGATTGAAGACCGGTCCCAAAACTTTAGAATTTTACAAAATGGTATAAAATTCTCAAGTACAGGAATGATAACATAGGCTTTCCTTTAGGAGTCAGTTTCTGAAATCCAGAATTTGAAAATTTGTGGTGCCAAGGGAACGCTGATTGCATTACTGAACTAGTAGTCCAGAGGCTTGGACTAATCATTTGAAGCGACAATGTCAAAACCCATCATGGCAGCTGAGAAATGTATTTTGAATTCATTAAATAAACCTTGAATTAAAGACGAGTACCATTAATGATGCTGATGAATCTATTCAATTACCATAAAAGCCCATCTGGTTCACTGAGGTCCTTGATGGAAAAAAAATCTGCTGCCCTCACCAGTCTGGTTTGTATGTAACCTGAAGCTCACAGCAATACGGCTGACTGTCAACTGCCCTCCTAAATAGCCCTACAAGCCAGTTATTTTGATTGAAAAGATGGTTCATCGAGACATTTAATAGTCATTATGAATGGTCAAAGAATGGTGACTTCACCAACAAGGCCCACATCCCGTGTGCAATTAAAAGAATGAAAAATTTGTTTTATGGCTGGTTGGCCACATAGCCCATAAAACAACTGCATCAGCCACATTGCTAGCATACATGTTTGACCAAATAAATTGCTAAGAATTGAAATCTAAGCCAGAAAATAAAGATGGTCAGAGCTACACTCTAGCAGCAATGGCAGGTGATTGTCCTCAGGTGGTTATTCGTAAGTCAGAAGTGGTCCTGAGTTTGCCAAACTAAACAAATTGATAAATGTAAACAAAGGCAAAGAATGCTGGAAAGTCAGCAGGTTCTCAGAAGAGTTCGGAGTTACACTAAATGTGAAATATTAACTCTGTCTGTGTTTTCCCTTGCACATATTGCTGCAACAGTTCAAATATTTTCAATTCAAAAATATAAATGAACAGAACACTGGCACTTTAATTTATCCACAGACTCTGGAATTTTTCTGGGAGAAATTTTCACAATTTGATTTACTCAAAACACTGAAATGAATAAAACAAATTGAAAGAATTTCTGAGTAATTGATTTATAAGTACTTAGCTACAAATATAATCCTATCAATATGAAACAAACTGACAAACTTCACAATTTGAGGTGAATACAGAAGCAAAGGGGCTTCAGGGTTCATGTCATGATTCTCTGAAGGTGGCCAGGCAAATTGAAACAGTTGTGGGTTGGTTGGCTTGCCGAGCTGGTTTGTTGTTCCGCAGACATTTCATTACCCTGCTGGGTAACATCATCAGTGATGAAGCGCTGTTGTGTTTTCCCACATGTTATTTAAATTCTGGTGTCCGTTGAGCTGGATTACCTCACTTCCAGTTTTTCTTTGCAATGCAGTGTGCATGAGGTCTAGCTCTGTTTATTGATTGACTTTCTTAATGGAGAACCAGGCTTTTAGGAACTCCTGTGCTTGTTTCAGCTTCATCTGTCCCAGGATCCTGGTGTTGTCCCAATTGAACTGGTGGTTTTCCTTATCCATGTGGATGGAGATGAGAGAGTATTGGTCGAGTCTTTTTGTTGCCAGTCGATCTTTGTGTACCCTTGTGGCTAATTTCCTTCCCATCTGTCCAACGTAATGTTTGTCGCAGTCTTTGCAGGGAATCTTGTATATGACATTGGTCCTGTCCATTGTGTGTAGTGGGATTTTGGTTCCGGTTAGCAGTTGGCGTAGGGTTGATGTGGATTTGTGTGCTACTCTGATGTCCAGTGGTTGTAGGAGTCTTGCGGTTAGTTCAGAGGTTGTCTTGATGTAAGTAGCGTGATGAGTGTGTCTTCAGTGTGTGCAGTATCTTCCTGGCGTTGTTTGTGTAATAGGCATCTTCTGACCCAGTTTTTCGGGTATCTGGTGTCTTCGAATATTTGGAGGAGGTACTCTTCTTGATTTTGGCATAGTTCTGTGTTGCTGCCTGTTTAAAAATTGCTCTCACGCAACTTCGTTTGCGTGTGTTAGGGTGGTTGCTATCGAAATTCAGCATTTGATCATGGTGTGTGGCTTTCCTGTGTGCCTTTGTTAGGAACTGTCCATTAGTCCTGTGTTCCACTATGACATCCAGAAATGGGACCCTTTTGTTCTTTACCACTTCCCTGATCAATGTAATCCCAGTGAGGGTGTTGTTTATTAGTTCATGTGTCTCCTCTAGTTTGATCCATTTAATAATGATGAAGGTGTCATCCATGTATGGTATCTATTGTGTCGGATGAATTAGCGGAAGGGCCATATTTTCAAGTCTCTGCATCACCGCTTCAGTTATTAGTCCGGAGACAGGTGTTCCCATGGTTGTCCCATTGACCTGTTCATATATTTGGCCATTAAAGGTGATGTAGGTGGTGAGGCATATGTCCAGTAGCTTCAGCATGTTGTCTGTGGAGATGGTGTTGCTTGGGTCTTGTTCCTGTTTTGGTAGTGTTGCCAGTGTTTCTCCTGCTAGTGGTATGTCTATCAATGTGAATATGGCAATAACATCAAATGATTCAATGGTAATAGGAACTGCAGATGCTGGAGAATCCAAGATAATAAAATGAGGCTGGATGAACACAGCAGGCCCAGCAGCATCTCACGAGCATTCCTGAAATGCTGCTGGGCCTGCTGTGTTCATCCAGCCTCACATTTTATTAAATGATTCAATGGTCTCGTTGTCGTCTATTCTTATGTCCTTGATGGAATTGAGGAACTCTTGGGCGGAGTGGATTGAGTGGGGTGACTTGCTGATGAGGTGCTATATTCTCCTTTGTGACTCCTTTGCTAATCTGTGATGGCATGCCTGGCAGGGAGACTATGGATCTTGAGGGGGATTTCTGGTTTGTATTGGCTGTAGAATTGGGAGGTGTTAGTTCCTTCAGGTTTCATACTTAGGTAGTTGAAATAGTTGTTAAGGAAGAGAAATTGGGCTTATTTTCCTTGCAGCAAAAGGTTAAGGAATGACTTTGTTCAGGTGATCAAACTTCTGAAAAATTTTGACAGGGTATGTAACGATTTTCTATTTAAACTGGCTGAGATGTCAATAGCTAGAGGTCACAATTTTGAGATTGTCAGCAAGAGAGTTAGGAGAGAGACATTTTAACTCAGAATTGTTAGGATTTGTAATATGCTGTCTGGGAGAGAAGTGGAGGTGTACTCCATTGCAGGTTTTCAAAGAGATCTGGATATCGATGGTTATGGTTTAAGGCTGGAGAATGGGATGAGCTGGGTAGTTCTTTTGGAAGCTGGTACAGACACGATGAGCCAAATGGCCTCCTTCTGTACTGTAAAATTCTATTTCAAAATTGACTATGTAGTCTAATGGAAATTATTTTAGATTTTCAAGTTGGAAAAAGGCCTAATTCAAGTTACTTCAGGATATTACTTCCAGCAAACTGCCACAAAGATAGAACTTTAACGGCCTACAGACCTCACAGCTAATTACATCTGTAAAGACTAGGTTACAGTGCTACAATACTTATCCAAATATTTCTTTTAAAATGAATAAGGGATTCTGCCTCTAATACCAGCAAGTTCCACACTTCATTACCCACTGTCTGAATCGTTCTGCCAATTACTTTAAATCTATGCCCCTTATTATTGGTCTCTTTGCGATTAAAAGTCTTCCGATTACTTCACACAGTTTTTCAAAACGTTATATTCCTCACTTCAGTCTGGTTTTTCTCCTCTGTATTCTCTCAAGTGTAATCACAGCTTTCCTGTGATACAGGAATCAGAAGTATGTGCACAACTCTGACCTAACAATTGTTTATAAAGTTGAACGTAACCTTAATTCCCTTCATATGGGAATTAGCTTGGCTAATAAAAAAAGTATCCCCTTCTTAGTCAAATCATCAACCTATCTTCTTCCACATTTAGAGGTTTGCCATAGATTCGTACAGTCATACAGCAAAGAAATGGGCTCTTTGGCTAATCACGTCGATGCCCAATAGCAACTATCAAACTATACTAATTCCATTTACCTGCCTACTCATTCAGATGCTTCCTGAATGTTGCAAGAGCACATGCCTCGAACACCCTCTCAAGCAGTGCATTCTATATTTCTACCACCATCTGGGTAAAACAAAATCCTCAGGTCTCCTACATTTACTCCTTTCCTGAAACTTTTGTCTTCCACTCTAAAGCACGTTTGCCAATGGGGAAAATATTCTCATGATCTACCATATCTATACCTCTTCAAAATTTTGCACACTTCAATCAGATCCCCGTCAGTCTCCTCCGCTCTAGGGAAACAAACTCAGCCTATCCAGTCTCCCCTCATAACTATGACATCCATCACAGGCAACATCCTAGTAAATCTCCTCCGTATAACCCCGTTGACCCAATAGTGTGGTGACCAGAACTACAAACAGTGTTCCATTATGTCTTAACCAATGCAACTTTATGGAGCAACAAAGCCTCCCTGCTTCCATATTTGACAACGCAGCTAATGAAGGCAAGCATCCCATGTGCATTTTTCACTACCCTACCTATCTTCAGGGGCCCATGGGCTTTTACATTAAGGTCACTTTGTTCCTCAATATTCCCAATGGACCTACCATTCATTGTGTACATTCTTTCCTTACTACACCTCCCAAATTGATTACCTCATAATTATTAGGATTAAATTCCATCTGCTAATGCTCTGCCCAATTCATCCCATCCTCTTTACTATCAGCAACACCAATTTTTGTCACCTGCAAACTGACTAATTACATTTTCTGCATTCACACCCGAGTTGTTAACGTAAATAACAAACAGCAAGGATATGAGTACTGATCCCTGTGGTACTCTTAGATACAGGCTTCCAATCACAAGACAACCCTTACCATCACCCTTTGCCTCCTAGGTGCAAGGCAATTTTGGATCCAGTTCATTAATTTTCCTTGCATCCCATGGGCTCTTACCTTTTAGGCCAGCCTTCTATGTGGGACCCACTGAAAAGCCATGATTTCCACGCAAACCATATCAACCTCAATGCCTTCATCCATATTATCAGTCACCTTTTCAAAAACCTGAGTTAGATTATTCAGGATCTCCTTCCAACAAATCTGTGCTGCCTAACCCTGATTGGTCCCTG
Organism: Stegostoma tigrinum; assembly: GCF_030684315.1. Taxonomy (NCBI): domain Eukaryota; kingdom Metazoa; phylum Chordata; class Chondrichthyes; order Orectolobiformes; family Stegostomatidae; genus Stegostoma; species Stegostoma tigrinum. Next base: position 51,640,330 of record NC_081356.1, on the reverse strand, counting down.
TCTTTCCAAGTGTAGATTAATTCTCACTCTCAAAATGTTTTCCAATAACCTCCCCTCCACAGAAACTGAACAGACTAACCTATCTGTAATTACCTGACTTATCCCTGCTGCTGTTAGAGTCATAGATTTATAGAGAAATACAGCATGCAACAGGCCCTTCGATCCAACTTGTCCATGCTGACCAGATATCCTATGTAGATCTAGTCTCATTTGCCAGTATTTGGCCTATATCCCTTTAAACCTTCGTTTTCATTTACCCGTCCAGATGACTTTTCAATCTTTTAATTGTACCAGCCTCCACCACCTTCTCTAGCAACTCATTCCATATAAGCACCACTCTCTGCGTGAAAAACTTGCCCCTCAGATCCTTTTTAAAATCTTTCCCCCCTCACCTGAAACCTTTGTCCTCTAGATTTGGACTACTCCCATCCCAGGGAAAAGACCTTGCCTATTTACCATATCTATGCCCATCATGACTTCATAAATCTCTATGAGGCCATCCCTCAGCCTCTGAAGCTCCAGAGAAAATTGCGCCAGCCTATTCAGCTCTCTTGAATAAAGGAACTGAAGTAACTCCATGAAGGCCAGTTTCCCGTTACCAAGTCACCTTGTATTTACACGCACATAGTACATACCACTGACCCAGTTAGCTCAAGGAGGTCTCGAGTTAGTAGAACCCCTACCACTCCTGTTAATACCAGGCAAGCAGCCCCAATCAGGGAACTCATATTCAGTATGGTCCACCTGGCTGACCTCATTCCAATCATGATATTTCTCCCCCTCTAAGTCCTGGGGCATAGGTCTATACTTTTTTCTGTAGCTTCTCCTGGGGTATATTTGCACTAGATCTAGTTCCTCCGATGCTGTTTTGGACACTGGTGACATGCGCTGGACCATAGCCTGCCTCTTGTGTGTGGAGCATCCTGGGAGAAATTTATCTTCGTCATCCTGTGATAATAAGACTGAGATATTTAATATATCCATTTCGTCCTCAGAGCTTCTTCAATGCTAAGCAGAGGGAGAGGACACACACATTCTGACTGCCTTGCAAGATGTTCTGAGGGGCTGGGTATGTTTTGCTTCTGCCCTGTTTGTGAGCTTTCATCTGGTCTCCGTACTTGTTCAGGACCACCTCTCCTATTCGAATTTTGTCTGTCAAGCGATCTGAACTCATGTTGATCATGCCTCTTACTCATGCAGGACCATTGCCGTAGTTTTGACATTAAACTTCATACCTGAAATAAACTGCCTTTCTCACTTAGAGGAGTCTTGTGTCTGGCATTGGTATTCCTGATGCCCTTTCTCCCTACCTCTGAGGTCCAGGAAGATCAGGTATAACATAGTGCTGAGTCTCCCCATTAACAACTCTGCTAGAGATGTCCATGTAGTTGGGTGAGGGATGATCCAATAATCAAACAGGAACTAGGATAGCCCCAGCCCCTGGTATCAAGTGAAGCTGTAGACTGTTTCTTCAAGCGTGCCTTCAGATTTTGGACGGGTCTTTCCACCAGACCATTGTATGATGGATGACACAGAACTGTCCCTACATGCCAAATGCCAGTAATACAACTTTAGGAAATACTCAAATTCCCTGCTGGTAAATGCTGGCCCACTGTTTGTGACTAATACCTCTGGGAGTCCGCGTATTTCAAAAGATGCTCATAATTTACAACTGCCGTTCCCACGTTTGATGAATAAGCACTATGCACTTCCAACCATTTTGAATAGGCATCCACAATGAGTAAGAACATACAGACCATGAATGGACCAGATTAGTTGACATGTAGCAGAGTCCAGGGTTTACCCAGCCATCCCCATACTTGGCACTCTGGGCACTTCACCAATGTTGCTATGCCCACATCGAACCTGGCTACCACTTCTCGCCAACATTTTAACTTTGGAAATCCCTGGATGATCCGGTGGAGTTCAGCCAGTATCTGGCAACAATCTCCATTTAGGACAATCATTCTCACTCCCCATAATAATATGCTGCCCTCTATAGTGATCTAGTTTCACTGGGTCCAGAAAGGTTTCAATTCTGGTTGTGATGGTCCTTTTGTTTCAGGCCTAGTGGGGCTCATTTGCTGTCCTGAGCCCATATTCCAGCAGCAACTACAATGGCCTGCCAGCTTGGAACCTCAAGCAAATTTTAACGTTTTCCCGAAGTTTAGATTTCTTCTAGGGTTTGCTGTAGACAGACCTAGAGTCCCTCTGTTCAGGATACATCCTTTATGAGGTGATGCATTTGCCTTCATTAAAGTGATGCTCCCCAAACTTAGCTGGCTTGGTGAGGGTGTCCACTTCCATTGGAATACTCTGTCATTCATAAGCTCCACTTGCTGCATTTTCTAATGACAAAGCCGATTATATTACTTGCTGGCCTTCAGCTAGTGTGCACTTTTGCATGTTCACATCATTAGTCCCACATTTACAATCATCATTCCCACGTTTGATGAATAAACACTCTGCACATCCAACCATTTTCAATGGGCATCCACAATGAATAAGAATATACAAGCCCATGAATGGACCAGATTAGTTGACATGTAGCAGAGTTCAGAGTTTACCCCTAGTTGGCACTCTGGGCACTTCACCAATGTAGCTTTGCCCACATCCACAGGTGAGTCGTCAGATGACTAGAGGATAGCTAATGTGGCTCATGTAGTGAATGGTATTCACCTGGGACTCAATTACTGGGGATCATGAGTTCAAAGTGAGAGGAGGAATGTTTATGGGAGATATGAGTGGAAAGTTCTTTACACAGAGGGTGGTGGGTGCCTGGAACGTGTTGCAGTGGAGGCGGTAGACGCAGTCACAAGAGTGTCTTTTAAGATGTATCTGGACAGGTACATGGATGGACAGGGAGCAAAGGGATAAAGACCCTTAGAAAATAGATGACAGGTTTAGACAGAGGATCTCGATCGGCGCAGGCTTGGAGGGCCGAAAGGCCTGTTCCTGCGCTGTAATTTTCTTTATTCTTCTGTTCACATACCAAATAGTCTCTCAGCACTTTACTTAAGTTTAAACCAAAATCACATGTCTCTGCCAGACATCTTAACTTCATCAAAATCCCAATACAGACTCCCCTGGTTCTTTAACTGCCAAGTAAAACCAAAAGCATCTCATGATTAAAGGAGGTTTGGGGTCATAATATTCTTAGCTAAATTAGATTAGATTCCCTACAGTGTGGAAACAGGCCCTTCGGCCCAACAAGACCACACTGCCCCTTGAAGTATCCCACCCAGACCCATCCCCCTATAACCCACACACCCCTGAACACTACGGGCAATTTAGCATGGCCAATCCACCTCACCTGCACATCTTTTGGACTGTGGGAGGAAACCGGAGCACCCGGAGGAAACCCACGCAGACAGAGGGAGAATGTGCAAACTCCACACAGACAGTCGCCTGAGGCTGGAATCGAACCCGGGTCCCTGGCGCTGCGAGGCTGCAGTGCTAAGCACTGAGCCACTGTGCCGCCCCAGCAGTAAATCTGTCAACTCTTAAAAGGTTTTAGCATTTAGAGCCTCAGGGCATGTCAGGCTCCTACTAACCAAAATGCAGCGGGTATGCAAACAGTCAGAAGGATTACTTGTTGCTTTTCACCTACTCCAATGTCATTTGTCCAGAAAAAACATGCATTACTTCCACATGCTAGGACCAATTTTTGATGGCAGGATTGAATAAGTCAAGCTTCCCAAATAGCGATATGATGTCAGAAATGCTTACCTCAATTCAAAGATGACTGTTGTGAACAAATCTCTGCAGGGCATGTTTTTCTCTCATGGCCATGAAGTAACTCCATGAAGGCCAGTATCCAGTCACCAAGTCACCCTTTATTTACACGTGCACGGCACATGACGCTGGTCCAGCTAGGTCAGAACCAGATCAGGTGAGCAGAACCCCTGACACTCGTTTATAGTTTTATATACAGAGACTGGTATCCCGTCAACAAATCACCCTTTATTTACATGTGCACTGCACATGGGTTGTGACCAACTAGCTCAAAGCCAGTCCCGAGACTGAGGAGGCCTTCAGAATCTCCTGTTTTTTTTTAATGCTATCCCCACAATACGACAGCACCACAGTAGTCCTTATAACTTCCCCACGACCTGTGGTTGAGTGTGTAGTGACTCTGTAAAATAGACACCACCTTATAAGAACTTTATATTTTACATCATCAGTAAAAACATCCATGTTGCCAGTGAACCATTAACAAGCAAGGCCAGATAAGGGTAATGCATAAGTGAAGGAGGTGAAGGGGGAGGGTAAAGATTAAATCAAAAAACAATTGGAGGGGGAAATAAGGCACTTCACCCCTACGGTACCCCCCTCTAAAAGGCATCAAGAGCACTGGACGACACCGCATGCCAAACGCACCTGTTCATATCAGTCAACCAGGACTCTGATTGGATCAGGATAACAGCCCGAATCAGGGAACTCATATTCCACGACATCCACCTGGGCGACCTCATTCCATTCACTACCTGAGCCACATTAGCTATCCTCTAGTCATCCCGCACCTCACCCGTGGATCATTCAGGATCTTGTCAAGAACCTTGTTAAACTCCAGAATACATGAAATTCCACTTCCTTCAAATCTTCTCATTGTCTCCTGAAAAAACTTGACCAAGTTGTACATAAACTTCCCTTAACAAAGCTTTAGTGACTGCCCTTGATTAATCAATGTATTGTGAAATTATGATTTACACCATCATTCAGAACTTGTTCTGTAATGATCGTGCCATGATCGAGGTTAGGTTGACAAGTCTGTAATGGTGTGGGCTGTCCCTGCTTCTATTCTAAATAAAATTTTAGACAAGTGTAGGAACTGAGATGGGTTGTTTAGAAGGGCTACTTCAGATTTCAGGAGCACGAGACAGGTGCCAAAATCATTCTCATACATATGATCCCTCAACCCCCACAAACACACCACCAATAAAACCTCAATTCTTGAAGCCGTCTACCCTGTTATGAACAGGAAGAGAGGTAAATTAAACCCCTTTCATTCCCCTTTCTAACCACAAGCGAAAGTGTTTTTTTTCTTTTGAAACAGGCAGTGACAGGTTTTCCCCAAATCCTGTGTTTGTGAAGTTCATTTTCCAAAGCGACTCACAACAAAGTCTCTTCATAACTCAAGCAGAAGAATGGCTTATTTGAGCACTCAATGAAGCATTTGTGCATTGTGATAGCCATAACACATTCACACACAACAAGGAAGGAAAAAAATGGAAAGAGTTTATAATTAATAAAAAAAGCATGTAAATTCAAGTGATTTTTACAGTCAAGAGAGTTAGTCCATAGTGATGGTTCTTTTCTGAGGGAACTCAGGTTCAATCCCACTGCTCAGATACTTGAAATAACTGTTTTCAATCCACTATTATTAAATTAATTTAAAGCTTTTACACTTGGTTCATCATTGTCCTTTCATATAATATGTTAAAACTAATACAACTATTGTCACTAACATTGAAACACCTGGCTCGATGGTAGGAAGCAGACGATGATGGTTGAAGTTTGTTTCTTGGACTAGAGGCCTGTGACTAGTGCTGTGCCACAGGGGTCAGTGCTGGGACCTTTGCTATTCGTTACTTACATAAATGATCCGGATGTGACTGTACAAGGCATGGTCAGTAAATTTGCAGATGATACAAAATTAGCGAAGAGTATTGTCAAAAATTAGAGAAGGATCTTAATCAGATGGGGAAGTGGGCTGAGGATTAGTAGATGCAATTCGATACAGCATTGTGAGATGTTGCATTTTGGAAAGTCAAACCAAGGTAGGGCTAATACAGTAAATGGTGAGGTCCTGAGGAGTATTGTGGAACAGAGGGACCTCAGACTACAAGTACATAGTTCATTGAAAATGGCACCACAGGTGGACAGGATGGTGAAAAAGGCATTTCGCATGCTGGCCTTCATTGGTCCAGGCACAGAGTAAAGGAGTTGCAATGTTATGTTACAGTTGTATCAGTTGTTGGTGAGGCCACACTTAAGAATATTGTTTACAGTTTTGATCACCCTGTTATAGGAAAGACACAGTTAAACCAGAAAGCATACAAAGAAGATTTATGAGGATGTTGCCAGGGCTAGTAGGTCTCAGTTATAGGGAGATGTTGGCCAGGATAGGACTTTATTCCTTGAAAAGTAGGAGAATGAAGGGTGACCTTATTGAAGTGTATAAAATCATGAGGGGCATAGATAGGATGAATGCATATAGTCTTTTTGCCAGGGATGGGGAATTGAAAACTAGAGGGCATATGTTTAAGGTGAGAAGGAATAGATTTAAGAAAGACTGGAGAGGCAACTTCTTTAAGCAGAGAGTGGTGTATGTAAGGAATGGGCTGCCAGAGAAAGTAGTTGAGACAGGTACAATAGCAACATTTAAAAAACATTTGGATAGGTACATGGATGAGAAAGATTTAGAGGGGTATTGACCAAATGTGGGCAATTGGCACTAGCTGATGGGCACCATGATCAGCATGGACCAGTTTGGGCTGAAAGGCATGTTTCCATGCTGTATTATTTTATGACTCTATGACTTTCCTGCTGATAATGCTTCGAACTACCAGCTTCTTGTCCAACAATCCAATCTTTTTCCACACATTGAAAAGAAAATATTCCTCGAATAGATGAGTATTTTGATCACCACTGTACCTCATACATGGATTTTATTACAGACAATTTTCGTGTTTAAAATCCACAAATATTACGACACTTTTGTTTCTCTACATATCAGAAAGTTGCCTATATTTTGCTTTTCTAATTCCTTAAATCTGTTTCAGGGTCAATATAGAACTCAGCAGAGTTTGAGATAACAAGCTGGATGAACACAGCAGGCCAAACAGCATCAGAGGAGCAGGAAGGCTGATGTTTAGGGCCTAGATGCCTCTTCAGAAAATGATGAGTTGAATGACTGAGTTTGTTCCTCAGTTCAACCTCACCCAATGGTCTAACTATATTATTCTTCATTAGAGGTATCATTGTTTCAATAGCCAAATTACAACCCTTTCTTAATCCTCCTATCTACACCTTCTGAAATACTTGAAAATGCCATTCCTACTCCTCTTTAAGCCACGTTTCAAGAATAGCTATATCATATTTCAGAGTGTCTACTGTGTCCTCATCTAATTTGCCTTATTCTTGTGTCCTCTTCTTTGAGTTTCCACAAATCACTGAACAATTCCTCCACTGTTGTTTATCTGGCCTTTGATTTCTCTGCCTTCAAGCTTGATAATTTCCTGTCGCTCACTTCCAGTTTTACTTCTCTCTCTCCCATGTCCTCTCCTTGCTAAGTTAATTTAGTATTTTGCACATAATAGAATTAAACTCCAGTAACATCACAACTGATTAACACTTACAAATGTCTACTATCATTTTACTGCCACATAGCTTGTGAAACATTTGAACAAAATATACTGCTTTTAGCAATGACTTCCCCTTCCTCCATAGAACATAGAACAGTACAGCACAGAACAGGCCCTTCAGCCCACAATGTTGTGCCGACCATTGATCCTCATGTATGCACCCTCAAATTTCTGTGACCATATACATGTCCAGCAGTCTCTTAAATGATCCCAATGACCTTGCTTCCACAACTGCTGCTGGCAACGCATTCCATGCTCTCACAACTCTCTGCGTAAAGAACCTGCCTCTGACATCCCCTCTATACTTTCCACCAACCAGCTTAAAACTATGACCCCTCGTGCTAGCCATTTCTGCCCTGGGAAATAGTCTCTGGCTATCAACTCTATCTATGCCTCTCATTATCTTGTATACCTCAATTAGGTCCCCTCTCCTCCTCCTCCTTTTCTCCAATGAAAAGAGACCGAGCTCAGTCAACCTCTCTTCATAAGATAAGCCCTCCAGTCCAGGCAGCATCCTGGTAAACCTCCTCTGAACCCTCTCCAAAGCATCCACATCTTTCCTATAATACGGCGACCAGAACTGGACGCAGTATTCCAAGTGCGGTCTAACCAAAGTTTTATAGAGCTGCAACAAGATCTCACGACTCTTAAACTCAATCCCCCTGTTAATGAAAGCCAAAACACCATATGCTTTCTTAACAACCCTGTCCACTTGGGTGGCCATTTTAAGGGATCTATGTATCTGCACACCAAGATCCCTCTGTTCCTCCACGCTGCCAAGAATCCTATCCTTAATCCTGTACTCAGCTTTCAAATTCGACCTTCCAAAATGCATCACCTCGCATTTATCCAGGTTGAACTCCATCTGCCACCTCTCAGCCCATCTCTGCATCCTGTCAATGTCCCGCTGCAGCCTACAACAGCCCTCTACACTGTCAACGACACCTCCGACCTTTGTGTCGTCTGCAAACTTGCTGACCCATCCTTCAATTCCCTCGTCCAAGTCATTAATAAAAATTACAAACAGTAGAGGCCCAAGGACAGAGCCCTGTGGAACTCCACTCACCACTGACTTCCAGGCAGAATATTTTCCTTCTACTACCACTCGCTGTCTTCTGTTGGCCAGCCAATTCTGTATCCAAGCAGCTAAGTTCCCCTGTATCCCATTCCTCCTGACCTTCTGAATGAGCCTACCATGGGGAACCTTATCAAATGCCTTACTGAAGTCCATATACACCACATCCACAGCTCGACCCTCATCAGCCTTTCTAGTCACATCCTCAAAAAACTCGATAAGGTTTGTAAGGCATGACCTACCCCTCACAAAGCCGTGTTGACTGTATTTGATCAAGCCATGCTCTTCCAGATGGTCATAAATCTTATCCCTCAGAATCCTTTCTAACACCTTGCAGACGACAGACGTGAGACTTACCGGTCTATAATTGCTGGGGATTTCCCTATTTCCTTTCTTGAAGAGAGGAATTACATTTGCCTCTCTCCAGTCCTCAGGTACGACTCCAGTGGACAGCGAGGATGCAAAGATCTTCGCAAGTGGCGAAGCAATTGCATTTCTCGCTTCCCAAAGCAGCCGAGGACAAATCTGATCCGGGCCTGGCGACTTGTCAATCTTAATGTTTGACAAAATTTTCAGCACATCAGCTTCCTCTATCTCTATCCATTCCAGCATGCACACCTGCTCTTCAAAGGTTTCATTCACTACAAAGTTGGTTTCTTTCGTAAAGACAGAAGCAAAAAACTCATTTAGGGCTTCCCCTACCTCCTCAGGCTCCACACACAAGTTCCCTATGCTATCCCTGATCGGCCCTACTCTTTCTTTGACCATTCTCTTATTCCTCACGTAAGTGTAAAATGCCTTTGTGTTTTCCCGGATTCCTTCTGCCAAGCCTTTCTCGTGCCCCCTCCTGGCTCTCCTCAGACCATTTTTGAGCTCCTTCCTTGCCTGCATGTAATCCTCTCTAGCTGAACTTGACCCTAGCTTCCTCCACCTTATGTAAGCTACCTTCTTCCTTTTCACTAGAAGCTCCACCACTCTCGTCATCCAAGGTTCCTTAATCTTACCCCTTCTTGCCTGTCTCAGAGGGACATATTTACTCATCACTCCCAACAACTGTTCCTTAAACCGTCTCCACATGTCTATAGTTCCCTTACCATGGAACAACTGCTCCCAGTCCATGCTTCCTAACTCATGTCTATTCGCATCATAGTTTCCTCTTCCCCAATTAAATATCCTCCCATTCTGCCTAATCCTCTCCTTCTCCATAGCTATGTAGAATGTGAGGCAGTTATGGTCACTATCACCAAAATGCTCTCCCACCACAAGATCTGATACCTGCCCCGGCTCGTTTCCGAGCACCAAGTCTAGAATGGCCTCTCCCCTCGTCGGCCTGTCAACGTACTGCGTTAGGAAACCCTCCTGAACACACCTTACAAAAACAGCTCCATTCAAATCTTCTGCTCGAAGGAGGTTCCAATCAATATTAGGAAAGTTAAAGTCACCCATTACAACAACCCTACTGCGTGCACACTTCTCCAAAATCTGTCGACCTATGCTTTCTTCAATCTCCCTGCTGCTATTGGGGGGCCTGTAGTAAACCCCTAACGAGGTGACTACTCCCTTGCTGTTCCTAATTTCCACCCATACTGACTCAGTAGGCAGATCTTCCTCGACAAAGGAAGCTTCTGTAGCTGTGATACCCTCTCTGATTAGTAGTGCTACACCCCCTCCTCTTTTTCCCCCCTCCCTATTCTTTTTAAATGTTCTAAACCCTGGAACATCCAGCAACCATTCCTGCCCATGAGAAACCCATGTCTCTGTTATGGCCACAACATCATCCATGGAGGTGAGTTTATTATATTGTCACAGTGTTAATACGACCTCCAAAGGTCAAAATTGTAACTAATATCCATTTAAATGCAACCTGTGATAACAAAATTCCATGCTCTACCACTGGATGGGTATTATCGTGCCCTCTGAAATACATCTTAGGGCAAGATTAATTAAAGGCAGTATGTTATAAATAAATGTTGAAACAAATCATTTTGTTCTGTCAATACACCTGGCAAAATAGCTGGCACATTTCATTTCTAAACAGTGAAACAATAAGTCAAACTTCAAAAACTTCCCATCTGGAACTGAACAGCTCGTTAGCAGACCTCTGCACAGCAAGTAAACATGTTGTAGTATATGCAGACAATTCATGGATCATGAAACAGGGAAAATGACGTTGAAGGACAATCAGAGACCATGTATTTAAAGTATGATAACACAAATTAAGCATCAAGGAATAAACTTTAGCCAGTAATTGCAAATGTCTAAAGTCCTATGACTTAAGCTGTCAGGACAATCAACACTAAACGTAAAATGACCATGTGACATCAAAATACTTAAAAGTATCACTGGTAAATCAAGGTCTGTAGCTTCCCTAAACATTGAGGTTAAATGTTTATTGCTAAGAAGCAGAGTTAAGTTTGGATGCAAAATACCTAAACCTGATCAGTTGAAATAAACACATTTTATTAATAGCTTGTAGTTATTCTAAAAACAAAGTTAATAAATATAGGCTGAGATCCTCCAATCAAGAGAGAAAATCCCAATTCCGGTCAGGTTGGGTGAATTAAGGGCAGCCAGTCTGGTAAGGGAAAGATCAGGAGTCAACGTAATAGTTACTCTGCTCAGGGGTTGAAGCAGGCTTTCATTCCTTTGATGTCCTATGGGCAACTATTAAGCTAAGGCAGTAAAATCCTGTTGACAAGAGTTAGGGAATTTTTTTCAGGGGCTTTAGTAATAGGTAATTATCCATCAGATCATCCCACTTCCAGGGAATTCCTAGGCAGCCAGGTGAGACATGGTGTCTGCATGTCCCCAACATGCAACTTCTGTCCACACTGCTACAAAAACTAGCTTTCCATCAGAGGATTGGAGTCATAGAATAACGTCCTCACAGTTAATTTAAAAACAACCTGCTTCCTCAAATATTCAATATTAGAGTTATTAAGTTCTTTGATAAATTCACAGTACAAGTTCTTGCACTGTGTTTTACAAGAAGCTTTAATAACAGTGAAATTTAAGATTCAATTTGAGAGTTCCAACATAGTCATAGTCATACAGCACAGAAACAGACCCTTCAGTTCATGCCGAACATAATCCCAAACTAAAATCGTTCTGCCTGTCTGCTCTTGGCCCATATCTCTGCAAACCTTTCCTATTTATGTACTTGCCCAAATGTCTTTTAAACATTGTAATTGTATCAACATCCACCACTATCTCAGGAAGTTCATTCCACACAAGAATCATCCTCTGTGTAAAAGATTTGCCCCTTATTTCTTTTTTAAATCTATCTCCTTTCACTTTAAACATGGGTCCCCTAGTCTTGAAATCCACCTACCTAAGGAAAAGACAACTACCATTATACCCCTCATTATTTTATAAACTTCTATCAGGCCGCGTCTCAACTTCCAATGCTCCAGTGAAAAATGTTCCAGCCTATCCAACCTTTCTTTATAACTCAAACCTTTCATACCCAGCAACATGCTGGTAAATCTCTTTTGAAGCCTCTCCCACTTCCTAATGTCCTTCCAATAAGTGGGCAACCAAAACTGGATATGGTATTCCAGAAGAGGCCTCCCCAATGTCCTGTACAACCTCAGCATGACTTCCTAACTGCTATACTCAAAGGATTGAGCAATGAAGGCAAGCGTACCAGCCACCTTTTTAATCACCCCGTCTATATGTGATGCAAATTTCAAAGAATTATGTACCCGCACCCCTAGGTCCCTCTGTTCTACGACACTGACCAAGGCAATAGACAATAGACAATAGGTACTGGAGTAGGCCATTCGGCCCTTCGAGCCAGCACCACCATTCATTATGATCATGGCTGATCATCCACAATCAGTATCCTGGTCCTGCCTTATCCCCATAACCCTTGATTCCACTATCTTTAAGAGCTCTAACTATCTCTTTCTTAAAAGTATCCAGAGAGTTGGCCTCCACTGCCTTCTGGGGCAGAGCATTCCATATATCCACCACTCTCTGGGTGAAGAAGTTCTTCCTCAACTCTATTCTAAATGGCCTACCCCTTATTTTTAAACTGTGTCCTCTGGTTCTGGACTCACCCATCAGCGGAAACATGCTTCCTGCCTCCAGAGTGTCCAATCCCTTAATAATCTTATATGCCTCAATCAGATGCCCTCTCATCCTTCTAAACTCAAGTGTATCAAGGCCTTACCATTAACTGCATAAGCCCTACCCTTGTTTGTTGTAGCAAAATGCAATACCTCACATTTATCCAGACTGAGTTCCATCTGTCATTTTTCAGACTGTTTACCCATTTGATCAAGTTCCTTTTGTAATCCTCGAAAAACCTTCTTTACTGTTTACTATACTACGAATTAAATGGATCACACCAATGTTAAATTCTTATACCGTGGATGCTATGGAACGCTGAGGGGGTGGAGGAAGCTACACTAATGTGAACGCACAAAACTGTGGAATTGTCAATATACCTCATCTTCCTTTCATTAGACAAGTAGTTATCATTCATATACAGACACAAGGAATAGATCTGCTCAGCTATTCAGTATGATCAGCCTCAACTCCAGCTACTTTCATACAACCCATCTCCTTCAATTCCTTGAGAACCTGAAAATCTGTCGATTTTTGCCTTAATACATTTAACAATGGAACATTCATAACCCTGTACGGTAGAGAATACAAAAAATATACAATCTTCAGCAAAACACCCCCCCCACCCACATTTGCCAGTCCTCTATTTTCCGCCTCTCTACTTAAAACTACTGTTGAATGCCTCTCCCATCAGCATTTTCCCCATCCACGTCTCTCACTTGCTCCCTCCCTTGTATCCTCCTTCCTGCTGTTATGAATGAGGTCTCATGGAGGAGGGATTGGTAAATGGGAGGATGGGACAGGGAAGCAGTAGTGGGATGTTAGGAAGTCAGGAGGGAAGTATCAAATGAGAGAGACAGTGACTAGGCAGAAAGTAACAAGTGGGAGGCAGGAAGTAGCATGCAGGACCAAAGTTGAAAGAATGGCTCAGATATTAAGTGATTAAAAATTAGTAAGAGGATTTTGGGTGAGTTAGGTTAAAACCAAAGAATAGGTTATTAATGTAAAATTACATGTCAGGAACATAACCCACTCTTATTATCTGTTTTCTTATAAGAAAATGATTTTTACCACTTTTTTGTTTAATGTCCTGTTTCTTATATACACATTTAATGTGAGACAGCTGTATAAAATTTATGTGAAAAGCTTGGGCAGATCACATTTTGCACACTGCAATTTCTGTACATACTCATGGAAAAGTCAAAAAGCAAGAGTCAATACAGCAACTCTTCTGGAGTTTCAAATGCATTCTCTTCATCACCTTGCTATCGTAGATATCAGGTCAGAGATAGTTCCCGTCAATTGTGCCCCCAAATGGGGGTGTCAAAAGAAGCCAAAATTATTTTTGATCAGTAATCTCCATGCAGATGGGCATTAGTTTCTGTACAGTAATTTCAAACTCAAAAACAAATTTCATTCAAGTTTTCCACTGCACAGACCAGAATCTCTCTTAGCAGCAGAGCATGCACTGATCATATATTAAAATTAATTTTAAAAATCCTCCTTCTCAATTTGCAACAGATACTCTTCTTGAATGGCATCATCATGGGGATCACCATCAGGATCTTCACCAACAAGCCCATTAATCACATCATTCCACAAGGAAATGTCTGCTGTACTATCAATGCAGTGAAGATCCCACATTTCTTGTATGATCTGATGACAGTATCAGTTGATTTCATCCCACATGCCAAAAGCTATGCAAACACGATTGCTATAGCCATAGCTATACGATGCTTCCTTTTGTAAGTACTTTCTCTACTCTAATCATTCAGTCATTCCACATTTTCTTTTCATACTATCCTTGAAAGACTTGTTTATGAAGATATCAAATGGTTGAACAAGTCTGATTGGACCACTGGGAATTATTGCAAAATTTGACTGCAAGGCATTGATATTAACAATATAATTGACAAGACGTGATCCAATCATATCCTAAAAGAGAAATTTAATTTCCGTGTATCATCTTATTCAGAAGCTCCAAGCTTTTCTCGATTACATGCTGAGGCCTCTTCTGAAGTACTGTGTCTAGTTCTGACCACCCTGTTATTGGAAGGATATTAAGCTGAAGAGATTTACCAGGATGTTACTGGAAATGGAGGGTTTGAGTTATAAGGAGAGGCTGGGACTTTTTTCATGGAACGCGGGGGTTCGAGGTGACCTTATAGAGGTTTAAAAAATCATGAGGGGTATAGACTGGGTTAGTGGTAGGTGTCTTTTCCCTAGAAAAATGAGGGAGGGAGGGATTTCAAGGCTAGGGGACACATTTTTAAGGTGACAGGAGAGAAATTTAAAAGGACATGACACAAATTTTTTTTTACACAGAGAGTGGTTTGCATGTGGAATTATCTTTCTGATGAAGAGGTTGATGCGGGTGCAATTATACCATTTAAGAGAAATTTGGATAAGGCACTTGATTAGGAAAGATTTGGAGTGATATAGGCCAAGGGCAGGCAGTTGGGACTAGTTTAGTTTGGGATTATGAAGGGTCTGTTTCCATGCTGTACAACTCTATGACTTTTGGTACATAATTCTTCAAAGTTTGCTTAACATATTGAAAGGGCAGTGGGGCAGATTCTAAGAGCAGGGAAGTGATGTTGAAGCTATACAGGATTTGGTTAGGCCACTTGAAAGGATACAGAAGAGATTTACAAGGATGTTGCTGGGACTGCAGAGGTTCAATTAGAGGGAGAGGCTGGGACATTTCTCCCTGTAGTGTCGGAAGCTGAGGGGTGACCTAACAGAGGTTTATAAAATAATGAGGGGCATAGATAAGGTGAATGGCTAAGGTATTTTCCCAAGTGCGGGTGAGTTCAAAACTAGACATAGGTATAGGTTTAAGGCGAGAGGAAAAAGATTTAAAAAGTACCCGAGGGGCAACTTTTTCACACAAATGTATGGAACGAGCTGCCAGATGAAATGGAGGTGACTGATATAACTACAACATTTAAAAGGCACCCGGATGGTTACATGAATAGGAAGGGTTTAGAAGGATACAGGTCAGGGGCAGGCAAATGGCACTAGCTTAGTTTGGGAAACATGGTCAGCATGGACGAGTTGGTCTGAAGGGTCTGTTTCTGTGCTGTTCATCTCTATGACTCTATTGACTCTATATTTTTAAGCTGCCTCCATCCATCGGTAATGGAACCTCCGGCAACAGGTGGCAAGAGTTTGGCAACTGAACCAAACCCAGTCTGGAATAACAGGCAACTTTCAGTGAAAAGAAGCCTCATGGGAAGCAGCAATAGACAAAGCAGGCCTGAAGCTAATATAAACCACAGGCTTCATTTCAAGGGCAGGAATATTAGTTTGGAAGGTGCTATCTAAAGAGCTTTGGTGAATTTTTACAATGCATCTTCTAGATGTTACACATTGCAGACACTGAGTATCAGTGGTAGTGGGAATGGATGGTTATGATTGAGGTGCCAATCAGGCAGCTTGCCTTGTCCTGGATAGTGTCAAGCTTCTTAAGTGTTGTTGGAGCTTTATTAATCCAGGCCAGTGGACAGTATTTCATCACACTCTTGATTTGTGCTTTGTAGATGGTGGACAGGCTTTTGTGGAGTCAGTAGGTGAATTATACACTGCAGGAATACTAGTGTCTGACGTGGTCTTGTAGCCACTGTATTTATGTGACTAGTCCAGTTCATTTCTGGTCAATGGCGCCCCCCCCCCCTCCCCCCCACCCTCAAGATGTTCACAGTAGGAGAATCAGCAATGGCAACAACATTTAATGACATGAGGTGATGGTTATATTGTCTCTTGTTGAGATATTCTTTGCCTGGGATTTGTGTGGCGTGAATGCTTATTGTCACTTTTCAGTGTAAACCTGAATATTGTCCAGGCCTTACTGCATTTGCACATGAATTGCTTTAGTATTTAAGGAGTCACAAATAATGCTAAACATTGCGCAATGTTTGGCAAATCTCCTCGCTCCTGATGGAAGTAAGGTCATGACGAAGCAGCTGATGGTTGGATCTAGGACACTACACTGAGGTACTCCTGCAGAGGTGTCCTGGAGTTGAGATAACTGATCTCCAATGACCACAACCACCTTCCTTTATGCTAGGTATGTCTCCAACCTGTGGCAAGATTTCCCCTGATTCCTTCTGACTTAGAAGTGCTACACTGTAGGGATTCTGTGATAAGCCAACTAAACACTTTATATATTCATTCACAAGACTCTGTTTTCTGCAAACAAAAAAAAATGATATGTAGGCACTGCAACGTTTTCAAATAAAGAAAACTTGGGAGACATTTATGCCTTTGACTAATTTACTGACTTAAACAAAATAATCCTTGTAATTGGTACATGAAAACACTCAGATCCTTCCGCATCTCAGAGCTATGCAATCTCTCACAACCAATCTAAAATTATCAGCAAAATTCACAAAGTGATTCACCTAAACTTAGAGCAGCATGGTGGCGCAGTGGTTAGAACTGCTGCACTCACAGTGCCAGGGATTCAGGCTCAATTCCACCTCAGGCGACTGTCTGTGTGGAGTTTACACATTCTCCCAATGTCTATGTGGGTTTCGTCCAGATGCTCTGGTTTCCTCCCACAGTCCAAAGATGAGCATGTAATTGGATTGGCCATGATAAAAATTGCCCATAGTGTCCAGGGATGTGCAGGCTAGGCCAGCCATGAGGAATGTGGGATTACAGGGATAAGGTAGGGAGTGGGTATGGATAGGATGCTCTTTGCAAGGTCAGAATGGACTCAATGGGTCAAATGCCCTGCTTCCACACTGCAGGGATTCTATGATAAGCAAACTCAAAACTTCATATATTCATTCACAAGACCCGGTTTTCTGCAAACAGAAAAAACAAACATATGTAGGCATTGCACCTTTTTCAAATAATAAAACTTGGGGGACATTTATGCCTTGACTAATTTATCTTTTTCTCAATTTAAACAAAGCTGAGGACAATAATGGTGCCTTCTCCTTGTCAACACGTCAACCAGAATCCAATCATTAACCACTCAACAGCCTCTTTGTCATGTAGTATAAGTTGTTATCTGGAATTTGAAATTTGGACTTCTTGCATTCGTCCTGACTAGTATAAGATGAACAACTTTGATACCACGTCATTTTTTTCAGCAACATGTAAATTGATTGTTCAGATCGTATTGTATGATACATCATAATTATTGTCAAACCAACTCTACTAAGCTGTGAATTAAATTTAATAAAAGTAGGCTCCTTCAGATATTAATTATTATTGACTTTTAAAAAGCACAAACATTCATATAAACTTTGCTTTACTATTTCTTTCTATCTTACTTTATCTTGCTCTCTTATTCTGTATTTATCAAATCTCTTCATTTTTCTTTCTGTACATGACTTAGTACTTCCATTTTCTGGCTCCTAGATGTTTCTTTGGTGTCTTCAGCTTATTGGGTAACAGGACATGAAGTTGCTTGTTCTGTTCAAAATGGTCGTAGAACACTCTGGAGTACTTTACATTGTTTTGGATTTCTAACTTTGTAAATTTCAGTGAAAAAAGTTTATAGAAGTCTGTGGGAAACTATACGCATAATAAATTGCTGTGTCTATTTGCCTGCTTCAAAGTTCAGGCCATATTAAGATGGCACCCACACCTTCAAAATTCACATGTGAACATTTGCAAACAGCACTAAATGCGCTCTTGAACTAAAGATAATTACTTCTTTCAGTTAAACTCAACACAATAGCTTTGCTTTGAGCCTGATGGTTAATTTTCCATTTGAGTGGGCTGATATCAAGTGTGTTGGAGGCAATGTAAAGGCCCAAGATAATGTCAACAGATCTGTCACTTAGTAGCCCAAGCAGCACCAGAGGAGCAGGAAGGCTGACATTTCGGGCCTAGGCCCTTCTTCAGAAATGGGGGCGGGGAAGGAGGTTCTGAAATAAATAGGGAGAGAGGGGGAGGCGAACAGAAGATGGATAGAGGAGAAGATAGGTGGAGAGGAGACAGACAGGTCAAAGAGGCAGGGACGGAGCCAGTAAAGGTGAGTGTACGTGGGGAGTTAGGGAGGAGACAGGTCAGTCCAGGGAGGACGGACAGGTCAAGGGGGAGGGATGAGGTTGGTAGGTAGGAGATGGGGATGTGGCTTGAGGTGGGAGGCCCCTGTTTCCCCAATCAATACCACGTAGTAAGATTGTGTGTCAGCTACAACTCTGGAAGTGGGTACCATACTTTTATGAATCTAGATAGTACTCTCCGACTGAAAACTGACAAGGGGGAAAAGAGCAAGAAATGGAAATTTTACTGGCAACAGTGCCTGTTACTTTTAAATTTATTTTCCATTATTTACACACTTCTTTAAAAAAGAATTCATTTATGTTTTATCAAAATATGACTACATGAAATCTTGTTGCACTTTGTCTCTACTCAATAAAAACCAAAAGAACAGCAGATGCTGTAAATCAGGAACAAAAAACAAAGTTGTTGAAAAAGCTCAGCAGGTCTGGCAGCAACTGTGAAGGAAAAAAACAGTTAACGTTTCAGGTCACCAGTTACCAGTCACCGGACCTGAAACGTTAACTGCTTTTTGTCCTTCACAGATGCTGCCAGGCCTGCTGAGCTTTACAAGCAAGTTTGTTTTTGTAGCTCTTTGTCTCTCCTTGGTTTGGCAACACTAATGGAAAACTCATGCAGCTTGATAACATTGACATCAAAGAGCAAACTGTTGACTTGTCTGCATAATTCTGATGACACATTAGAAAACAAGATAATTTATTACCAGGTAAAACAGCACCCTGGCCAGATAATGTAAGACTTTGGTAGATCTTCACCTTGATTAGTGTTGGATAAGGCTGAAGTAAACAGGAGCTGATATAAGGTTTAACAATGGGCTGTTATGTGAATGGAATTGTGCTGAGGAAGTCAGGTCTGCTATGAGTTAAAACAACAGGAAATCAGGAATTGCTGGCTCAACCAAGTAAGTCATATTTTTCAACAAACAATTTGGGATTGTTAATTTGCATGGATAAGTCCAAATAAGGCATGCATTTGGCCAAAATGTGCAGTACTGGTCACGTGCATGGATAATTCCAAACAAGACACATGCTTGGTGCAGAAACTGGTGTACAAACAGCCTGAAGAAATCCTTTTTTTCTGCAAACTTCAAAGACTAACATTATGCCAGAAGTACTCTACGTGAAAGGCGTGGTGAAGATGCTAAGCAGAGTTTCAGCCTGGCAAGTTGCAAATTCTCCCAAGTAATAACGTTTGGGTTTAGTTACAGACATTGGGGTAGCGAAAGACCGTGATTGAGACACCTCTGGTAGTTAGAAGCGTGTGTTATGAAACAAATTGTGGTTTCATTGAGTTCTAAGGGTGCACTGCATCTTCATCTATGTACAATTGTTATCTCCCAGAGGCAGGCAACATTAACGGGCCCAGTTTTAATCCTTAGATATGGTGGTACACTTAAAGGAATATACGAAATAATAAAAGCTTTGAAATTTTCATCAATAACACCGAGTGGAGCTGGAGGAGCACAGTGGGCCAGGTAGCATCAGAGGAGCAGGAAAGTTGACGTTTCCGGCCGGGAGCCTTCTTCAGAAAATTCTTCTGAGCAGGAAAGTTGACGTTTCCGGCCGGGAGCCTTCTTCAGAAAATTCTTCTTTTGGAGTACTTCATATTCCAAAATGTCATTGTTGAAGTTTTTAAAATTATGAAATCACTGCATATGATCTGGCTGAAAAGGTTACATCAAAGGCAGCCTATCCAGAAATCAGAGAGTGTATTTTTATCTCTTCTGAAATCAGGGTTCACATTAAGAGGATCACAGGAAAATTGTGTTCCCTTCTGTGCACAATGTGTGGATGTTGAATGGGTTTTCGAAGCCCTAATAATGAAAAGAAAAACACACTGCCTTGGACAGTTCATGGCTACACAGAGAAGGATATTCTCATTAGAGGGAAAGGGGTGCTTTCTTGGACAACGCGATTTTCCTGACAATGTCTATGTTCCCCTGCGATGAAATAAATGAGTGAGACCTCATTCAAACACATAAAATTTTTAAGGGGCTAACAGAGTAAATGCTGTTAATCTCTATCGCAATAACCACATGATGGAGGACACAGTTATTAGCATTCAGTTTAAGAACCATCCTTCTTAAGGTCTTCCAATCCATGAGGCTGCACCACCTCACAATGCTGTCTGCACTCTATTTTGTTTCTTCTGCTCCTGGCTCTGTAAACATGATGATATCCATTACCACCACCCAATTCTTGAGAACATTTTTTCTTTTCTTCCCTCATCTTTCTCCTTCCAAAGCATCCATTTCTCCGTCTCTTCTTACCTCCAATTTCAGAGGCACCATTCCTAAGTCAAGATGGTGAGCGGCTTGGAGGGGAACTTGCAGGTGGTAGTGCTTCCACGCATGATCTGCATTGTCCTCCTAGCTGGAAGTGGTCATGGATTTGTAACGTATTCTCTGAGGATGTTTGGTGATTTTCTGCAGTGCATCTTTAGATACTATGCTCCGATTTAGTGTCAGTGGTGGAGACAATGGATGTTTGTAGATGTAGTGCCAATCAAGTGGGCTGCTTTGTCCTGGGTGATGCCATGTTTTCTGAAAGTTATCGGAGCTGCAGTCATCCAGGCAAGTGGGGAGTATTCCATCACACTCCCATCTTGTGGTTGTAGGTGATGGACAGACTTTGGAGAGTCATTAGGGGAGTTACTCGCCACAGTATTCTTAGCTTCTGACCTGCTCTTGTAGTCACTGTGGTTATGTGGCAAGTCCAGTTGAGTTTATGGTCAACTGTAACCCAAGGGTGGTGATCGTGGTGATGCAGTGATGGTAACACTCTTGCAGTGATTTAGATTATTTCTTATTGGTGATGGTCATAGCCTGGCATTTATGTGATGTGAATTTTATTTGCCACTTATCAGCCCAAGCCTGGATATTGTCCAGATTTTGTTGCATTCGAACATGGACTGCTTCAGTGTCTGAGGAGTCATGAATGGTGCTGAACATTGTGCGATCATCAGTGAACATCCCCACTTTAATCGTATGATGAAGCAGCTGAAGATGGTTGGGCCTAGGATACAAGCTTGAGGAACTCCTACTGAGATATCCTGCAGCTGAGATGACTAACCTCCAAAAACCACAACCAACTTTGTATGTGTCAGGTAAGACTTCAACCAGTGGACAGTTTAACCCAATACCCACTGATTTCAATTTTGCTAGGGACTCCTTGATGTCAAATAAATCTAATCAGGGGAAATGGGACAACATGTGCAATGGTCTTTACAATGTGAATCTGAAAAGGATGTTTCCTATTGTGGATGATTCCACGACGAGGGGGCACCATATTAAAGTTAGACAGTGCCTATTTAGGACAGAAATGGTCCTATTTGTTGATGGCTTGCTAAGTCGGAGAATGCCCACTACAGGGGAAGCCCAACAACAATTTCTGAAAACCAAATGGACACAATATTATTATGTTTTTAAATAAAAGTCCTTTCTTTCCATATGTTAACTTTTATTTCATTCCACAAACTTTTAGTTCATTGTGTAACTCAGCTTTTAAAATTCGCCATGGTATTCCAGACAAGCAGTTAAGTAATCATATTAAATACTTGCCTTTGTTTACAAGGGCACAGAATACAAAATCTTTCTAAGTTTGGAGACTACACTTTAAAACATCTAGGGCAGGGTACAGTAGAGGTTTATGTGAATGATACTAGCGGTGAATTTTAGCGTTCTGAAGAGACTGAAGAAGCATAGACTGTCCTCTTTTACAGTGTCAGTTAAGCAGAGACATAATTGAAGTAATTCAAAATTCTGAGCAGCTTTGATAAAATAAACAGGGGAGAATTTATTCCCTCTGGGAAGTGGGTCAGTATCCAGAAATTCCAGAAATCAGATTTAAAATTATTGGCTGAACAACTAGAAAACTAGGGAGACATTTTCCTCATAAAAAGGTTGCTCAGATCTGGAACACAAGGCGGCAAAGAGTGATGTATATAGATTCCATGCAAAACTTTCAAAAAGGAATGAATATCCGCTTGGAGAAATAAGTTGCAGAGTTTTAGGAAGAAAGCTGGGGTTAATTTGCACAGCTCTTTCAAAATATTAGGGGGTGAAGGCACCTTCCTTTGATGTAAAACTTACCATCTACATGGAATTTCCAGCATAGAGAAGAAATTAAGTGGTTTAAAACAGTCGATAACTCAGCAGTGCTACACAGCAAGAAGTCGGCCTACTCTCAGCAAAATGCCAACAGCTGGGTAAAATGACCTTTCCAAATGTAACAAATAATTGGTTGCCTACATCATTGGCACTTTCCTTCTTACTTATCAGGGGATGGCAAAATTTAGCCCAATGATTGGGTTAAATACAATATAATTTTCCTCCATCTTAATCAAAGATATGCCCCGTTCAGGTTTTTACATTTTGAATGCATATAACTGTAAGTAAATGAAAAAAAAATCATGCTCAGGAAAATAAATATACCAGGCCCAGACTTCTCGTCGGACCTTGTCTCCAGGAAGAAGGAACTCTCAGAATGCAAGCAATTGAGTGTGACCCATTACTGAAGGATCAAGTCCTTTCCCTTTTGGCCTTCCTCAGAATTGGCAAAGAATGTAAAGGATTCTCCACACCCAAGCTCCAGGCAGAAACAAACAAAAACAGCCGGTCAGCTCATTGCAACAAGCAAAAACTAAAAATATATTAACTGGGTCAAAGTTACTCTTTAGTCTTCACAGTTTGAGTCTGAAGTTTTAAAACGTGAATTTTTTTTCACATTA
Source organism: Stegostoma tigrinum (assembly GCF_030684315.1). Lineage (NCBI taxonomy): Eukaryota > Metazoa > Chordata > Chondrichthyes > Orectolobiformes > Stegostomatidae > Stegostoma > Stegostoma tigrinum. Next base: position 51,617,065 of record NC_081356.1, on the reverse strand, counting down.
CTGATACTTGTTGCAGACATAGACAGAATTGAGTTCTCCCACAGGTGACTGACTAGAATTTACAGCAAAAAGCAAAGCCAACCTTGATTTCCTTTCTGCTGACATTTGTTTCAAATACCTTGTTAAACAAAGAAATTTGCAATTTAAAGCAAAACAAAACTCTTCCTAAAGAATCAATGCATGATAACTTATTAATAGGTGGATATTTAACTTGATTCTCACAGGCACAGTCTCCTTGCAAGTAAGTCATGACCAAATCCGCCTCCACTGCACTCAGGCAGTGCATTCCAGATCCTAAACACATGCTGTATAAAACAGCTTTTCTTCATGTTGGGGATAGCAAGAACTGCAGATGTTGGAGTCAGAGATAATACAGTACGGACCTGGAGAAGCACAGCAGGCCAAGCAACATCAGAGGAGTAGGAAAGTTGATGTTTTGGCTCAGGACCCTTCTTGACTTCTCTTTTCGTCATGTTGCCTTTGTTAGCCTGACACTTATCTTAAAATGAGGTGTCAACCATTCCACTATGTGGTACAGTTTGTCCTTACTTGCACTGTCCAGCATTTATGATTTTAAAGACCTCTATCAAATTATCTGTCTTCTTTTCGCTAAGAAGATCAGTGCACATAACTGAATCAAGAAAGCAGTCTCCAGTAACCCTCAAGAACCTGAAACGTTAACAGTGCTTCAAAGAAATGATTCTTTAGTACCTCAGATATGCGCTCTGCCTCCATGGGTGAATTCAACTTCTGGTCCCTATTTATCTCCCAGTATGACATGTTGATTAATGCTGATTGAACATCCAACAGCATTTTAAGCACATGGTGGTTAGAATAGAAAGATTTAAAATAAGCTCAAAATAAAGCACTGTAATGTGTTCTGTCAAGTAACATATATGAAGTCAATGCCCAACTTTACACGAAAAATTCTGCATTTTCCCATAATGGGGGCAGCACAGTGGTTCAGTGGTTAGCACTGCTGCCTCACAGTACCAAGGACCTAGGTTCAATTCCAGCTGCAGGCAACTGTCTGTGTGAAGTTTGCACATTATTCCTGTGTCTACACGGGTTTCCTTCAAGTGCAAGCTAAGTGGACTGGCTATACTAAAATACTTCACAGTGGCCAGGGATGTGTAGGTTAGATAACATAGAATCCCTACAGTGTAAGCTTGTTGGGCCAAAAGCAGACACTCAGAGCATCACATCCAGACCCATCCACCTGTAACCCACCTAATCTGCACATCCCTGAACACAATGGGCACTTTAGCATGGTCAATCAAACTAGCCTGCACATCTTTGGACTGTGGAAGGAAACCGGAGCACCCGGAGGAAACCCACACAAACACTGTGGGAATGTGCAAACTCCACACATACAGTCACCCAAGGTTGGAATCAAACCTGGGTTCCTGGTGCTGGAGGCAGCAATGCTAACCACTCAGCCACCAAGCCATGTTAGGTACAGGAGATATTGGATGGAGAATGGGTTTGTGTGTGATGCCCTTTGACGGGTTGGCATGGACTTGTTGGGCCAAATAGCTTGTTTCCACTATAGGGACACTGATTTTATTCGACTAAAATAAGGCAAATTTCAATGTTGAAGGAAAGATATTTATATTTATCTAATATCGCCACTTGTACCTAGGTACATTACATCTGTTGTAGGAAAAATTTTGTAAGGGATTATAAGAGATAGGATTTATAATCATCTAGCAAGCAACAATTTGATTGGAGATAGTCAGCATGGATTTGTCAAGGGCAGGTTGTGTCTCACAAATCTGATTGAGTTTTTTGAGAAGGTGACCAAGCATGTGGATGAGGGTAGGGCAGTTGACGTGGTGTACATGGACTTCAGTAAAGCCTTTGATAATGTTCCACATGGTAGGCTATTGGAGACAATACAGAGGCATGGGGTTGAGGGAGATTTAGCAGTTTGGATTAGAAACTGGCTTTCTGTAAGAAGGCAACGAGTGGTGCTTGATGGAAAATATTCAGCCTGGAGTCCGGTTACCAGTGGTGTGCCTCAAGGATCTGTTTTGGGACCACTGCTGTTTGTCATTTTTACAAATGACTTGGACACAGGCATTGGGGGATGGGTTAGTAAGTTTGCAGATGACACTAAAGTCAGTGGAGTGGTGGAGTGTGGAAGAATGTTGCAGGTTGCAGGGAGACTTGGATAAACTGCAGAATTGGGCTGAAAGGTGGCAAATGGAGTTTAATATGGATAAATGTGAGGTGATTCACTTTGGGAAGAATAATAGGAAGTGAGAATACCGGGTCAATGGAAAGATTCTTGGTAGTGTAGATGTGCAGAGGGATCTTGGTGTCTATGTACATAGATCCCTAAAAGTTGCCACCCAGGTAGATCGTGCTGTTAAGGCGGCTTACGGTGTTGTTCAGTTTTATTGGTAGAGGGATTGAGTTCCGGAGCCGTGATGTCATGCTGCAACTGCACAAAACGCTAGTGCGGCCTCATTTGGAATATTGCATGCAGTTCTGGTCGCCCGATTACAGGAAGGATGTGGAAGCATTGGAAAAGGTGCAGAGGAGATTTACCAGGATGTTGCCGGGGTCTGGAGCGCAGGCCTTATGAAGAAAGGCTGAGGGACTTGGGTCTCTTCTCATTGGAGAGAAGGAGGCTAAGAGGAGATTTAATAGAGACATACAAGATGATCAGAGGATTAGATAGGATGGACAGTGAGAGTCTTTTTTCCGAGGATGATGGCTTCAGCTTGTACAGGGGGGCATAGCTACAAATTGAGGGGTGATCAATTTAAGACAGATGTCAGAGGCAGGTTCTTTACTCAGAGAATGGTAGGGGCGTGGAACACCCTGCCTGCCAGTGTAGTTAACTCAGCCACATTAGGGGCATTTAAACAGTACTTGGATAAGCATATGGATAATGATGGGATAGTGTAGGGGGGAGGGGCTTAGATTAGTTCACAGGTCGGCACCATATCGAGGGCCGAAGGGCCTGTTCTGCGCTGTATTGTTCTATGTTCTAAAATTGCATAATGCCACCACTTTTCAGCACCATCTTAGATTACAGAATAAATTACTGAATAAATTGTAAATATGGTAAAATACCAAATAAATTAATATTAAATTGATATTACCAAAACTGTAACAGCTTCAGACTTCCACCTTTCCCTCTCTACAGTCTTCATCCTCTCTGCTCCTACAGTTGCAGCAGTCTGGCATCACCCCAGGATTCTGGCAACATGTTCCTTTCCTGCCGCCATCGCTTCTGAAAATCTTTGATGTAGTTTGTTCCCACACTGCTCCCTCATCCACCTTGACTATTTCCAATGTTACACTTACGACATTCAGCGTACTTTGTCTGCCAATGTTTCGATACCGGTGATGTTAGTCCCACCTTTCTGCAGCTTCACCTCCACAGAAGCCCCAAGCCTTCAGGAAATTCAAGTTCAGATTAAGCCAGGCCAAAGCCTGAATACGCAGTGTAAAACGCTAGCCTCCCCACTCCCTCACCAGAAGATAAACTACTTTTCAAAACTCTACTTTGCACCAACCAGAGGTATCTTGTCCCTCAGGTTCCTCTGGTCATTGAAGACAAGTCCGCACTGCAAATTATCTTTAAACTGAACAGTAACTCAAAAGACAGGCATGATGTACATACAACAGATAATGGAGTCAATACTCCAGAACATGGCTTTAGAATACATCTTGACATGATGCTCTCAAATTAAGAATCAACAACTGCTCAGGACACATTTCTGCAATATGTTGGCAAGGGCTTTTCTCAGAGCTTCATTTTTGAATTTATGAGAAACCTACAACATTGTAAAATTATTGATGTACTCTCCCAGTGGCATGGCGGATAAATGACCAATGATGGTATGCATTTAATTTTCTTTATTCATGACTTTGGACTGAATTAAGAAAAGGATTATTTTACAACAAACTGCTTTCCTTTTAAAAAGCAATTTACTGAATCTTAATATGAAGTCATGTTTACACTGTTGCTTTTCAAGTAGTACAGGATGGCGTAAATAGAAAGCACAGCACTGGGGCATGCTTACAAAAAGAGTTTTGGCCTTCAACAAATAGCTAATTGGTCACAAATGGAAAAAAACAGCCATGGATGTCAATGGTCATCATCCTGGCAACTTTCAGATTTGCTCCTGGATAACTGAGCGGTTTGTGGGTGTGAATGACACAAACAGCAATACTAAGACCTCAGGATGGGGAAATAGTATGTTTGTGTGGTATCTCTCTTTCCCCCTCCCAATAAAATACCTGAAGCTAAAGGAAGCCAGTTGTTTTCTCTCTCTCCTGTTGCTGTAGGCTATTGTTTTAAGCCAATAATACTTTGGTGTAATGAACTATGTTTCCTATTAAGAAGTGAAAGAACCTGAAGGAAAAGGAAAATCTCAGAGAATGAAAGAATCTGGGAAACAAAACGATCTTTTGTATCCTGTCAACTGGTACCATTAAACTATTTCCCATCCATCAGTAACACCAATATTTTTTGTCATGTGTGCATTTGCGTACAGGATATATGCTTAGGGATTTAGAGTTTTAATGCACAGAGTTCCACAACTACAGTTGTTTACCGTTGGCGCAAATTTATTGACTTGTTCTTGTTAAGTACGAAATTTGGTCCATGTTTTCTGGGAACCGGAGTCTGAGTAAATTAGGGACTTTGCACAGTATTTTAAATGTTTAATTTTTGTCATGACTCTGCGAATAGTGGGGCTTGATTTCCAGGACATCAACAGTGCAAAGCCACCTGCAAAGTCTTAGGTATGTGATATTATTAACCTGGACAAATTGAATTAGAATAAGATCCTTTGAATAAAGAAATGGTGGTAGAAAATGAATCAGCTCGCTTCCTTATGATTTTGCTGGGAAAAATTGTATGTGAGAGATCAGATAGAACTAGTTATGAGAAATCATACAATCAAATAATTCCATTCAGATATCTGAAGACAGACAATGTAATTAGCTACACTGACAGGATGATTCTGCTCTGCATTTACAGATGAATGAGGCCAATTCACAATATTTTTCTAGCACTTTTGATGCATAGCACCAGGCAATCTCCCAAGTCTCTCTTATCTCAAAACTCCTTGATGACACTGTTATCTCCCAAATTGGTGTCAATCTTTCCCAGATCCCTTGCTCAAATGCCTTCAAACAGGTTTCTACTTGCTATAAGTACAAAAGTGGATCTTGCGAAAGTCACAAATTACATTCTCCTCATCTATGACAAAGGTAATCCAACAGTCATTATGTTTACAGTTTTTTCTATATTTTACACTCCATCCACCATCAACACTCCACTGGACAAGTGAAAGACACTGCACTGGCCTTGTTGTATTATTCCCTGTCAAACAGCCAGAGTACCATCTACAAGGGAGTCACTTTGTGCTCTCAAATGATTATGTCCAGTGTCTCAACAGGATCAAATTCTTTACCCCCTTCTTCTTTATCAACTTGGTGACCTCATCTGAAGGCACAGACCCCTCTGCAGTAGTCAAGTTCTCTACAGTTGCTAAATTATCAGGCTCCTTAAGGGACATTCAATACGAGATCAGCAGAAAACCTCTCTTGTTAAATATGGAGAAGACTAAAAACCATTGCTTTTGGTCCTACTTGCAAACTCCGTTCCCTTGGTACCTAGTCCATTGCTGTCCCTAGTGACTGTTTTGAAACTGCACCAGTTTACTCCATGTTATATTTCTTACTCATTCACAGGATGAGGGAATCACTGACCAGGCAGCATTCATTGCCCACCCCTAATTGCCCAGAGGGCAGTTAAGAGTTGACCACATAGCCGTGAATCTGGAGTCACATGTAGGCCAGACCAAGTAAGAATGGTAGTTTCCTTCCCTGAAGGACATTGTGAACCAGATAGGTTTTTCCAACAATTGGCAATGGATTCACAATCATCATTAGACTCTTAATTCCAAATATTTTATTGAATTCAAATTCCACCATCATGTCGTGACTCGAACCCCGGTCCCCATGGTATTGGGTCTCTGAATTAACAGTCCAATGATAATACCCCTAGGCCATCAACTCCCCAATAAATGAGCTGCTGACTACATTTTCGTGTTATTATGAAGGCTGCACATTTCTAACTTGTCGATATAACCTGATTTCATCGCTGTCCAAGTCCATTTGTTGCTGAAAAATGCACTCATGTCTTTGTTGCCTCGAAATTTTACTTCTTTAACAGGCCTGACTGATTCTTTCACACTACACTCGTATAAAATGGGACGTCATCCAAAACTAGAACGCCTTGCCTCAATTCACATGTCCTATTGAACGATCACTCCTATTCTGACTGATCCACGTTAATCTTAAAATTCTCATCCTAGGTTACAAACCCCTACATGGTCCCACCTATCCTTACTTCTGCAAATCTCTGAGACCCACAATCCTCCAAGACTTTTGCTCTCGTCTAATTCTGGCCCCGAGAACATCCTTGATTTTAACTGGTGCTCAATCCTGAGCTATCGAGGCCCTAAATTCTGAAATTCCCTTCTTCACATTCTCTAACTCATTTTAGATTCATTTCCCTACTCAGCTTTCTTGATAACTGAAATTTGAAAACAGTTCCTTCTGCGTAGTTAATGTCTCTCTGTTTTGAAATGTGTTAACATCTTTCTCCTCAAAGACCACCCATCCTTTCTGAGGACTGGCAAATTGTGACATTACCAATCTCATTCCATTCCAAGAATCTGAATATCTTTCTCTGCTCCCAAAATCATGTTCATCTTTCAAGTAACTCTGTTTAAACATTTCCAATCAAGTTTCAACTACCACTAGTGTACTGAAATGGCCTGAGTCCAAGTCACAATCGCATCCTAAAGATTGTGATCACTGTGTACTATCTTCCATCATCTTTCTTAATTGCTCTACAATATTTGATAAATACTCAGATGATGTTTTGCATGAAATGGGAATCTCTGGTGCTAAATCTTCCGTCCAATGTCAAGACTTGACTGTTCCAACAGTGCCAACTAGCATCACATCTTTCACATTCCGTAAACTTAAATTCATGCAAAACTCTTCCACTTCACAACTGAACTAATACCAAATCTTATCTACATTTTCGTACTTAGCTTGCTAACCTGTATGAGCTCCCTGCGCAACAATACGTCGATTTTTAATTTCTCCCCTTATATTTAAAGTTCTCAATGCCCCCCATGGTGCTTTCATCCAAACTGACAATCAAGAGATCAATGTTCCTCCAATTTTAGCTTTGTGTGTGTTCCCCCGTCATGTCTTAATAATGTGTCTTTATCCATGGAAGCTGAGCTGAGATTTCCTCTTCAATTCACTCCTTCTCAAAAGCTCTCTTTGGTAAAGCCTTTGATTACGTGTCTAATTTCCTTCCCTTTCACTTGTTGGACTAATTTAAATGTGTCTCACTTTCACAGCAGTGTATTTCTGCTAAAATAATGAAATGAATTTATTTACTTATTACTTACAAGATCATGTGAAGAGCAGGGGAGTCAGCATGGGTATTGCTGACTGGGCTAGCAATAATTGTCCAGCACTAATTGGTATTGAAGTGATAATTGTGAGTTACCTTCTTGATCCACTTCAGTCCTAGGGTGTAGATATTCTTGTCAGAATGTGAGTTCCAGGATACTGACCCAGTGACCAAGAGGAATGGCAATACATCTCCAAGTCAGAAAGGTCTGTGACAGGAACTTGCAGGTGGTGGTGCTCCCATACATTTTCTGCTGATCCTTCCAGGTGGTCGAAATTTAGAGTTTGGAAGGTGCTGCCTGAGAAAGCTGAATGAGTCAGTGTGGTGTATGTTGGAGGTGGCAACATTTGAGCCATACAAATGTCAGGCAATGTCCATCCCTTATTGCAGACAATCTAACCACCATTCTAGTGGTGTTACCATCACTGAATTCCCCACTATCAACATCCTTGGGGTTACCACTGACCAGAAACTCAACCGGACTCACCACATAAACACAGAGACTATAAAAGCAGGCCAGAGCCGAGGAATGCTGCAGCAAGTAACTCACCTCCTGACTCCCCAAAGCCCCCAAGGCACAAGTCAGGCATATGACAGAATACTAGACAACAAAGTATGAAGCTGGATGAACACAGCAGGCCAAGCAGCATCTCAGGAGCACAAAAGCTGACGTTTCGGGCCTAGACCATTCATCAGAGTTGCCCAGTTGCATGGATAGGTACACCTTTCAGGACAAAGCAGCCCATTTGATTGGCACTACATCCACAAGCATCCACTCCTTGTACCACCAACACTCAGTAGCAGCTGTGCTTACTATCAACAAGATACACTTGCAAAATTCACCAAAGATCCTTAGTCAGCATCTTCCAAACACATGACTACTCCCACCCAGAAGTACAAGGGCAGCAAATGCACGGGAACACCACCATATACAAAGTGCCCTCCAAGTCACTTACCATTCTGACTGAGATATATATCACCATTCCTTCATTGTTGCAGGGTCAATATCTAGAATTCCCTCCCTAATGGCATCATGGTCTGCAGTTGTTCAAGAAGGTAGTTAACTATCACCTTCTCGGGGTGACTTGGGATGGGCAATAAATGCTGGCCAGCCAGTGTTGCTGTCATACCATAAATGGTTTACAACAACTGTCAGTGTCTCTGGGTGGGGAGAGTGAACATTGAAGATGTTCGTTTTCAGGAGGAGCGAGAGACAGAGAGAGAGAGGACCAGGATGCTACTGGTAACGTAAGTTTTCCCACTTTAAAAAGCTTACCTCGAGCGGGAGCAGCCTTCATTTTCAGCATGAAGCCAGCATGACTAAAGGGAAGAGTAGGCAGGGAGCAGATGATGAACACAAAGTGACAGGTGGTCTGAGGTGCATTTGTTTTAATGCGAGAAGCGTAGTAGATAACGCAGATGAACTCAGGGCTTGAATCGATACCTGGGTTTATGATGTTATTGCTATTATTGAGACTTGGTTGAGGGAAGGGCATGATTGACAACTAGATGTCCCAGGATATCGATGCTTCAGGTGGGATAGAGAGGGAGATAAAAGGGGTGGAGGAGTTGCATTACTGGTCAAAGACGATATCACAGCTGTACTGAAGGAGGGCACTATGGAGGACTTGAGCAGTGAGCCAATATGGGCAGAACTCAGAAATAGGAAAGGTGCAGTAACAATGTTGGGGCTGTACTATAGGCCTCCCAACAGCGAGTGTGAGATAGAGGTACAAATATGTAAACAGATTATGGAAAGGTGTTGGAGCAACAGGGTGGTGGTGATGGGAGATTTTAATTTTCCCAACATTGACAGGGATTCACTTAGTGTTAGGGGTCAAGATGGAGAAGAATTCATAAGGAGCATCCAGGAGGGTTTTTGAGAGCAGTATGTATGTAGTTCAACTTGGGAAGGGGCCATACTGGACCTGATGTTGGGGAATGAACCGGCCAGGTGGTTGAAATTACAGTCGGGGACTACTTTGCAAATAGTGACCACAATTCCGGAAAGTTTACAATACTCACGGACAAAGATGAGAGTAGTCCTAAAGGAAGAGTTCTAAACTGGGGGACGGCCAACTACACCAAAATTCGGCAGGATCTGGGGAATGTAGATTGGGAGAAATTGTTTGAAGTTAAATCCACATTTGATATGTGGGAGGCTTTTAAAGAGAGGTTGATTAGCGTTCAGGAGAGACAGATTCCTGTGAAAATGAGGGATGGAAATGGCAAGATTAGGGAACCATGGATGACTGATGAAATTGTGAGACTAGCTAAGAGGAAAAAGGAAGCATACATAAGGTCTAGGCGACTGAAGACAGACAAAGCTTTGCAAGAATATCGGGAATTTAGGGCGAATCTGAAACAAAGAATAAAGAGGGCGAAAAGGGAACATGAAATATCTTTAGCAAACTTGGTTAAGGAAAATCCCAAAGCCTTTTATTCATATACAAACAGCAACAGGGTAACTAGAGAAAGGATTGGCCTGCTTAAGGACAGAGAAGGAAAGTTATGCATTGAGTCAGAGAAAATGGGTGACATTCTTAATGAGTACTTTGCATCGGTATTCACCAAGGAGAGGGACATGACGGATGTTGAGGTTTGGAATAGATGTTTGATGACTCTAGGTCAAGTCAGCATAAGTAGGAAGTGTTGGGTATCCTGAAAGGCATCAGGGTGGACAAGTCCACAGGTCCGGATGGGATCTATCCCAGGTTATTGAGGGAAGTGAAAGAAGAAATAGCTGGGGCCTTAACAGATATCTTTGCAGCAGCCCTAAAGAGGGGTGACGTCCCAGAGGACTGGAGAATTGCTAATGTTGTCCCCTTGTTTAAGAAGGGTAGCAAGGATAATCCAGGTAATTATCAACTGGTGAGCCTGACGTCAGTGGTAGGGAAGCTGCTCGAGAAGGTACTGAGGGATAGGGTCTATTCCCATTTGGAAGAAAATGGGCTTATCGGTGACAGACAACACGGCTTTGTGCAGGGAAGGTCATGTCTTACCAACTTAATAGAATTCTTTGAGGACGTGACAAAGTTGATTGATGAGGGAAAGGCTGTAGATGTCATATACATGGGCTTCAGTAAGGCATTTGATAAGGTTCCCCATGATAGGCTGATGGAGAAAGTGAAGTCGCATGGGGTCTAGGGTGTGCTAGCTAGATTGATAAAAAAATTGGCTGGGCAACAGGAGACAGAAAGTGGTAGTGGAAGGAGGTTTCTCAAATTGGAGACCTGTGGCCAGTGGTGTTCCACAGGGATCTGTGCTGGGACCACTGTTGTTTGTGATATACGTAAATGATTTGGAGGAAGGTACAGGTGGTCTGATTAGCAAGTTTGCAGATGACACGAAGATTGGTGGAGTAGCAGGCAGTGAAGGGGACTTTCAAGGATTACAGCAGAATATAGATAGATTGGAGAGTTGGGCAGACAAATAGCAAATGAAGTTCAATCAGGGCAATGTGAGGTGATGCACTTTGGAAGATCTAATTCAAGAGCAAACTATACAGTAAATGGAAAAGTCCTGGAGATAATTGATTTACAGAGAGATCTGGGTGTTCAGGTCCACTGTTCCCTGAAGGTGGAAACGCAGGTCATTAGAGTGGTCAAGAAGGCATACGGCATGATTTCCTTCATCGGATGGGCTATTGAGTACAAGAGTTGGCAGGTCATGTTACTGTTGTATAAGACTTTGGTTCGGCCAAATTTAGAGTACTGCATACAGTTTTGGTCGCCACATTACTAAAAGGATGTGGATGCTTTGGACAGGGTGCACAGGAGGTTTACCAGGATGTTGCCTGGTATGGAGGGTGCTAGCTATGAAGAAAGGTTGAGTAGATTAGGATTATTTTCAGTGGAAAGACGGAGATTGAGGGGAGACCCGATTGAAGTCTACAAAATCATGAGGGGGATAGACAAGGTGGATCGCAAGAAACTTTTTCCCAGAATGGGGGACTCAATTACTAGGGGTCAGGAGTTCAAAGTGAGAGGAAGAAAGTTTATGGGAGATATGCGTGGAAAGTTCTTTATGCAGAGGGTGGTGGGTGCGTGGAATGCGTTGCCAGCAGAGGTGGTAGACACAGACACAGTAGTGTCTTTTAAGATGTATCTGGACAGGTACATAGATGGGCAGGGAGCAAAGGGATACAGACCCTTAGAAAATAGATGACAGGTTTAGACAGATGATCTCGATCGGCGCAGGCTTGTAGATCCAAAGGGCCTGTTCCTGTGCTGTAATCTTCTTTGTTCTTTACGGATGAGACGCCAATCAAGCAGGTTGCTTTGTCCTGGATGTTGTTGAAGCTTCTGAAGTGTTGCTGGAGTTGCACTCATCCAGGCAAGTGAGGAGTATTCCATCACGCTCCTGAGTTCTGCTTCAGAGATGGATGGACAGGCAGTGGGGAGATAGAAGGCCGGGGGTTACACACTACCAGTCTGTTCTTGTCACCACAGTATTTATAAGGAGAGTTTAATCCCACATTGGCTCAATAGTAACCCCCATGCTGCTGAAAGTGGTGGATTCAGTGATGGTAATGCCTTTGAATGTCAAGCAGTGATGGTTAGAACATAGAACATAGAACAGTACAGCACAGAACAGGCCCTTCAGCCCACAATGTTGTGCCGACCATTGATCCTCATGTATGCACCCTCAAATTTCTGTGACCATATACATGTCCAGCAGTCTCTTAAATGACCCCAATGACCTTGCTTCCACAACTGCTGCTGGCAACGCATTCCATGCTCTCACAACTCTCTGCGTAAAGAACCTGCCTCTGACATCCCCTCGATACTTTCCACCAACCAGCTTAAAACTATGACCCCTCGTGCTAGCCATTTCTGCCCTGGGAAATAGTCTCTGGCTATCAACTCTATCTATGCCTCTCATTATCTTGTATACCTCAATTAGGTCCCCTCTCCTCCTCCTTTTCTCCAATGAAAAGAGACTGAGCTCAGTCAACCTCTCTTCATAAGATAAGCCCTCCAGTCCAGGCAGCATCCTGGTAAACCTCCTCTGAACCCTCTCCAAAGCATCCACATCTTTCCTATAATACGGCGACCAGAACTGGACGCAGTATTCCAAGTGCGGTCTAACCAAAGTTTTATAGAGCTGCAACAAGATCTCACGACTCTTAAACTCAATCCCCCTGTTAATGAAAGCCAAAACACCATATGCTTTCTTAACAACCCTGCCCACTTGGGTGGCCATTTTAAGGGATCTATGTATCTGCACACCAAGATCCCTCTGTTCCTCCACGCTGCCAAGAATCCTATCCTTAATCCTGTACTCAGCTTTCAAATTCGACCTTCCAAAATGCATCACCTCGCATTTATCCAGGTTGAACTCCATCTGCCACCTCTCAGCCCATCTCTGCATCCTGTCAATGTCCCGCTGCAGCCTACAACAGCCCTCTACACTGTCAACGACACCTCCGACCTTTGTGTCGTCTGCAAACTTGCTGACCCATCCTTCAATTCCCTCGTCCAAGTCATTAATAAAAATTACAAACAGTAGAGGCCCAAGGACAGAGCCCTGTGGAACTCCACTCACCACTGACTTCCAGGCAGAATATTTTCCTTCTACTACCACTCGCTGTCTTCTGTTGGCCAGCCAATTCTGTATCCAAGCAGCTGAGTTCCCCTGTATCCCATTCCTCCTGACCTTCTGAATGAGCCTACCATGGGGAACCTTATCAAATGCCTTACTGAAGTCCATATACACCACATCCACAGCTCGACCCTCATCAACCTTTCTAGTCACATCCTCAAAAAACTCGATAAGGTTTGTAAGGCATGACCTACCCCTCACAAAGGTTAGATTCTCTCTCGTTGGGCATCATCACTACCTGGCACTTGTATGGCACGAATATTACTTGCCACCTCTCAGCTGAAGTCCACATCTTGCTGTATTTCGAAATTGCTGCAGTATTTTCTGAGTTGCGAATTCTACTGAATATTGTGCAATTATCAGTGAACATCCCCACTTCTGACTTTATGATGATAGTAAGAACAGATGACTGAACCTAGGTCACTACGCTGAGGATGTAATAATACCAGCAGCTGTGCAGCCATGGCATCAGTGAGTAGCTTATTGATAAGCAAATGCTCCTTGATAACACAGCCGATGACCCCTTCTATCGCTTTACTGATGATCAAAGTAGACTGATGGGGTGCTAATTGATCAGGTGGCATTTGTCCTGCTTTATATGGATAGAATATACCTGGGCAGTTTTCTACACTTTGATTAGAGGCCACAGTTGTCAATATTACTGTAACAGCTTAACTAGGAGGTGCAGAAAATTCCAGGGCACGAGTCTTCAGTTCTATTTCTGAAACCCTATTACGTTTTCGTAGTACCTAGTGGTTTCAGCCAATTTCTGATATTACATGGAGCAAATCAAATTGGCTGAAAATTGCTAAATAAAAGCCAAAAGAAACTGTGGACTCTGTCAACCAGGAAGAAAAACAGAAATTGCTGGAAACGTTCAGCAGGTCTGGCAGCAGCTACGAAGAGAAATCAGAGATGACATTTCAGGTCCAGTGACCTGTTCTGAGGAAGGGTCATCGGACCCAAAACGTAAACTCCAATTTCTCTTCACAAATGCATGTGGAGCGGCATGGTGACTCAGTGCTTAGCACTGCTGCCTCACAGCATCAGGGACCTGAGTTTGATTCCAGCCTTGGGCAACTCTCTCTGTACAGTTTGCACATTCTCCCCATGTCTGCATGGGTTTCCTCCCACAATCCAAAGATGTGCAGGGTAGGTGGATTGGCCATGCTAAATTGCCCATACTGCCCAGGGATGTTTAGGTTAGGTTGTTAGACATGGGAAATGCAGGGTGAGGGGAACGGGTCTGGGTGGGATGCTCTTCAGAGGGGTGATATAGACCTGTCAGGCCAAATGGCCTGTTTCGTAGGGATTCTATGCTGCCAGACCCGCTAAGTGTATCCAGCAATTTCTAGTTTTGTGGCTGAAAATTGTCCACTCCGATAGAAGAAACTTTGAGGTGACAGACAAAATGGACCATTAAATTGCAGGTCTGGCTGAAGAAAAATGTAGATGCTTCAGCCTTGTCATGGAGTTGTGGAGTCATAGAGATGTACAGCATCTCCTCGATTTAACACATCCATGCTGAGAAATCCTAAATTAATCTTGCCCTACTTGCCAGCATTCGACCCATACACTTCCAATTCCTTCCTATTCATGTACCCATCCAGATGCCATTCAATGCTGTAAGTAGACTGACAGAGCTGTACAGCATGGAAATAGACCCTTCGGTCCAACTCGTTCATGGCAACCAGATATCCTAAATTAATCTAGTCCCATTTGCCAGAATTTGGCCCCATATCCACTTAAACCCTTCATATACCCATCCAGAAGCTGCCGGGAAGGTCAGTCACTGTTTTAAAAACTTACCATGAGCGTTGGCGCCCTCCATTTTTGTTTCAGCAGCAGGAAGAGCGGGAGCATCGACCAGGTAGCTGCCAGGAAGGTGAGTCACTGTTTTTAAAAACTTACCTCATGAATAGGCGGAGCGTATGCTGAGAAGGAGCGGACACGGGACTACTGAGTAAGTGAGGTAATATATTTGTGTGGTTGCGTCACCCGAAACACTACTCAGGTAGTGTCTCCCACTCATCCTCCTCCTCTAACCGAAAACAAGGTTGTGTGCGCCAGATTGGTAAGGTAAATAGTTTATTTTTATTCTTTATTTTTCAACAGTCTCTTTGGGAATTTGGAATAATGGGAATGGAGGTCAGGGCAGCTGAATGTTCCTCCTGCAGACTGTGGGAGGTAAGGGTCACCACTAGTGTCCCTGCTGACTACATCTGCGGGAAGTGCACTCAAATCCACCTCCTCAAAAACCGCGTGAGGGAACTGGAGCTGGAGCTGGTTGAACTTCGGATCATTCGGGAGGCAGAGGGGGTTATTGAGAGGAGTAACAGGGAAGTAGTCACTCCTCAGGTACAAGAAAAAGGCAGATGGGTTACGGTCAGGGGCCAGAAAGGGAACCGGCAGGCAGTGCAGGGATCCCCTGTGGCCATTCCCCTCAACAATAAGTATACCGTTTTGGATACTGTTGGCGGCGGGGGGAGGAACGACTTACCGGGGAAAGCAGTGGGGCACGGGTCTCTGGCACAGAGTCTGTCCCTGCTGCTCAGAAGGGAAGGGGGAAGAGCAGCAGAGCAGTAGTCATTGGGGACTCCATAGTTAGGGGGACAGATAGGAGGTTCGGTGGGGATGAGAGAGACTAACGGTTGGTGTGTTGCCTCCCAGGTGCAAGGGTTCCTGATGTCTCTGATCGTGTTCTTGGGACCCTTAAGGGGGAGGGGGAGCAGCCCCAAGTCGTGGTCCACATTGGCACCAACGACATAGGTGGGAAGAGAGATGGGGATTTAAGGCAGAAATTCAGGGAGCTAGGATGGAAGTTTAGAGCTAGGACGAACAGAGTTGTTGTCTCTGGTTTGTTGCCCATGTCACGTGCTAGTGAGGCGAGGAATAGGGAGAGAGAAGAGTTGAACACGTGGCTACAGGGATGGTGCAGGAGGGAGGGTTTTGGAATCTTGGATAATAGGGGCTCTTTCTGGGGCAGGTGGGACCTCTACAAGCAGGATGGTCTACACCGGAACCAGAGGGGTACCAATATCCTCGGGGGGGGGGTGGAATTCGCTAAGGTTATTCAGGTGGGTTTAAACTAATTCAGCAGGGGGATGGGAACCAAAATTGTAGTTCGAGTGTAGAAAAGGTTGAGAGTAGGGTGGTCCGAAACAAAGTTTCAGGGAAGCAAGATGGCACCGGCAAGCAAGAAGTTGGTTTGAAGTGCCAGGAGCATCCGGGATAAGGTGGGTGAACTTGCAGCATGGGTTGGTACCTGGGACTTCGATGTTGTGGCTATTTCGGAGATATGGATAGAGCAGAGACAGGAATGGTTGTTGCAGATTCCGGGGTTTAGACGTTTCAGTAAGAACAGAGAAGATGGTAAAAGAGGGGAAGGTGTGGCATTGTTGGTCAAGGACAGTATTACAGTTGCAGAAAGGATGTTTGGGGACTCATCAACGGAGGTAGTATGCACTGAGGTTAGAAACAGGAGGAGAGGTCACCCTGTTGGGAGTTTTCTATAGGCCTCCAGATAATCCCAGATATGTAGAGGAAAGGATAGCAAAGATGATTCTCGATAGGAGTGAGACAGACAGGGTAGTTGTCATGGGGGACTTCAACTTTCCAAATATTGACTGGGAACACGATAGTTCGAGTACTACAGATGGGTCAGTTTTTGTCCAGAGTGTGCAGGAGGGCTTCCTGACACAGTATGTAGATAGGCCAACAACCAGCAAAGCCACATTAGATTTGGTACTGGGTAATGAGCACGGCCAGGTGTTAGATTTGGAAGTAGGTGAGCACTTTGGTGATAGCAATCACAATTCTGTTACGTTTACGCTGTTACGTTGATGGAAAGGGACACGTGTATACCACTGGGCAAGAGTTATAGCTGGGGGAAAGGCAATTACGATGAGATGAGGCAAGATTTAGGGAGCACAGGATGGGGAAGGAAACTGCAGGGAATGGGCACATTAGAAATATGGAGCCTATTCAAGGAAAAGCTCCAGTGTGTCCTAGATAAGTATGTACCTGTCAGGCAGGGAGGAAGCTGTAGAGCGCGGGAGCCGTGGTTTACGAAGGAAGTGGAATCTCTGGTCAAGAGGAAGAAGGCGGCTTGTGTTAGGATGAGATGTGAAGGCTCAGTTAGGGCGCTTGAGGGCTACAAGGTAGCCAGGAAAGACCTAAAGAGAGAGCTCAGAAGAGCTAGGAGGAGACATGAGAAGTTGTTGGTGGATAGGATAAGGGTAAACCCTCAGGCTTTCTATAGGTATTTATGGAATAAAAGAATGGCAAGAGTAAGATTAGGGCCAATCAAGGATAGTAGTGGGAAGTTGCGTGTGGAGTCAGAGGAGATAGGGGAAGCACAAAATGAATATTTTATGACAGTATTCAGTCTAGAAAATGACAATGTTGTCGAGGAGAATACTGCAATACAGGCTACTAGACTAGGTCGAATTGAGGTTCAAAAGGAAGAGGTATTAGAAATCCTACAGAGGGTGAAAATAGATAAGTCCCCTGGGCCAGATGGGATTTATCCTCGGATCCTCTGGGAAGCCAGGGAGGAGATTGCCGAGCCTTTGGCATTGATCTTTAACTCGTCATTGTCTACAGGAATAGTGCCAGATGACTGGAGGATCGCAAGTGTGATTCCTCGTTCAAGAAGGGGAGTACAGACAACCCTGGTAATTGTAGACCAGTGAGCCTTACTTCAGTTGTTGGTAAAGTGTTGGAAAAGGTAATAAGAGATAGGATTTATGATCATCTAGAAAAGAATAATTTGATTCGGGATAGGCAGCATGGTTTTGTGAAGGGTAGGTCATGCCTCACAAACCTTATTGATTCTGGATGTGCGTTTGCTCGCTGAGCTGGAAGGTTCGTTTTCAGACATTTTGTCACCATTCTAGGTAACATCATCAGCGAGCCTCCGGTCAGGCGCTGGTGTTATGTCCTGCTTTCTATTTATCTGTTTAGGCTTCCTTAGGTTGGTGATGTCATTTCCTGTTCTTTTTCTCAGAGGGTGGTAGATGGGCTCCAAATCAATGTGTTTGTTGATGCAGTTCCGGTTGGAATGCCATGCTTCTCGGAATTCTTGTGTGTGTCTCAGTTTGGCTTGTCCTAGGATGGATGTGTTGTCCCAATCAAAGTGGTGTCCTTCCTCATCTGTATGTAAGGATACGAGCGATAGTGGGTCATGTCTTTTTGTGGCAGGTTGATGTTCATGAATCCTGGTGGCTAGCTTTCTGCCTGTTTGTCCAATGTAGTGTTTGCAAGAACTGTGACAAACACTACATTGGACCTACAGCAGAAAGCTAGCCACCAGGATACATGAACATCAACTAGCCACAAAAAGACATGACCCACTATCACTAGTATCCTTACATACAGATGAGGAAGGACACCACTTTGACTGGGACAACACATCCATCCTAGGACAAGCCAAACTGAGACACGCACGAGAATTCCTAGAAGCATAGCATTCCAGCCGGAATTCCATCAACAAACACATTGATTTGGAGCCCATCTACCACCCTCTGAGGAAAAGAACAGGAAATAACATCACCAACGCAGGAAATGACATCACTAACCCAAGGAACCCTAAACAGATAAACAGAAAGCGGGACATAACACCAGCGCTTCACCGGAGGCTCACTGATGATGTTACCTAGAATGGTGACGAAACGTCTGAAAACGAACCTTCCAGCTGAGCGAGCAAACTTACATCTAGAACCTCAGCCTGAGCTACAAATCTTCTCAAAACTCGGTACCTTATTGAGTTCTTTGAGAAGGTGACCAAACAGGTAGATGAGAGTAAACCGGTTGATGTGGTGTATATGGATTTCAGCAAGGCGTTCGATAAGGTTCCCCACAGTAGGCTATTGTACAAAATGTGGAGGAATGGGATTATGGGAGATATAGCAGTTTGGATCAGAAATTGGCTTGCTGAAAGCAGACAGAGGGTGGTGGTTGATGGGAAATGTTCATCCTGGAGTCTCGTTACTCGTGGTGTACCACAAGGGTCGGTGTTGGGTCCACTGCTGTTTGTCATTTTTACAAACGACCTGGATGAGGGCGCAGAAGGATGGGTTAGTAAATTTGCAGACGACACTAAGGTCGGTGGAGTTGAGGATAGTGACGAAGGATGTTGTAGGTTACAGAGAGACATAGATAAGCTGCAGAGCTGGGCTGAGAGGTAGCAAATGGAGTTTAATGCAGACAAGTGTGAGTGATGCACTTTGGTAGGAGTAACCAGAAGGCAAAGTACTAGGCTAATGGTAAGATTCTTAGTAGTGTAGATGAGCAGAGATCTCGGTGTCCATGTACACAGATCCTTGAAAGTTGCCACCCAGGTTGACAGTGCTGTTAAGAAGGCATACAGTGTTTTAGCTTTTATTAATAGAGGGATCAAGTTCTAGAACCATGGAGGTTATGCTGCAGCTGTACAAAACTCTGGTGCGGCCGCACTTGGAGTATTGCGTGCAGTTCTAGTCACCACATTATAAGAAGGATGTGGAAGCTTTGGAAAGGGTGCAGAGGAGATTTACTAGGATGTTGCCTGGTATGGAGGGAAGGCCTTACGAGGAAAGGCTGAGGGACTTGAGGCTGTTTTCATTAGCGAGAAGTTTGAGAGGTGACTTAATTGAGACATATTAGATAATCAGAGGGTTCGATAGGGTGGATAGGAAGAGCCTTTTTCCTAGAATGGTGACGGCGAGCATGAGGGGGCACAGTTTTAAATTGAGGAGTGAAAGATATAGGACAGATGTCAGAGGTAGTTTCTTTACTCAGAGAATAGTAAGGGTATGGAACGCTTTGCCTGCAATGGTAGTAGATTCGCCAACTTTAAGTACATTTAAGTTGTCATCGGACAAACATATGGACGTACATGGAGTAGTGTAGGTTAGATAGGCTTCAAATTGGTATGACAGGTCGGCATAACATTGAAGGACGAAGGGCCTGTACTGTGCTGTAATGTTCTCTGTTCTATATATTGCACTGTACCAACCTCCACCACTTCCTCTGGCAACTGCTGCCATACACACACAACCCTCTGTGTGAAAAAGATGCCCGTTCGGTCACTTTTAAATCTTTCTCCTCTTACCTTAAATCTATGCCCTCCATTTTTTGGAATCTCCCACTCCTGGGGAAAAGACCTTGACTATTTACCCAATCTGTACTCCTCATGGTTTTCTGAACCTCTGTAAGGTCACCCCTCAGCCTGTGACGCTCCAGAGAAAATAGCCCCAGCCTATTCAGCCTCTCCCAAAAAGCACAAACCCTCCAACCCTGGCAACATCCTTATAAATCTTTTCCAAACCCTTTACAAGTTTCACAACACTCTTTTTATTGGCAGGGAGGCCAGAATCACATGCAGTGGCCTAATCAATGTCCTCTACAGCCACAACATGACCTTCCAACTCCTATACTCAAAGAACTGACCAATAAAGGCAAGCACACCAAATGCCTTCTTCACTATCCTGCGACTCTACTTTCAAGAACCATGAACATGCACTCCAAAATCTCGTTGTTCACCAACACTCCCCAAGATCTAACTATTTAGTGCATAAATCCTGCCTGGATTTGCCTTTCCAAAATGCATCTTTCCTATAGCGTAGGAAAGAAAGCCACACACCATATTCCAGCTGTGGAGTAGTTAACATGTACAGCTTCACTGTGACCTCCTTGCCTAATAAGGCAAGTATCCATATGTTGTCTTAACAACCTTATCTACCTGGCCTTCAAGGATTAATGACATGCACACTGAGGTCCCTTTATTCCTCTGTACCTTCTAGAGTCCATCCATTCAAGGTGTACTCCATTTATTGTTGGCCCTGTTGTGAACAATTATCTCTGACTGTTTGCCTCCTGCTTCATATTGCCCTACAGCTGCTCAGGGACAACTTTGGACTGGCCACAGGAGGGTAACACACACCACCGCCAGAGATAACAAAGTGTGGAGGTGGAGGAACACAGCAGGCCAGGCAGCATCAGAGGAGGAGGAAAGTTGACCTTTTGGGTCAGAATTTCTGAAGAAGGGTCCCAACCCGATACATCAACTTTCCTGCTCCTCTGATGCTGCCTGGCCTGCTGTGTTCCTCCAGCTCCAAACTGTTATCTCTGACTTCAGCATCGGCAGTTCTAATTAACTCATCTTGGAGTCACACAACTGCTGAAAAACCTGTCTGTACCTCTCAGTGAGCCTCCTACAACTACAGTTCATCTTCAGCTTCCCCTTGTGCAGTTGGTTCTGGATTCACTCACCAGAGGAACCATCACTTTACCCATTTTTCAACACAAAATCCGTGGCTGGTTCGCTTGCTGAGCTGATTCATTGGTTCGCAATCTACAGAACAGAAAATCTATTGACCAAGATGCACAGTCAGGTTTTCCTGACTGCCTGCCTGCCTGCCTCCCTTCTTCTGACTGGTGATCATTCATTCCATTATTGACTGCATGACCTTAAAAGTGTGGTGTGACCTCATCTCAAAACTTACTCTCCATGCATCTGTGCATGCAGCTAACCTTAAGTTCTAAAACACAGCAATCAAGCTGGTCAGAAAGTGACAACTACTGTAGGTGTGATCATCCAAACTGCTGTCCTCAACACCATAACTCACCTAACAATTCTCAATGAAGATTCCAAATTCAATCCATTGGGCCAGCTGCTCATCAAACATGAACAGTCTTACTCAAAACCAAGCTGGAAAGAAACTGTTGCACCTATGAACAGAGCTGACAGGTGAAATATGATTGGGTTTGTCTTCATGGTTCTCTTATATCCATCGAGTATGGGTTTCCCAAAACACACAAGTGGTGACGCCTCTTTATGCTTTATCTTATCTATAATCAGTTCTGCAAAACTGAACTGGCCAAATGTTTGCCTGAACTGTTACAATCGTGTTTGAGCAAGTTCTCTACTCAGTGAATAATTCCTTCACATTTGCAAAGACAAAGCAGGACTTCCATGTCAATAGCAATACAGTGTCCATGTGTTCATTTGACATGGCTAGTCTATTTACCATGTACCGTTCAAAGAAGTCATTAACAACTGCTCTGAAGCCTAACACTATGGCGATCTACACTTGCCACCATTATGTGAATCAATATTTGTGATCTCAGCAACAAGCGCTACTTTTAATGACACCATACATGTCCAACAAATGGATAGTGTTTCCATGGGATTCCCTTTAGGTCCAGCTCAAACATTTTTTTGTCTTTTGTGGATGACACCCACCATCCTAGCTCTTGCCTATTTCTGACATTTGATGATACCTTTGCTATATTTGAATCCACAGCTTTTCGCAAGAATTTTTTTTATAAATCTTAATAGGCTCCAAGCTACACTTAAAATTTATCTTTGAAATGGACCAGTCAACTGAGCTTGCTTTTCTTGAAGTCCTAGTTAAGAATTTGGCTCAGAGGTTCTTTAACACTGTTTATCTCAAATCTACCTTCACAAGAACCATTCATGGTGGGGCTCCCACAAATCCACAAGCTTCAAGATTGGCCTTATTAGCAATATTTAAATAGGATCAAAACTATTTGCGGTGCAATCTTGAAATAGAAGTGGCAAGCATCAAAGCTGTCCAATGGAAGAATGGCTACCCTGATCAGACCATTTCTTACAGTTTATGACACAAATTCACGAATAGGCCTAAGGACATCATTGCTGGATCTGAAAAGTGTCTAATCTATTTCAGACGACCCTGGAAATGTAACGTATCTGAGAAGTCTAAGTAACTTTTTCATGCTAAGACTGTGCAGGAGCAGCATCAGTAATTGTACCAGCTTCCATCATCTTCTCTGGAAGCTCCTTCCATAAATGCACAACCCTCTGCATGAAAAAGTTGCCCCTTACGTCCCTTGTAAATCTTTCCCCTCTCACTTGAGACATATGGGCCCCTAGTTTTGGGCTCCACTACCCTGGAGAAAAGATCTTGACTATTCACCTTATCCATGGCCCTGATGATTTTATAAACCTTTATGAGGTCACCCCTCAGCCTCTGAAACCCCGTGGAAAATAGCCCCAACCTATTTAGCCTTTCCCTATAGCTCAACTCTCTAAACCCAGCAACATCCTTCTAAATATTTTCCGAAGTCTTTCAAATTTCACAACATCTTTACTCTGTCAGGGAGACCAGAATCAAATGTGGTATTCCAAACGTGGCCTAAACCGATGACATGGCTAAGAGCAATATGGCCTTCCAATTTCTATACTCAATGCACTGACCAATAAAGGCAGGCATACCAAATGCCTTCTTCACTACCTTGTATACCTGTGACTCTGCTTTCCAACAACTCTGAACCTGCGCCACTAGGTCTCTTTGTTTGGTGATACTTCCAAGGCCTTACCATTAAATGTACAAGTCCTGCCTTGATTTGCCTTTCCAAAATGCAGTACCTCTCATTTATCTAAACTAAACTACATCTGTCACTCCTCAGTCCATTGGTCCATCTGATCAAGATCCCATTGTAGTCTGAGGTGACCTTCTTCACCATCCACTTACACCACCAATTTTGGTGTCATCTGCAAACTTACTAATCTTACCTCCTATATTCACACCCAAGTCATATATATAAATGACAAAAAGCCGCGGACCCAGCACCAATCCTTGCAGCACACTGCTGATCACTGGCCTCCAGTGTGAAAAGCAACCCTC
The DNA here is from genome assembly GCF_030684315.1 of Stegostoma tigrinum. NCBI lineage: Eukaryota > Metazoa > Chordata > Chondrichthyes > Orectolobiformes > Stegostomatidae > Stegostoma > Stegostoma tigrinum. The sequence continues at coordinate 51,593,344 of NC_081356.1, read as the reverse complement.
CATTACCACGCTGTGTCTTGTCTTTTGCACCAATGCACTGAGCCTACCTATAGTTCAAATTGCAGATATTTTTGGAACCACCTCCTCCAGTTAGTTGTTTAAATGTCCACTACCATTCACGAGTGGATGTGGTGGAACTACAAGCAATAATCTGATCCATTAGTTGTGGTATCACTTAGACCAGTCTATGGGCAGAAAGTCAGGTTGCAAGTGGGATACAAACAGTTTACACAGAGATATTAAGTAAATGAGTAAAACAAATAGAGGATAGTGTGGGAAAACGTGAAATTCATTTTGGAAGAGAGAATGAAAGAACATAACATTATTTAAATGGAGTAAACCCATGGAAAGCTGCAACTCCAAGGGACTTGGGAGCGCTTGTGCATGAAGCACAGAAAACTAGCACACAGGTATAGTAAGCAACAGGACAGCTAATGGAATATTGCCCCTCATTTGAAGGGGGTTGGAATATAAGTGTAGGGATGTTTTGCTACAACTCTCAGGTGTTGCTGAGACCACATCTGGAGTACTGCGCGCAGTTTTGGTATCCTTATTTCACAGAAGATATTATTTCATTGTAGAAGAGAACTTTCACTAGGATGGTTCTTGGTATTATCTTGTCAGCAAAGGCTAAACATGCTAGGACTCTAATAAATGGAATTTAGAAGAATGAAAGGTGATTCCCATCAGAGCATATGGAATTCTTAAGCGGCTTGACAGGGTAATTGCCGAGATGATGTTTACCCTCATGGGAGAATCTAGGATCAGAAGGGATAGTTTCAGAAGTAAGGGGTGCTAAATTTAAGAATGAGACAAGGAGAATTTTTTTCTCTCAGAAGATTGACAGTCTTTGAAACTCTTTGCCACGGAGAACTGTGGGGATGGAGTCTTTGTGTATTTTAAGACAGAGACAAATAAATTCTTCATCAGTAGGGGACAAAGAATTACACAGAAAAGGCAAGCCAGTGGACATGACAAGTGTCGGATCAGCCATGAACTCACTGAATCCAGGGACTCAATGGGTTACTCCAGTTCCTAATTCTTATGATTTTATGGTCTTATCTACCTTGAATATTTGGATCACAAATAGTCCTCTACTGTAGCTTCACCAGGCAGACACCTCGTTTTTACACGTTCTGGGTGTTGCAACTGGTAGGCCTTCCTGCACTCTTCATTGAACCAGGGTTGATCCCCTGCTTGATGGTAAAACTACAGTGGGAGATATTCCAGTCCAAGGCGTGGCAGATTGTTTTGATTGCTGCTCACAAATACCCAGTTTTGACTGTCTAAATCTGTTTGAAATCTTTTCTGCTTAACACCCTATTGTACCACACAGAAGAATGGAAGTTATGGTGAATGGGAAGATGAGAATTATTCTCCACAATGACTGTTCAGCAGGCACTCCTACTGATATGGTCATGGACGATGAATGTGAGAAAGTTAGACTAGCAAGGATAAGTTAAAGTATATTTTTCTCTCTTGTTGGTTCCCTCACCACATGCTGCAGGCTTGATCTAGCAACTGTGTCCATTTGGATTCAACTTGCCTATTCAGTGGTGATGCTGTACAGCCACTCTGGGTGGTGGGCCCTGGTATCCCTACTCAGAGTACAATATATACCCTTACCATCCCACAGCGCTATCTTCAAGTTGTGACTAATTTGGAGGAATTCCGATGCACTAGCAGTGGGGATACTTGGTTTGACCTGATGCCATGAGACTAACCCTAACCCTCTTACAGCATAAATATTAACAAATCACAGAGCAACTCCCTCCTCACTGTATTTCACTGTGCTGTCTGACTTCTGGTGGGTCAGACTCTTCCAGCGGGACAGGAAATTTAAATAACTCCACAGAGGCTAGTACCCCGTCACCAAGACACCCTTAAACTTACACATGGAGAGCCCATGACACTGATCCAGCTTCCTCAAGCCAACTCAGAGTGAACGTGATGCCTGACATTTCTGTTCTTATCTGTTAGCCAAGTCTCCCTGAAAGTACCAGACTAACAGCTCCAGTCAGAGAACTCATATTCTGTAAGGTTCACTAGGCTGATATCATTACAATCACTACAGAAAAAAATCAGGAATGGTGACGGTGTTATCTAGGACACTGTGATTCCATGAGTATGACCAGATCAGGTATTACTTGACTAATCTGCGGACAATTCTTTCAAGTTTGGGAGTTAAGAACACAAGAGAAGTACGGCAGAGGAACAGGCCCTTCAGCCCTCCAAGCCTGTGCCGATCATCATGCCCTGACGAAACTAAAAAACAAACCTTTTGCCCTTATTCGGCCCATATCCCTTTATTTCCTCCCTCTTCATGTAACCACCCAGATGCCTCTTAAATATTGAAACAGAACCATAATTCAGTTTCTGAATTATTAGTCCTGAGATATTACAAATATGCCAGTGCGTTACTGCATTGCTTCTACTTCTTTAAAAATAGGAACTAGGCCATTATCCTCATTTCAAGCCTATTAAGAATGAGGAAGAATGTTGAGAAATACAGGGTCAGAAGTTCAAACCTCCAAGTAACTGGAACATGGCAACAGAAAGAGATGAGAAAATGGACCACAGTAGACTGATCTGTGTATAATTATCAGATCTATCAAGAATTGAAAACAATTGAAAAATTATTTCTCATATGAAGAGAAAAGTGTCACCTAGTTATTCTAAAAGACTGCAAGATGAGAAAGAATAAGCATAAAAGAACTGATATGTGCATTGCTACGTGCTCCATGAAATCGCCATGAGACAGCAGGAACTGCCAATGCCGGAGTCTGAGATAACAAGGTGTGGAGTTGAATGAACACAGCAAGCCAGGCAGCATCAGAGGAGCAGGAAAGCCGACGTGGGTATTTCTGAAGAAGGGTCCAGGACCGAAACGTCAGCTTCCCTGCTCCTCTGATGCTTGGCCTGGTGTGTTCATCCAGCCTTAATCTTTATTTGTATCTGGATCAGAGGTTACCAAAATACAAAGACCTCAGCCATTTCAAATACACAAGTTTCAGTTTTTATTCAGGTCACGTAACACAGGAATCTTGGTTAGGTCATTTATTGCCCATCCCCAAAAACCCTTGGGAAGGTGGTGATGAGCTGCTTTTTTTAAGTCCAAGTCTGTGGCTCTGTTAGTGAAAAAATCCAAGATTTTCACGAAGTGATAACGAAAGATTCTGATACAGTTTCAAATCAGGATAGTGCAAGACTCGGAAAGGGACTTGTAGGCATTGGTGTTTCCACGCATCACTTGGTCTTCCCCTTCTGGATGATAGAGGTCGTGGGTTGGGAAAGTACTGTCAAAGGAGCAGGTTGTTATGTAACTAATCTTTGGGACAGCACTCCCAATTTTGGCACAAACACCCAAATATTGCTAAGGAGAACTTCAGTGTCAACAAGGCTGAGTTTACCAGGGTCATTTCCATTGCCAAGGGTTAATATCAAGTTTCTATCTACCTTCATTCCCACACTTACTGGCTTGATCGGCTATTTCAAAGCATAGTTAAGAGTCAATCACATTGCTGTGCTTCTACCATACGCATAAAAATGCTACTGGTCTCATGACTGAAACTGCGAACAAAGAATAATGCAAAATAACCTACAACTCTGAATCCCAAAATGTGGTGGGTTCAACTGACCTTTCCAGGTACCGTCACACAAAATTTACACTGACATTTCAGTACATTATTGGAGGGGACCGGCACTGTCAAAAGTCCTGGCCTTTGAGCACTAGCTCAGAGGAACATTAAAGTCTTTTCTGCACTATCTGAAGCTGTTGAAATTATCACAGCCAATTATGCAACTTATGGCATTTGATCTTAATTCAGTAGCATCTATAGTCAATGCCTGATTAAGCATGGACCCAAGTGAGTGAACCATTCAGCCATTTATGAAATTCACATTTGAATTTACGTACTGGCAGGCTCATCTTTCGGTTTAACCCCAGGTAAAAGATACTGAAACTCAACGGTGTTGGACAAATGTGAAGTAGATCTCATTAACCCTTATTTGTAGAGACGGCAGGAACTGCCAGTGCCGGAGTCTGAGATAACAAGGTGTGGAGCTGAATGAACACAGCAAGCCAGGCAGCATCAGAGGAACAGGAAAACCGACGTGGGTATTTCTGAAGAAGGGTCCAGGCCCAAAACATCAGCTTCCCTGCTCCTCTGATGCTGCTTGGCCTGGTGTGTTCATCCAGCCTTAACCTTTATTTGTATCTGGATCAGGTTACCAAAGTACAAAGACCTCAGCCATTTCAAATACTCTACATGTGCACAGCCACAATATGGGATGTTTATCAAACTAACATAACTTTATTTAAGAACAGGAATCTCAACTTGAAGCAAGATCACCTGGACAACATTGCCATGTTTGGTACCTGCTTTTAAAAAGGAATGCTGCTCCGCAGGCAGAGAGATATCTTTGAAAAAACATCAAACCAGCTACACTCAACTCAGCAGCCAAGATAATAAACAGGAAAACTTCATAAGTAGGAGAATGGTTCTCCAACATGTTACAACTTCAAGTTCACCTGAAAACCAATTGTCTGGTACTTTTAATCCTCTAGGGTAAGTATGGTATAGGTGCAGATAGGTGGCAGATAAAGTTAAATAAACAAAATGAGTGATGTAATTTGGTATTAAGATCATGGACAGACAATATACAATAGAGGATACAATACTTAAGCGGGTACAGAATCAAGGGAACCTGGGTGTTATATCTGCATGGATCTCTGAAGGCAGCAGGACAATCCAAACAGTAGTTAAGGTGATACAAGTTTTATTAATAGTGGCATGGAGTACAAGAGGAAGAAGGTAATGGTGAATTTATATAGCTTGTCAGACAGTCTGGAAGCCACACTATAGGAAGGGTGTGAATGGACTAGCAAGAATGTGGCTGTTCACCTTGGAGAGAAATCTAAGAGGAGATCTGATAATGTGCTTTCAAAATCGCTAAGAGGGCAGGACAGAGTAGATAGGGAGAAACTGTTCCTGTTTGTAAATGAATTAATAATGTGGGGGCCCAGAACTAAAGTGCTGTGAAAAATGACATGAGGAAAATATATTTTTACACAAGAACATATATACATAGAACATAGAACATAGAACAGTACAGCACAGAACAGGCCCTTCAGCCCACAATGTTGTGCCGACCATTGATCCTCATGTATGCGCCCTCAAATTTCTGTGACCATATACATGTCCAGCAGTCTCTTAAATGACCCCAATGACCTTGCTTCCACAACTGCTGCTGGCAACGCATTCCATGCTCCCACAACTCTCTGCGTAAAGAACCTGCCTCTGACATCCCCTCTATACTTTCCTCCAAACAGCTTAAAACTATGACCCCTCGTGCTAGCCATTTCTGCCCTGGGAAATAGTCTCTGGCTATCAACTCTATCTATGCCTCTCATTATCAGATCTGGAATGGACTGTCTGAAAGTGCAGTGGGGGCAGGTTCAATTGAGGAATTTAGGAGGACATTGTTATTGAATAGAAACAATGTGCAAGGGTTTGATGAAAGAACAGGAGAATTGTTCTAAGTTGTAATGCTCATTGGAGTGCTAATGTAGACAGAATGGCCAAATGGCCTCTTTCTTTGCCAATGCAATTCTGTCATTCAACAGGATGATAAATATCCTTTTATTTTAAAACGCAAAAACGTTTCCTGCTTAAATTATTTAAATTAGGATCATCATTCTAAGGATAAGGAGAAATCACACATCTCACATATAAAAATTATTTGATTATGGGCGATAGAAAACAAATTCTGTCTGTAGCGTAATTTGTAGCACCTTTGTATACAAAGTGCTTACTCACTTTGGAACACTTCGGGACCACCATGCAGCAGGAAATTTTTTATAAATGGAAATGTTCTTTCTTTCACTGAACTCTATTTGAATAAGTGCAGCAGTAACTGATTATGCAGCTAAACATGAAGTCGCAAGTATGATGCCTTTTGAGAGTTTCTGAGCATGGCTCAGTCTCAGGAAATTTGCTTCTATCCAAGCGTATAAAGCTAGTATGAAGAAATTTTTGCAAATACTGGCAACAGGTAAATGGCAGAATCTGCATTAAGATACTGCTTTGAAAACAGTTGTCTTGCTTTTGAAACACTTTGATCCTCTAACAGGCCCAAGATGACTTTCCACATCAAGCAGATGTTCACCTGCACATCCATCAATGTGGTATACTGCATCCGCTGTACCCGGTGTGGGTTCTTCTACTTTGGCGAAACCAAGCGTAGGCTTGGGGACCGCTTTGCAGAACACCTACGCTCGGTTTGCAATAAACAACTGCACCTCCCACTCGCGAACCATTTCAACTCCCCCTCCCATTCCTTAGACGACATGTCCATCCTGGGCCTCCTGCAGTGCCATAATGATGCCACCCGTAGGTTGCAGGACCAGCAACTCATATTCCGCTTGGGAACCCTGCAGCCCAATGGTATCAATGTGGATTTCACCAGCTGCAAAATCTCCCCTACCCCCCACTGCATCCCAAAACCAGCCCAGCTCATCTCCACCTGCCTAAGCATTCCTCTCACCTACCCCTTCTTCCTACCTCAAGCCGCACCTCCATTTCCTACCTACCAACCTCATCCCGCCCCTTTGACCTGTCCGTCCTCCCCGGACTGACCTATCCCCTCCCTACTTCCCCACCCATACTCTCCTCTCCAACTATCTTCTCCTCTATCCATCTTCGGTCCGCCTCCCCCTCTCTCCCTATTTATTTCAGAATCCTCTCCCTATCCCCCTTCTCTATGAAGGGTCTAGGCCCGAAACGTCAGCTTTTGTGGTCCTAAGATGCTGCTTGGCCTGCTGTGTTCATCCAGCTCCACACTTTGTTATCTATGATGAAACAATTATAGTGCAAGTCATAAACTGTCTATATACTAAGTTCAACTCCAATATTTGAACTGACCCAGTTCAATAAATATGATTTATCTCAAACTAGGCTTCATTCTGGAATCTGACTTGTCAGGTAACAACGTCAATTAGGATTATGAATTTTAAAATTATAATTCAACGTCATTTAATTATAAAAAAATTAGCTGATTTCATACAGAACAAGGAAAAAGAAATCACTCCCGAAATCAACCGTGCTAAAGTAATTCAAGTTATGAAGAAGAGTCATATTGAATTTGAAACATTAACTGTTTTTCTCTCTCCACAGATGCCGTCAGAACTGGTAAGTTTCTCCAACCCCACCTCTTCCTCCGTTACATTGATGACTGTATCGGTGCCGCCTCTTGCTCCCCAGAGGAGTTCGAACAGTTCATCCACTTCACCAACACCCTCCACCCCAACCTTCAGTTCACCTGGGCCATCTCCAGCACATCCCTCACCTTCCTGGATCTCTCAGTCTCCATCTCAGGCAACCAGCTTGTAACTGATGTCCATTTCAAGCCCACCGACTCCCACAGCTACCTAGAATACACCTCCTCCCACCCATCCTCCTGCAAAAATTCCATCCCCTATTCCCAATTCCTCTGCCCCCACCGCATCTGCTCCCAGGATGAGGCATTCCACTCCCGCACATCCCAGATGTCCAAGTTCTTCAAGGACCGCAACTTTGCCCCCACAGTGGTCGAGAACACCCTTGACCGCGTCTCCCGCATTTCCCGCAACACATCCCTCATACCCTGCCCCCGCCACAACCGCCCAAAGAGGATCCCCCTCGTTCTCACACACCACCCCACCAACCTCCGGATACAACGCATCATCCTCCGACACTTCCGCCATCTACAATCCGACCCCACCACCCAAGACATTTTTCCATCCCCACCCCTGTCTGCTTTCCGGAGAGACCACTCTCTCCTTGACTCCCTTGTTTGCTCGACACTGCCCTCCAACCCCACCACACCCGGCACCTTGCCCTGCAACCGCAGGAAATGCTACACTTGCCCCCACACCTCCTCCCTCACCCCTATCCAAGGCCCCAAGATGACTTTCCACATTAAGCAGAGGTTCACCTGCACATCTGCCAATGTGGTATACTGCATCCACTGTACCGGTGTGGCTTCCTCTACATTGGGGAAACCAAGCGGAGGCTTGGGGACCGCTTTGTACAACACCTCCGCTCGGTTCGCAATAAACAACTGCACCTCCCAGTCGCAAACCATTTCCACTCCCCCTCCCATTCTTTAGATGACATCTCCATCATGGGCCTCCTGCAGTGCCACAATGATGCCACACGAAGGCTGCAGGAACAGCAACTCATATTCCGCTTGGGAACCCTGCAGCGCAATGGTATCAATGTGGACTTCACCAGCTTCAAAATCTCCCCTTCCCCCACCGCATCCCAAAACCAGCCCAGTTCGTCCCCTCCCCCCACTGCACCACACAACCAGCCCAGCTCTTCCCCTCCACCCACTGCATCCCAAAACCAGTCCAACCTGTCTCTGCCTCCTTAACCTGTTCTTCCTCTCACCCATCCCTTCCTCCCACCCCAAGCCGCACCTCCATCTCCTACCTACTAACCTCATCCCACCTCCTTGACCTGTCTGTCTTCCCTGGACTGGCCTAACCCCTCCCTACCTCCCCACCTATACTCTCCTCTCCACCTATCTTCTTTTCTCTCCATCTTTGGTCCGCCTCCCCCTCTCTCCTTATTTATTCCAGAACCCTCACCCCATCCCCTTCTCTGATGAAGGGTCTAGGCCCGAAACATCAGCTTTTGTGCTCCTGAGATGCTGCTGGGCCTGCTGTGTTCATCCAGCCTCACATTTTATTATCTTAGTTTCTCCAATATTTTCTGTTTTTATTCCTACTATGTTGTCTAGCAGAAGTAAAATTCCTTTCTTGCTCCTAATTTTTACACAAAGTCTTTAAATGGCAAAGATTCAACAAATTCCAAGAGCACTACAAAGCCACGGTTGAATACCCTAATCGATATCCATAGAATGCACTGGTGCATACTCCATGGGGCCATCATTGAGTCCAACACATTTTTCCCTTCATTAAGGGCATGGTTTCCAGCACAGCCCACTAGAAAGCAATGGGAAATTACTATCTGGGTTGATTTTTCTCTTTCTCCACTGCTGATGATTCATACAACTTGTGAAAAATGGTTTCAAATAATTTACTTGATGACAATCAGCTCGCTAAAATCAGCCAAGACTAATCTAACTTTGTATCGAGTCAGCTATGAATAACTCTGCTATGATGCCCAAAACTGATAAAACAGTACATTCAGATTGACACAAAAACAATATAAAATCAATCAAGATACACCTGAAATCACTTGTAATCACTCTTGGCAAATTTAAATACACAGCATTTTGAATAAGACAAAAAATGTTTAGATTATCACTAAGTTTTACTCAAGATCATACAACATTATGATAAATGAAAAGAGAGACAATGTCCACATACCTTTAGGCGGATCTTTGGTCCAGTGATTAGATTATATATAGGAGATAACAAAGTGTGGAGCTGGATGAACACAGCAGGCCAAGCAGCATCTTAGGAGCACAAAAGCTGACATTTCGGGCCCAGACCCTTCATCAGACCTTGCTGAAGGGTCTAGGCCTGAAACATCAGGTTTTGTGTCCTAAGATGCTGCTTGGCCTGCTGTGTTCATCCAGCTCCACACTTTGTTACCTCAGATTCTCCAGCATCAGCAGTTCCCATTATCTCTCAATAGATTATAAAGATGACTGAACAAATGAGAAAATACAACATGAACCAGACTGTTCACCACACTATGGAGATGATTTGCTGGACTGAAAACAATCCTTGTCAAAATGTCAACTTAAAACTAAGTGGAAATGGAATGCGTTTGAGAGTGTGTAAGGGTTAAAGGAACTGAATTCAATTTCAGTGCACACGCAAGCAATGTCAAAAGATAACAACACAATTAAACTCTGAGTGTTAGTCATAAAGATTAAAATTTGCCAAGTGTAAACTTGAAAACAACAGTAACAGAGTACAGAGATAATGGGAACTGCAGATGCTGGAGAATCCAAGATAACAAAGTGTGGGGCAGGATGAACACAGGTCAAGCAGCATCTTAGGAGCACAAAAGCTGACGTTTCGGGCCTAGACCCTTCATGAGAAAAGGTAACAGAGTACATGCTACTGCATGCAGGTGTGAGAAGAGGAATAGCATCTAAATCTGAAATTAGCATCAAGATCATCTTTATGGCCTGGTACTGACATTGCAACAAAATGTATGTTAATTGAGGGATAAATGTTGGCCAGGTCATCGGAAGAATTCTTTGCTTTAAAATAGCATAATGGAATCTTTACTGTCCACTGAAACAGTGTACAAAAGTCAGCGCCTTTCAACCATGCAGCCTTCCTTTTGTAGAACACTGAAATGTCTTGGGAAAATAAATCAACAAGTCATTCAGCTGCATATTAATGAAGGGCGCCATTCAGCTGCATTTGATGAAGGGCAATGCAGGTTTCACGCACAAGTTGGAGTACCATTGACAATGCTCCTATTTTCTGGAAGATCCACCATAGGTGCCACTCAGACACTTCTATGGTAGACCTTCCCTGGGATCAAGGAACCTCGGGGCAGATGGGGGGAATTCAAAGAACAAAGGGTGATCAGCAGACCCTCAATTAGGCATAAAATGCCTTTAAACAAAGGACTTCTCAGGAGTTGGCTTATCAAGATCCTGAATAGCTAGCCACTCATCTGTTGCTGGTGAATAAGAGTGGTGACAGGATAAGCCCTTAAAATTAACATTCATTGGCCACTTAAGGTGATCAAATTGGCAGCAGGCCAGAAAGCAATCTACAGGCCTTCCTGCCACAGACTCAATCACAGCAGACGTGAAAAGGCAACAGAATCCCCCATCCATCACCCTTCTGCCTGATTAAATGCCGTCCGCAACCAAGTTTGCCACAGAGGGCAAAATTAAATTCTACCCGAAATGTTTTTATTTATATTTAATAATGCTGTTTCAAACAAAAAGTTTGGGAGAAAGGTAAATCCAAAAATGAATTCACAATACTTTGGTAGTAATTAATTATGATTTATAAATTCAATGAGCAATTGTTTTATACACTAATGGAAGGTTAATAAAATATTTGGATCTTTACCAATACAGTTGCATCTCTTTAATTTTCAGAAGTTCCTTAATTACAAGGCAACATTTATGTTAAAGATACAAAAGTGTAACAGTCCTAACCTTCTGGTTTATAATTAGATTATTACTAAACAGCAAACCTGTACAATTTTTCTCAGAGTAAGCAGGATGTAAATCTGCTTTTGCTCACTATTTTCATTACGCTATTTAGTCTACTATTTTTATGAAAGAACAAAATGAATACAGATCTAAAATTACTTTGTGCAATGATTTATTATGTTTATCCCTGTGTCATATAGACAACCAGACGACCATTATCTCCAAGACACTGAACTTCATTTCAATCTCCAGCATTTCAAGAACTTATCCAGAACATTTGAGTAAGACAACCCCAAAAGCACAGGCTAATATAAGAGGTGGTTTATATACACGTCAAGAAACAGGACCTCCAAAATATCAATTTCAGATAGTTGTATACTTATGTCAATAAACAGAAAATGTAAATCGGAATCAGATGTGAGCTGAAGAATGCCTCTGTGAGATGAACGGAAACAGAATAAGAAGTATACAATACCAGCTAATCAAAACCATACCAATGTTGGATCAGCAAGTTTCGTATTAGTTGAAAGGCACTTTCTTTGGAGCAACGTTAAACTTCATATTAAGTATAAGCTATGCTTCCAAGTAATTCCAACAAGCTCCTTTTTAAAACTTTGCCTATCATTATACTTGAAATATGCCTTTCATTCTTCAACACAAATTCTATCTTACCATCTCAAGAGATCTTGCCAATTGTTTTAACTATCCTCAGTCACTACCTTCTCCAACATTTAACCTTCAACACTTTACTTCCACATTCCAAGTATAAGAACATGAGAACTAGGAGCAGGAGTAGGCCATCTGGCCCCTGAAGCCTGCTCTGCCATTTAATAAGATCATGGCTGATCTTTTTGGGACTCAGCTCCACCTACCCGTCCACTCACCATAACCCTTAATTCCTATACTGTTCAAAAATTTAACTAGCCTTGCTTTAACACATTCAGCGAGGTTGCTTCAACCGCTTCACTGGGCAGGGAATTCCACAGATTCACAACCCTTTGGGTGAAGAAGTTCCTCCTGATCTCAGTCTTACACCTGCTTCCCTTAATTTTGAGACGATGCCCTCTAGTCCTAGTTTCACCTGCTAGCGGAAACAACCTCCCTGCCTCCACCATATCTATTCCCTTCATAATCCTGTATATTTCTATAACATCTCCCACGTATATAGGTATATACTGCTGTCTAATGAAAAAAGCTTTTCAAGCTTTGAAACCAACTTGGAAATCTGTGCTGATGTCTTTGTTGCTGCAGATTCCACCAAAGTAGTATGCTCTATTCTGAAAACTCGCTTCAGGCAACGTTTTAATGATTGGCAGTCCTTGAAAACTGTGTATAATTGTCTGGAATTAATTCAAGAACAGAAGTATCAGGCACAAACATTTACACAATCAACTACAGCAGATAACCTTAAGATTTTTATGGGGTCAGGCAGTATTGCAATGTCATAAGTGAAGAAAGCAAATCTACTTTTAAACAAAATCAGTTAGCCCTCCATGGAGATTAGGAAGGTTAATATTTCACTCATCCTTAAGGACAATATCTAAACTGTCTGCTCTGTTCGTGGATGCTGACTAACTAGTTGAGAATATCTGCCTTTTTCTGATTTTCTTTCAGATTGCCAGCTTTGGCAGTTTGGGTTCCATTTTAAATTTGGTGCATTAACAAAATTGAAAAGACAAAGAATTCGTAAAATGTTGAGCAAATATATATATAACCTAAATCATTATCGACAGAGAAGGAATTAATAAAGATTTAGAAGATAAAAGGTACTCAATGCATGTGCATACCGTTCAGCAAAATGCTACAAATGGTTTTCCTCAGAAATTTATATCAGGTTTTCAGCTTCTGAAATATCTTTATTACTGACACAAACACTGTCTCCACAATAACAGGCCATTTAGTCTGTTCCGTCATTCCATGAACTCATGACTTATCGGTAACCAATCTCCTTTTGCCCATCTTTGCCAGATTTCACTTAATAATTAGGGCATTGATTAATCTTTGTTAACCCAATTTGAAATGAGCATTTGGCTAAGCACCAAACATACCTTTACAAATGTTCCCCATCTGCATTCGGAAAGACTTGACTTAAACATGCAACAGCGAGACTGCAGGAAACAGAAGTGGGCTATTTCAAGGGTCGAGGTCCGAAACGTCAGCTTTTATGCTCCTACGATGCTGCTTGGCCTGCTGTGTCCATCCAGCTCCATACTTTGCTATTCAGCACCTTGAGCTTGCTTTGCTATTCAGTAAGAACACGACTGATCTGATACTGACCTTCACTCTACTTTCCTGCTTCCAATGATCCTCAACACCTTTTTGGATCAAAAATCTGTCTAACTCAGCCTTTGATATTTACAATGACCCAGCCTCCACTGCTCTCTAGAATTTATTTCAGCAACGGCTTAGAGAAGAAGCTCCCCCTTCTTAGATAAGAAACTCCTCCATGCCTTAAATGGGAAACCCCTTAATTGGAGATTGTGCTTCGTAGTTTTGAATCTCCCACAAGTGATTCCCTCATATATCCTCTTCCTGTTAAACTTCTGAATGTCCATGTTTCAATAAAATCACCTCTATTTCTTTTAAACTCAAGTTAAACTTCTTTTAAACTGAGTATAATGGCTCAAGATTTCCTTAAAAAAAATCCTACGAATCAACATGGTGAACTTTCTCTCAATTTCTTCCAAAGCAGCTGTAATCCCTTTTTATAAGGAGCCCAAAACTACATGTAGTATTGTAGGTGTATTCTCAATAATGCACTGAACTTTGTAGCAAGTCTTCACTATTTTGTATCCCACTCTTCTTGCTGTAAAGCCTAAATTTCATTCATCTTCTTAACTACTTGCCAATTTTTTTGTATTTCATATACAAAGTCATTTAAATCACAGCAATATACTGCTGTCTCTCTCAATTTAAATATTCTGCTTTTCTATTCTTCCTGATAAAATAGACAACCTCACATTTTCCCATTTTATAATCCATCTGCCAAACTTTTGCTACCTCACAACCAATCTGTATCTTATGTTCTCTTCACAATTTGTTTTCCTACTAATATTGTATTATTAGGAACTTTGGCTTCATCCAAGTCATTATTATTGCTGTAAGTAATTAAGACCCAAGTGCTGATCCCTATGCCATCCCCAAGCTAAGTGACAGTTTTCTAATTTGAAATTACCCATTTATCCCAATTGTTAGTTCTTCAATTCTCTGTTCATATAAATATTACCGTCAAAACAATAAGCTCTGATCTTATGCAGTAACTTTTTAATATGGTCTCTTAGTGAATTGCACCAGCTTTTATGCATCCTAACTGCCATATCCTCATTGAGCTCGAAAAACCTCAAACAAGATTTATTTTTCATAAATCATGCTGACTAAGTGATTAAAGTGACTCAATGACTCTAAGTGGGTGACAAGGTGGTAAAGTGTTTAGCATTGTTGCCCCACAGCACCTGAGTTTGACTTCAGCCTTGAACAAGCCTCTGTACAAATTCCACACATTCTTCCAGTGTCTGCATGAGTTTCCTCTGGTTGTTTCGAATTCATCCATAGTCCAACCGTGCCTCCAGATATGCGCAGTTTAGGTGGGGATAACCACAGTAATCTTTCAGCTGAGACATTAAATTGAACTCATCTGTTCTCTGAAGTGGACTCAAAAAATCCTCCGGAACTCTTTCGAAGGATACAGGGAATGTCTCCCCTGTCCTGTCCAATATTTATCTTCCAAAGAATATCACCAAAACAATTGCTGACTACTATCATATTGCTCTGTGGAGTTTGTGAAGCCTTCCCATTTGTACTTTTGTCTTTCACATTTCATACATCAGAATAATGACTACACTGCAAAAGTAGTTCAATGGTTGTGAAGCACAATAGAAAACTTCAGGGTCAAGTTCCCTCAAAAAAGACAATGTCCAGAAAATGGCAAGAAGGAAGAGTCCATGATGCAAGGAAGACTTTAAGATAAAAAGAAAGACTCACAGAATGTAACTGGCTTGCACTACTGAAAATTGATACAAATTTGGTCTTTAAAACATTTACATAAAGCATCAAGTTGCCAACTTGAAATGTCAACAAGAAATAGATGATACAAACAGAAATAAAATTAGAGATTAGACATTATTTCTGTTGGGGACACAGTAACCAAAACCCTGCAAACAGCCCATTAATTACTTCAAAAGAAAACTCTCATTTACACCATAAGACATAGGAGTGGAAGCAAGGCCATTCGGCCCATCAAGTCCACTCTGCCATTTAACTCATGGCTGATGGGCATTTCAACTCCACTTGCCTGCACTCTCCCCGTAGCCCTTGATTCCTTGTGAGATCAAGACTCTGTCAATCTCTGCCTTGAAGGCATCTAACGTCCTGGCACTCCGTGGCAATGAATTCCACAAGCCCACCACTCTCTGGCTGAAGAAATGTAGTCTCATTTCAGTTTTAATTTTAAGGCTGTGCCCACGGGTCGTAGTCTCCCCACCTAACGGAAACAACTTCCTAGCATCCACCCCTTCTAAGCCATACATTATCTTGTAAGTTTCTATTAGATCTCCCCTCAACCTTCTAAACTCTAATGAGTACAATCCCAGGATCCTTAGCCATTCATCATATGTTAAACCTACCATTCCAGGCATCATCCGTGTGAATCTCCGCTGGAAATGCTCCAGGGCTAGTATGTCCTTCCTGAGGTTTGGGGCCCAAAATTGGACACAGTATTCTAAATGGGGCCTAACTAGAGCTTTATAAAGTCTCAGAAGCACATCGCTGCTTTTATATTCCAACCCTCTTGAGATAAACGACAACATTACATTCGCTTTCTTAATCACGGACTCTACCTGCAAGTTAACTTTTAGATAATCCTGGACCAACACTCCCAGATCCCTTTGTACTTCTGCTTTATGAATTTTCTCACCATTTAGAATATAGTCCATGCCTGTATTCTTTTTCCCAAAGTGCAAAACCTCACATTTGCTCACATTGAATTTCATCAGCCATTTCCTGGACCACTCTCCTAAACTGTCTAAATCTTTCTGCAGCTTCCCCACCTCCTCAGTACTACCTGCCTGACCACCTATCTTTGTATCATCGGCAAACTTCGCCAGAATATCCCCAGTCCCTTCATCCAGATCATTAATGTACAAGGTGAACAGCTGCGGCCCCAACACTGAGCCCTGCAGGACACCACCGTCACTGGTTGCCATTCCAAAAAAGAGCTTTTTATCCCTGGTCTCTGCCTTCTGTCAGACAGCCAATCCTCAATCCAAGCCAGTAGCTCACCTCGAACCCTCACCTTGCTCCTTTGCAGAGGAGATGAGGGTTACAGAAATATAACTAGCTTTAGAAGATCAAATACTCCAGTGAACACAATGATTGCCATATAGTTGGACTGTAGATGTCTCAATTGAAGTAAACAATGAGTCACTTTTCAGGATACAAGGACAAAATATTCTGTAGTTTTATTTAACATAGTTGAGAGTCAGGCAGAAATTTTTCGTAAGATTGCCCCAACAATTAAACAAAGAAAATAAAAATTGTAACATACTAAATAACACCTGTCCTGTGACAGAAGTAATTAATTGTCTTTGTCCATTTCATGAACTATATTATTTTACAAGCAACACATGATAGCATCATTGTTAACTAACGTTCCCCACTCATAGGCCTTCTTACCTGATTCACAACAGGGTACAGGAATGTTTGCCCAGAATAAGTTTAAAATAAATTAACCATGCACCCAATTATAGCACTTGAAAATTAATGCAGCAAATTCTTGGGTAAATTCCTGGTACTTAAGACATGAACAGCCTGTATTATTCAGTACATTTGGCTCACATTATCCACAAATGCTTTCCAACAGTCTTGACTGAATAAGTGGAATTAAATTGTTGTTTCTATGAAAGCATTGAATGGGCACAAAATGCTGTAGTTATTTGATTTTCTCCCCCTTAATACTAGTACACTTCCATAAGGTACTTTATACAACTGTGTCAAAAGAATATCTTGCAACTAGATTATTCACATTTTTTTCCTTTGCTGATTAATCCCTTGAAGGAGAATGACAGTTCAGTCGAACCATTTTTCACATATTACCATCATCTGGGAAATCAGTTTTTCATTGGAGGGCTGATTACATTGTCAGCCAAACTGTGCAGTCAAATTAAATATTTTTTCCAATCATCATGGAAGTCAGTAATTAATCAAGCAAAATACAACTGGATAAATGATTTAAATGTATTTTCCTGCCAGATTTCTCAGCTTCAATGTTTTACAGTTAAGTATAAAGTTAAGAACAACATACAAAGTACACAACTGCATCTGTTAATTTAAAACTAGAAAAGGCACTGCATGCACTAAAACATTTTGTTAAAAAAGATTTGTATTTACAATTGGCAATAACATTCTTGCTCTTTCTAAAATAGAGTTATGCATAAATAAAACCACATGGCTCTGCTCTTGAGTTATGTACACCTTATTATACCTGGTTATAGGATAATAAACAATCTTTGTAAAATGGGAACTCAGGAAGACAGATTAGCGGGGCAGTGAAAAGTATTTAAACAACTATACTTCTTATACATCCCACTTACTTCATGCCATTAGCTGAGAATATACAATGATTTGGATTATAGATTCTCCACTAGTCACCATTACATCCAAATAAGAAGCATCCTTAACATGGAAGAATGGAATCTCAATAGTTTGTTTCTAGCCCCTGCAAGCCAATCCACCTACACAGGTCATTTGAAGGTCTGCATAACATCAATATGCTATCAAATCTCAGGTTTAGATCCTTGAAAGCTATTACCCACCACTCGATCAAGCAGTGCAAAACAAAACTTACACACTTGTTATCAAAAAGATTTTTCCTCATGTCACCTCTTGTACATCCTTAAATTAGTTTGAACCTGGACTTCGAGACATCAAAAACAGCTGCTATTTCTTTGCTGTATTAAAGCCTTGATTATTCATTGCACCTCATTACACAGACATAGAACATTACAGCACAGTACAGGTCCTTTGGCCCTCGATGTTGTGCCGACCTGTCATACCGATCTCAAGCCCATCTAACCTACAGTATTCCATGTATGTCCATATGTTCATCCAATGACGACTTAAATGTACCTAAAGTTGGCAAATCTACAACCGTTGCAGGCAAAGTGTTCCATTCCCTTACCTCTCTCTGAGTAAAGAAACTACCTCTGACATCTGTCCTATATCTTTCACCCCACAATTTAAAGCTATGCCCCCTCGTGCTTGCCGTCACCATCCTAGGAAAAAGGCTATCCCTATCCACCCTATCTAACCCTCTGATTATTTTATATGTCTCAATTAAGTCACCTCTCAACCTTCTTGTCGCTAATGAAAACAGCCTCAAGTCCCTCAGCCTTTCCTCGTAAGACCTTCCCTCCATACCAGGCAACATCCTAGTAAATCTCCTCTGCACCCTTTCCAAAGCTGCCACATCCTTCTTATAATGCGGTGCCCAGAACTATACACAATACTCCAAGTGCGGCCGCACCAGAGTTTTGTACAGCTTCACCATAACCTCTTGGTTCTGGAACTCGATCCCTCTATTAATAAAAGCTAAAACACTGTATGCCGCCTTAACAGCCCTGTCAACCTGGGTGGCAACTTTCAAGGATCTGTGTACATGGACACCGAGATCTCTCTGCTCATCTACACCACCAAGAATCTTACCATTAGGCCAGTACTTTGCCTTCCGGTTACTCCTACCGAAGTGCATCACCTCACACTTGTCTGCATTAAACTCCATTTGCTACCTCTCAGCCCAGCTCTGCAGCTTATCTATGTCTCTCTGCAACCTACAGCATCCTTCATCACTATACACAACTCCACCGACCTTAGTGTCGTCTGCAAATTTACTAACCCATCCTTCTACGCCCTCATCCAGGTCATTTATAAAGATGACAAACAGCACTGGACCCAACACCCACCCTTGCGGTACACCACTAGTAACTGGTCTCCAGGATGAACATTTCCCATCAACTACCACCCTCTGTCTTCTTTCAGCAAGCCAATTTCTGATCCAAACTGCTATATCTCCCACAATTCCATTCCTCCACATTTCGTACAATAGCCTACTGTGGGGAACCTTATCGAATGCCTTGCTGAAATCCATATACCTCTATCAATTCGCCCCTCAGCTTTCTCTGCTGCAATGGAAAACAACCCCAGCATCACAATCTGTTACTGTCAAGTTACTCTTTTTTTAATTCTACATTTTTATGTAATTCAAAATGTCACCAGCTGCCATGATAGTATCCAAATGCATATCCCTAGAACATTTAAGGATAGGATTCTTGGCAGTGTGGAGGAACAGAGGGATCTTGGTGTGCAGATACATAGATCCCTTAAAATGGCCACCCAAGTGGACAGGGTTGTTAAGAAAGCATATGGTGTTTTGGCTTTCATTAACAGGGGGATTGAGTTTAAGAGTCGTGAGATCTTGTTGCAGCTCTATAAAACTTTGGTTAGACCGCACTTGGAATACTGCGTCCAGTTCTGGGCACCCTATTATAGGAAAGATGTGGATGCTTTGGAGAGGGTTCAGAGGAGGTTTACCAGGATGCTGCCTGGACTGGAGGGCTTATCTTATGAGGAGAGGTTGACTGAGCTCGGTCTCTTTTCATTGGAGAAAAGGAGGAGGAGAGGGGACCTAATTGAGGTATACAAGATAATGAGAGGCATAGATAGAGTTGATAGCCAGAGACTATTTCCCAGGGCAGAAATGGCTAGCACGAGGGGTCATAGTTTTAAGCTGGTTGGTGGAAAGTATAGAGGGGATGTCAGAGGCAGGTTCTTTACGCAGAGAGTTGTGAGAGCATGGAATGCGTTGCCAGCAGCAGTTGTGGAAGCAAGGTCATTGGGGTCATTTAAGAGACTGCTGGACATGTATATGGTCACAGAAATTTGAGGGTGCATACATGAGGATCAATGGTCGGCACAACATTGTGGGCTGAAGGGCTTGTTCTGTGCTGTACTGTTCTATGTTCTATGTTCTATTAGCCTGGGTCATCAATCCAATGGGATGACCACCATGCTACCACCTCATGTATGAATAAATAAATGGAGAACAACAAATTTCAGGTTTACAGGGTTGAGAAATGGGAATAACTGCACTGCTGCTCAAAAGAATTGATGCAAACTCCATAACAACAGTCCCTTTTTGGGTTAAACTATTTTATGATTCAATGTACTTGAAAACTCATTAGTTCACTTGAGGGACCACGAGTTTGATTTTCACTGTCGAGGAAGACAACAGAAACCCAGAAAATAGGGGTTAAGAGTATGTCATTCAGTCCTTCATAGCTATTTCACCTTTCAGTATGATCATGGCTGCTCTTTCAACTTTGTACCTTGTTTCCACTTTCTGCCCATATCCTTTGCCCCCAGAACTATACCTCCAGAAACATTAAGCCCATGCCTCCTGGCACAGAGATAGGGACACAATAAATGCAACACAAAAAGACTCCATCGAACTTTTAAAATTGCAGACCAGCCCGCTAAAAATTGTTGGCAGATCAAATTTTTGAAAGAATATTGTTAGGGCCCATACTGCTTCCAACTTTTCTTGATATCATGTGGAGTGAATCAAATTGGTTGAAGACTGGCATCTGTGATGCTGAGGACCTTTGAGGAGTCAGAGATGGCTCACCAACTCGGGTGAAGATTGTTGTGAATGCTTCAGTCTTATCTTTTGTATGGATGTGCTGGGCTCTTCTATCATTGACAACAGAGTTAACTGTGGGGCTGCCTCCTCCAATGAACTATTTAATTATCCACCACCATTCAAACCTGGATGTGGCAGGACTGCAGAACTTTGATCTGATCTCTAGGGTTGCTTAGCTCTGTCTACCATCTGCTACTTATGCCATTTGGCAAGCAAGTAGTCCTGATTTATAGTTTCACCACGTTGATGCCTCATTTTTAGGTTTGCCTGGTGCTATTTCTAGGATGCCTTAGTGCACTTACCACTGAGCCAGGATTGGCTCATGGTCCTCATGGCTCCCACTCGATCATTACTATTGAGCCAGGATTGGCTCTATAGTAATGATTGAGTGGGAGCCATGAGGACCACGAGTCTGAAGATTGTTTTGGTATAGATTCCGCTGCAGTTGTTGACACATAGTGCCTCACGGATGCCCAGTCTTGAACTGCTAGATCTTTTTGAAATCCATCCCATTTAGCACTATGATAGAACCAAGCAACACAAAGTGTATTCTCTATGTGAAAGTGGGACTTCATCTCCACAAAGGATATTGGCTGCCAAAAGGGCTTTACCCCATAGTGTCAGAGTTACAAATTAATAATGCATGGCATCAATGAGACCTAGCAAAATTACAGTCAGTACGAACTGGGGGTGGGGGTGTCTTCTGTTCGTTGGAGTCATATCTAATGCAAAGGAAAATGACCCATGGTTGTTGAAGGTCAAATCATTTTAGTATCAGGATATTGACACAGGACTTCCTTCCTTAGGACCAACCACCTTCTACCACTTCATCAATAACCTTCCTTCCATTGGAATATGTTAAGCTAGATGCTCATTGAGGATTACACAACTTTCATCATCATTCGTGACTCCTCACACATTGAACCTGTCTGTGTTCAAATGCTGCAAGATCTGGAAAACATCCAAGCTTGAGCGACAAATGTGAATAACATATGTACCTCACAAATTCCAAGCAATGAACATGTCTGGCAAGAGATCATTTAACCACCACCTCTTTACATTCAATAGCGTTACCATCTATATATCACACATTATCAATATCTTCGAGGTCACCATTGACCAGAATCTGAACTCAGTCACATAAATACTGTGGCTACAAGAGCAGATCAGAGTTAGGAATGGAGGAACCCATGATTTAGTGGTAAAGTCACTAGACTAGAAATCCAGAAACCCAGGCTAATGTCCTGGGAATAAAAACAGGAAATGCTGGAGAAACTCTGGTAGCATCTGTCAGAGAGAAACAGATTTAATGTTCCTAGTTCAACAATTCTTCTCCAAAATTGAACAGGGCTGGAAAGTGACAGTATGTAAGCTATTGATTGTGGGGCGCAAGGAGTGAGCGGAATAGATAATGAGGGTGCCCCAGCATCTGGATTATCTCTGACTCTTCCTTGACTTCTTGGTTTCCATTTCTGGGGATAGACTCGACAGCAAAATCAACTAAAACTTACCAACTTTTGCCTTGACTACACTTCCACACACCCTTCTTCCTGTAAGGACTCCACTTAATTCCCTACTTTCTCTATCTCTATCACAGGGGTACCTCCAAAATGTCGTCCAGCGTGTCTGGCCATGTTATTTTCTTGTTGCGGTCTGTCACCAAGGTAATGGTGGATTGTGCTTTTTGGGTATCTATTCCTTTTAAAAACTATATATAAGTGCTGCTGTTCTGCTTTGCGCAATTCCAGGTCGTTACAGTGTGTTGCGTCAAGATACCCTAGTCATCCTATCGTACATCAGTGATATATCTGAGATGACCACAAGACCACTCAGACTCCTAGGCATCAGGGTAGCCCATAAACCAACAACCACCCTGCGACAACTACTAACGAACGTAAAGGATCCCATACCCATAACCAAGAAAAATAACATAATATACAAAATAACATGCAATGACTGTGAAAAACATTACATAGGCCAAACTGGAAGAAAACAGACAATAAGGATACATGAACAACAAACAGCCACCAAGAGGCAAGACCAATATATACGGACAAAGGAGGACACGAATTCGACCGGGACAACACATCCATAATAGTACAAGCTAACAAGATTCATGCCAGGGACTTCCTGGAGGCCTGGCATCCAACTGGAACTCCATCAGCAAACAGACAGAACTAGGCCCAATATACAAGCCACTGAAAAAACAGAAAAGGAAGTGACGCCCACTACCCCAGCAGACCGAGGCATATAAATAACAAGCAGAACACAACACCAACACTTCAATGGAGGCGCACTGACGATGTTACCTAGCAGGGTGACGAAACACTTGCAATCAAACACACTGGCTTGGCGAACAAGTCTACAACCTCATCGAAAACCCAAGCAACAAACCTTCTCAAAAACTTTAAATGAAAATTAAATTTTAAACAATTATTTTTATTGAGACGTTATTCTGCCCAACCAATGAGGTTGGTAGTTGATGGGAAAAATTTGCATCTGGCAAGAATAATCTTCTCCTCCTCAGGCAGTCCCTCAAGACCAAGATGACTGTCTTCCCATTCCTTAGCTTTGGAGTCCTGAGGCAACTGGACAGGCCAATGTTGGATCCACACAACCTGCCAAAGGTGGCATCTGAAGAGACCAGTGCTGAGATTCTCGGGTTTTTGTATGCTCCTTCCGTTGTATGCACTTGGCCTCTGACTGGACCTGCTGGAGAGCCTTCTGATTACTGACACTTCCCCAAATGCTTCTTGTCCAGTTTGGGTGACTTTGGGCAACAGGCTCCCAAAGTCAGGGTAATAATGCATTTTTTTTTCAGTGAGACTTTGAGGATGTTCTTGAAGTTTTTTTTGCTCTCTACCCTCCCGGTAAACATGCCATGACAGAGCTCAGATCACGTGTCCTCTAAATTATTGTTGCACCCAAAATGCTCCTTCCATTACTGAGTGTGCAACGGTTACCTGATCCCTTTGTAGACCAACACATCTCAATCCATCACCATTTAAATGATACGCTGCCATTCTGTTCTTCCCAATGAAGAAGTCAACTTAACACTTAACTAAATTATACTGCAGAGAGCCACAGAGTCATACAGCACAAAAACAGTCCCTTCAGTCCAACCAGTCCATGCCGAACATTAACCCAAACTAAGCTAGTGCCATCCGTCTGCTCTTGGCCCATGTCCCTCCAAACCTTTCCTATTCATGTACTTATCCAAACGTCTTTTAAACACGGTACTTCTACCTGTATCTATCACTTCCTCAGGAAGTTCATTCAACATGCAAACCACTCTCTGTGTAAAAAAATTGCCCCGTATCTATTATAAATCTCTCTCCTCTCACCTTAAAAATGTGACCCTAGTCTTTAAATCCTCCATCCTAGGGAAAAGGCCACCATTAACTCTATCTGTACTTCATATTATATTATAAGCTTCTATCAAGTTACCTCACAACCTCCTACGCCCTAGTGACAGAAGTCCCAGTCTATCCAGCCTTTCTCCATAACTCAAACCTTCCATACCTGGCAACATCCTGGTAAATCTCTTCTGAACCTTCTCCAACTTGATAATATCCTTCCTATAACTGGGAGAACAGAAATGAACACAGTACTCCAGAAGAAGCCTCATCATTGTCCTGTACAGCCTCAACATGAGCATAGGAGGTCAAAGGACTAAGCAATGAAGGCAAGCTGCCAAAAGCTTTTTTAACAATCCTATCTACACATGTTGCAAACTTCTTCGAATTATGTACCCGCACCCCTCGGTCACAATGTTCTACAACACTACCTAAGGCCCCACCATTAATTATATAAGCCCTACCCTTATTTGTTGTACCAAAATGCATTTATTCAAACTGAACTCCATCTGCCATTTTTCAGCCTATTGACCCATTTGATCAAGATCCCTCTGTACTCTTAGAAAAACATCTTCACTGTCTACTATGCCAGCAATTTTTGTGTCTTCCGCAAACTTATTAACCATGCCTTCTATGTTCTCATCCAAATCATTTATACAAATGACAAAAAAAAAGACCGAGAACCGATCCCTGTGGAACACCACTAGCCTTGTGCCTTCAATCCAAAAGACAACTCTCCACCATTACTCTGTCTCCTGTTGTTAAGCCAATTATGTATCTAATTGGCAAGCACACCCTGAATCCCACGTGAAATAACTTTATTAATTAGACTGCCATACAAAACATTATCAAAGGCTTTACTAAAATCCAAACAAACAACGTCTACTGCTCTGCCATTGTCAATCTTTTTGGTAACTTGCTCAAAAAAAACTGAATCAAGTTCGTGCTTCTCCTTGTACAAAACAATGCTGACTATCCCTAATCAATTTTTTGCCTTTGTAAATGTCCACAAATCCTATCTTTTATAATCACTCCCAACAATTCACCTACAACTGAAGTCAGACTCACAGGTCCAAAGCTCCCTGGCTTCTCCTTACGACATTTCTTAAACAAAAGTACAACATTAGCCACCCTCCACTCATCAGTTTATATCTGTCAGCCCGGGCTCCCCAACTGGACCAGATTAACAGCCCCCAATCAGGGAATTCATATTGTACGAGGTCAACCTGGCTGACCTTGTTACAATCACTACACCCCTCAACCTTCCCAGCTTGCTCTCCTTCCTAAATGTGATATACAGTGTGGGCCATGCACCATGCGTTTTGCCCACTCAATCGATTTGTCTTAATCACCTTGAAGATACCATGTCTTCCTCACCACTCAGAATCCTACTAATTTTGTGTCGTCAGCAAACTTGGAAATATTATATGTGATTTGATATACATTGTGAATAACTGGATCCCAGGCAATGATTCCTGCAGTACTCCATGAGTCAACACTTTCCGTGCTTAAAGTGGCCCATTTATTCTGTTTCTTATTTTTAACTAATTCTTACTCCATGCCAGTTTATTAT
This sequence comes from Stegostoma tigrinum, assembly GCF_030684315.1. Lineage (NCBI taxonomy): Eukaryota > Metazoa > Chordata > Chondrichthyes > Orectolobiformes > Stegostomatidae > Stegostoma > Stegostoma tigrinum. Next base: position 51,567,582 of record NC_081356.1, on the reverse strand, counting down.
CCCAATCCTACAGGCTTTAATTTTGTACAATAATCTTATCTGGAATTTTATCAAAAGCCTTCTGAAAATCCAAATACACATCCTCTGGTTTCCTCTCTTCTATTTTACGAGTAACATCCTATAGGCACTGGCAACATTGCGTAGAAAAGATTGGTGCTTCCGAACCACCCACATCCTTGAGCCAAGCTGTTCCAGTATAGCTAAACATTTATTCACGTAGGTATGCTCAGACCACACAAAAAAAAAGACATACTGGATTAACTTGCCCAATTACTTCTGATCTGCTGCAAAGTAATGAAAGTTGGGTGGCTAGTGCTGTCAAACATCACATATGAGTCAAAAATAGCTCATTTATGCTGAATTTGGATTCCTCCAGGGTCACCTGAACTCATAACAGCCTTGAACAAAATGTGAACGAAAGAGCTGATCTCCACAGAGGAGGTGACAGTGACTGCCTTTCACATTTAGGCAGTATTTAATTGAAGACGGCATCAGGAGTTCTCTTAAAATCGATGTTAATGAGAATGGGGGAAAGCTTTGCCCTAGTTGGGAGTCAGACCTAGCAAAAAGGAAAGACCATTCAGGTTATTGGAAACGTGACAGCACTATCAGAGGACATTGCTACATGGGTTCTTCAGTACAGTGTCCTAGGTATACCTAACTTGGGTCATTTCATCAACCACATTCTTTGCATCATAAAAACATAATTAGGGATTTTTAATCAATGATTGTACCATCAATGCTCCTTACTACAATGAATCCTCAGATACTGAGCAATCCATTTATCTGCAACAAGACCTTCACATTTAGGCTTATAAATGACAAGTAATAGTGGCATTACACAGTATCAGGCAATGGCCATCTCCAAGACAGAATCTAAACACCTGTCCTCAACGTACAATGGCATTAACATCATTAAATTTTCCACTGTCAACATCCGAGGGGTTACCATTGACCAGAAAATGAACTGGACCATCCACATAAATGCTTTGTCATGTCACAGCCGAGAATCCTGCAGTGAGCAACTCACCTCCTTAATGCCCAAAGTTGATCCACCACCTACAAGGAACAAGTCAAGAGTGTGATGGAATATTCATAGTTCAGATCATAGAATCCCTACAGTGTGGAAACAGGCCCTTCGGCCCAACAAGTCCACAATGACCCTCACAGCATACCGCCCAGACCCATCCCCCTCCAACGCACCTAATCTACACATCCCTGAACACTAAGGCCAATTTAGCATGGCCGATCCACCTATATTGCACATCTTTGGACTGCAGGAGGAAACCATAGCACCTGTAGGAAACTCACAGAGACACAGGGAGAATGTGCAAACTCCACACAGACAGTCACCCGAAGGTGGAATCGAACCCAGATCCCTGGCACTGTAAGGCAACAGTGCTAACGACTGCGCCACCATGCCACCCCTCTAGTTGACTGGATGAATGTAGCTCCACCAACATGCAAGAAGCTCGACAACATCCTACAAAAAGCAGACCACAACGTGCACACCAACCACAATCTTAAACCTTGATGACCTCCACCACCAATATCCAATTACACCCAGTTGTTCAAAGCTCATGATGCAATGTTTCAACTCACCAAACCTCCTGCGTCAGCTCCTTCCAAAATTATGATGTCTACCAATAAAAAGAGAAAGCTATCAGAAATGTGAGAACACGTTCCCTCCAAAAGATACATACCATCCTGACTTGGAACGACATGGTCAAAGCATGGGACTCCTGTCCTAACAGCAGTGGGTGTATCTGCAATAGATGGACTTCACTGGTTCAAATCGGCAACTAACAACCATCCTCTTAAGAGCAGTCAGAGATGAGCAATAAGTGTTCACCTTGCCACAAAAGAATAATCAAGTCTAAGGTGCAGTACAACTCATACACCAAGTCCATTGCTTTGCCAATAAATTCATGGTTAGCCTATTTCAACTTCACTTTTTTGCATGATCCCAACATCCCCTGGTACCATCACAAAAAGATTTTTGTCCAGAAAATAGTCAACTGGGGAACATTAACATGTCTCTTGGGGTAAAATTCAAAATGCTGGCAACATCTTTAAGAAATAGCCCTTTACCTCAGTACTGATTTATTAGGTCTACATTCTGAGATTTTGGCACCATATTCTAAAGTCCCCAGCTAAAAAAAGATTTTCTCAACATTTATCCTCTAAATCCGTCAATAATTTTATGTACGTTAATAGCAATTTTTCTACGTTCCAGATGATATATACTCTTCACTGGACAATCTCCTCATTCCAGCAACCAGTGTAGTGAACATTTACTGAACTTCTTCTAGGGCACTGGATTTCTATTCTTTTGGGCAAGAGATTTCTATTAAAATAAACAAATAGAAACAATCAAAAATGCAAATATCAACTATCTCCAGTAATTGTCAATCCCACAAAGAAGATAAGTACGGCAGCAATCAACGACAAACAATACACACCTTGTACATTATGTGGATCAATAATTTGCCCTTTGTACATTACAAATTGTTATTTTGGCATTTAACAGAAATCTCATCTTGCAAGCTAAGAAAACAGAAATGAGCTGGCAAAGGTAATAAATATTGTTTCTCCACACATTTAAGCAATGTAGCAAATCACAAACAAACCCACGTTTGTTCATGGAATCCTCTCTCATCTACCAACAGAGGAATATCCCCTGAGAGAGTACAACTATGGAAAATTGTGTAGTTTCCAACAGTTCCTCAATGACAGTTATTGGACCAAATGACCAGCTATTCATATTCTGTCTTTTAGGTTTGTTTCCAGTACAATTTGGGGCAATTCAAGGAAAGCAATGGCCTAGTGGTATTATCACTAGACAATTAATCCAGAAACTCAGCTCATGTTCTGGGAGAAAGCACAAAAGCTGACGTTTCGGGCCTAGACCCTTCATCAGAGATGAAGGGTCTAGGCCCGAAACGTCAGCTTTTGTGCTCCTGAGATGCTGCTTGGCCTGCTGTGTTCATCCAGCCTCACATTTTATTATCTTGGAATTCTCCAGCATCTGCAGTTCCCATTATCTCATGTTCTGGGAGCCCAGGTTCAAATCCCACAAAGGCAGATAGTGGAATTTGAGTTCAATAAAATAAAATTAGCAAGAATCTATGGATGACCATTAAATCATTGTTGATTGTCAGGAAAAACCCAGCTGGTTCACTAATACCCTGAAAGGAAGGAAATCTGCAATCCTCATCTGGTCTGGCCTACATGTGAACCCACAGCAATATGGTTGATTCAACTGCCCTGTGAAATGGCCTAGTAAGCTATTCAGTTGTACCAATCACTCCAAAGTCTCAAAGAAATGAAACCAGGCAGATCACCTGGCATAGACCTAGGCACCAGAAAAGACAACAGAAGGAAGAACTGTGTCAAAACCACAACGTACTCCTTACTAACATCTTGGGCATAGTGCCAAATTGAGAGAGCTGTCTCACAGAGTAATTAAGCAACAGCTTGACACAGTCATATTCACGGAATCATACCTTACAGACAATATCTCAGATGCCACCATTATCTTCTTTGGATATGCCCTGCCCCACCGGCAGGACAGACCCAGCAGAGGTCGTAGCAGAGTGGTATATACAGGAGAGAGTTGGTCTGGGAGTCCTCAGCAGTGACTCCGGACCCCATGAAGTTTCGTGGCTTCAGGTTAAACATCGGCAAGGAAGCCTCCTGCTGATTACCATGTACCATCCTCCCTCAGCTGATGAATCAGTACGCCTCCACACTGAGCAACACATACAGGAAGCACTGAGCATGGCAAAGGCACAAGACGTATATTGAGTAGGGGATTTCAATGTCCACCACCAAAAGTGGCTAGGCAGCAGTACTCCAGATCAAGCTCAGTGTGTCCTAAAGAACATTGCCGCTAGACTGGATCTGCAGCAGGTGGTGTGGGAATCAGCAGACAGGAAAAATGCTTGACCTCATTCTTACCAATCTGTTAGGTGCAGATGCATCTGCATATGATAGTAAGAGCCACCACTGCACAGTCCTTAGGGAGACCAAGGCCCACCTTCACACTGAGAATAATCTCCATCGTGTTGTGCGTAACTATCACAGCACTAAATGAGAGAGACTTTGCACAGATATAGCAACTAAAGACTGGACACCCATGAGGCGCTGCGGGCCATCAGAAGCAGCAAAACTGTACTCCAGCACAATCTATAACTTCAAGGCTTGGCATGTTCCCCACTCAACCATTACCACCAAGCCAGGGGATCAAACCTGGTTTAACGGAGAGTTCAGGAGAGCATGCCAGATTTAGCACCAGGCATATGTGAAGATGAGGTAACATCCTGGTAAAGCCACCAAACAGGACACCTTGAATACCAAACAGTGAAAGCAATAAGTGATAGCCAGTTAAGCAATCCCACAACCAGCAGATCAGATCTAAGCCCTGGAATCCTGCCACATCCAGTCATGAATGGTGCAGGACAATTAAACAACTCACCAGAGGAGCCGGCTCCGCAAATATCCCCAACCACAATGATGAAAGAGCCCAGCACATGAGTGCAAAAGATAAGGCTGAACACTCACAGCAATCTTCAGCCAGAGACATCGAGTAGATAATCCAACTCAGCCTCCTCTAGTGGTCACCAACATTAGAGATACCAGTCTTCACCAATTTGACTCATTCTATGTGATATCAAGGAAGTGTCGGAAACATGGGATGCTGCAAACGCTTTGAGCCCTGACAACATTCCAGCAAAGGACCGCAGACTTGCGCTTCAGAATTTGCTATTCCCCTAGCCAAGCTACTCCAATATAATTACAACATTGTCTACCCGACAATGTGGAAAATTGCCCAGGTATATGCATTCCTCACCCCATCACACTCTGAGTAAAGAACCTACCTCTGAAGTCTCCCCTATATCCAACTCCACTCACTTTAAAACTATGCCCCGTCGTAATAACTACCTCCACCCTAGGAAAAAGTCTCTGGCTGTCTACTGTCTACTCTATCTATACCTCTGATCATTTTGTACACCTCTATCAAGTCACCTCTCATCCTTCATCGTTCGAAAGAGAAGAGCCCTAGCTCTCTCAACCTTTCTTCGTAAGACCTTCCCCCCATTCCGGGCAACATCCTGGTAAATCTCCTCTGTACCTTTTCCAATGCTTCCACATGTTTCCTGTAATGAGGTGACCAGAACAGCACACAATGCTCCAGATGACGCTGAACCTGGGTTTTGTATAGCTGGAGCATAACTTCATGGCTGTTGAACTCGGTCCCTCCATTAATGAGAGCTAACACACCATGCGCCTTCTTAACAACTCTATCCACATGGGTGGCAGCTTTCAGGGAACTGTGAACATGAACCACAAGGTCCCTCTGCTACTCCACACTGCCAAGAATCGTTCCGTTAACCCTCCATACTGTTTTCAAATTTGTCCTCCCAAAATGAATCACCTCACACTTTTCAGGGTTAAACTCCATCTGCCACTTCTCAGCCCAGCTCTGCATCCTATCAATGTCCCTTTATAACCTAAAACAGCCCTCCACACTGTCCACAATGTGATCCACCTTTGTATCATCCACGAACTTACTAATCCACCCTTTCACTTCTACATCCAAATCATTTACAAAAATCACAAATAGAAGGGGACCCAGTACAGATCCTTGTGGTACACCACTCGTAGCTGAGCACCATGTTGAATATTTTCTGTCCACTACCACCCTTTGTCTTCTAAGGGTCAGCCAATTCTGAATCCAATCTGCCATATTTCTCCCTATCCCAGGCCTCCTTACTTTCGGCATGAGCCAACCATGGGGAACCTTATCAAACACCTTACTTAAAACTATGCATACGACATCCACTGCTCTACCTTCATCCACACGTTTGGTCACCTCTTCAAAGAAAGCATGCTCTACCCCTCACAAATCCATGCTGACTATCACGAATCAAACTGTGCCTATCCAAGTGATCATAAATCCTGTCTCTCAGAGCCCTTTCCAATAATTTGCCCACCACTGACATAAGACAAACTGGCCTGTAATTTCCAGGGTTATCCCTGCTCCTTCTTTTGAACAAGGGAATGACATTTGCGATCTCCAACCTTCCGGCACTGTACCTATGGACAGTGAGGATGAAAAGATCATCGCTAAAGGCCCCACAATGTCTTCCCTCACTTCCCATAGAATCCTTGGATAAATCCCATCAGGCCTGGGGGACTTGTCTATCTTCAAGTTCCTCAAAATTCCTCATACATCTTCCTCACTAACATCCACATACTCTAGCCTACCAGCCTGTTTCACACTGTCCTTCCCTACAACTAGGTCCCTCTCAGTTGTGAAAACCGAAGAAAAGTATTCATTAAGGACCTCTCCTATCTCTTTGGGCTCTGTGCACAAATTCCCTTTACAATCCTTGATCGGCTCCACCCTTTCTCTGGTCATTCTCTTATTCCTCACATACGTGTAAAAAGCCTTGGGGTTTTCCTTCATCCTGTCTGCCAAGGTTTTTTCATGCCTCCTTATTGCTCTCCTAGGCCCTTTCTTCAGTTCCTTCCTGGCTAACTTGTATCCCTCTAGAGCCTTCTCCGACCCTTGTTTCTAAAACTTTATATAGTCATCCTTCTTCCTCTTAATTTGTCGTTCGACCTCTCTTGAGAACCAAGGCTCCCACACTCGACTGTATCTTCCCTGCCTGCTGGGGACAAACATGTCGGGCACACGCAGTATGCAGTCCTTAAACAATCTCCACATTTTAATAATGCTCTTCTCTGACAGCACCTATTCCCATTTTATGTTACCCAGTTCTTGCCGAAAAGAATTATAATTACCAATTATAAACCTTACCCTGATGTACCTATCCTTTTCTATGACTATTGTAAAAGGAACACAGTTATGATCGCTACCGCCAAAATGCTCTCCTACCAACTGGTCTGACACCTGGCCTGGTTCATTGCCAAGCACCAAAGTGGCCTCTCCTCATGTTGGTCTACCTACATATGGTGTCAGGAATCCTTCCTGAACACACTGGACAAAATCCGCTCCATCTAAACAATTACAACTAAAAAATTTCCAATCAATATTTGGAAAGTTGAAGTCACCCATGGCTACAACCCTGTGACATTGGCACCTTGCCAGTATCTGCCTCCCAATCCACTCCTCCACTTCTCTGTAGCTATTAAGGGGTCTGTAAAAAACCCCCAAAGTGATTGCTCCCTTCTTGTTCCTGACCTCAACCCAAACTAATTCTGTAGACATATCATTCTCGAACTGCCTTTCAGTCTCTGCTTTACTAGCCCTGACTAGCAATGCCACTCCCCCGGCTCTTTTACCATCCTCCCTATTTCTTTTAAAGCATCTGAATCCTCGAACTTCCAACAACCATTCCCATCCCCGAGTTACCCAAGTTTCGTAATGGCCACAACATCATAGTTCCAAGTACAGAGCCATGCTCTAAGTTCATCCACCTTATTTCTGATTGTTCTAGCATTGAAGCATACACACTTCAAACCATCCCTGTGTCCACAATTACGCTCCATCGACCGCTTCTCTTTATTAACAACCTCACCCTTGTTGTGTCTGTTGGAAGGTTGAATACCTCATCCTCCGAATTACAAATCCAGTTCCCCACCCCCTGCCAAACTCATTTAATTGTTCTATTATTTAAGTCTGGAGCTAGAAGACTTTATTTTTCCTCTTTTATTTCCCGCTTTCTCATGAATGAATATAAAATAAATTCTTGGTTAATGCCTTTCCGGCATTACGATAACTTATTTCTTTGCTCTTCCACTGACAATTTGAAATTCTACGGTTGCCAAATTACTTACCCGATTGTGTTTTCACCCAGTGTCCATGCAAATGTTCATTCCATAGAAGATGAGTGTTTTGAAACAGGAGTGAAAACTGTTTATTCTATTATTTAAGTCTGGAGGTAGAAGACTTTGTTTTTCCTCTTATTTCCCTCTTTCTGCAGTATTTTTTTAAACCTTAGCTGAGATTTACTCAGACGAGAATGAAGGAGTGAAGGCCATCACTGTCACGTCCTAGACTAAGTTCATGTGGGAGGAGCAAGTCCCGGAGCAGAAGAGGCAAGCACTGGTGTGGAGACTAGTGTGGAGAGGTGAGTCCCACAGAGGAGGCCAGCTCAGGGGTAGCAAGTCCCAGAGTGGAGGCCACCTCAGGGAAAGTGAGTTCCGGAGCAGAAGCAAGGCTCCTGCCAATTGGAAGCAAGGTGTCGAGGTATGAAGCCCAGTGTGGTCTAGACACTCGGCCCGGGTGGTCTGGAGGCTCAGCGCTGGAATAGACTTGGTGAAAAAGGCTAAAATTCGAGAACTGACACACATAGAATCCATACAGTGTTTTGGCCCAAGTCCACACCGATCCTTGGAGCATCCCTCTCATACCCATCCCCCTATAACCCACACATCCCTGATTGGCCAATTTAGCCTGGCCAATCCACCTACCACGCACATCTTTGGACTGTGGGAGGAAACTGGAGTACCCAGAGGACACCCATGCAGACACAGGGAGAACGTGCAAACTCCACACAGACAGTCACCCAAAGGTGGAATTGAACCCAGGTCCCTGGCGCTGTGAGGCCGCAGTGCTAACCACTGAGCCACCCTGCCTCCCTATTTGATTCCTTTTTTGGAGATCCTCACGGACTTAATGCAATAACAAGATACTGAACTGGCTACAAAAACACAATCCTTTATTACTAAGCAAGTACAAGCTGTGGAGGATTGCTGCACTCAACCCGGCACAGAGTGCTGAGTTCTGTAAGCAATTCTCCCGAACAGCAGACAATCCCCGCTTTTTATACTCTATTTTGGCTGATACATAAAACAATTACTACGTTTGGAACATAAAGATAACAGGATACAGCATTGATCATTCACAAAGTGACTGATAACGACAGGATGCGATTTCAAGTCGCCGGAGTGACAGAATGCGGTTTCAAGCCACAGAAGTGTCTGGCTTGAACAAAGGTCACTGACCTGGCCACTTCAGTAGAAACAGAAGTTTCATCCCTTTTCAGAATTACAGAAGTCTCATACCTTTACAAATGTTTCCCACCCAATCCTGTTCAGGCAGGAAGTTTAAGACAGTTTCCACATACCCCTGTGCAAGAAGATAAGGAGCATAAAAATTAATGGGATGTTATCCCATTAATATCTCATCCCTAGCAGGTTCATTCCAAACCAACAGCACAGGATGCAGCACTGATCAATAATTATTACAGGACTGCAAAGCATTGTCAATAAAAGAGTACTTTTTAAAAAATTTCTTTATTCTTATGCTGAACTTTTACTTATTATTCTTTCAAGTCTGTAACATATACATAAGTATTTGTACCAACTATCCTGTATCTAAGACGGTGCCAAAGCGGAAACAATACAAACTTTTCACTGCACTCAGTCAGGTAAACATGACAATAAAGCTAATTCAAGTCAATGATTTTAATGCTTCACCATATATATATATATATCTATGATCAAGAACACAGAACTATATTCATACCTGGCAGCCACCTCATTTGTATAGCAGTTTCATAAAGTATAATATATGCATGTTAATAATGCCATTAGTTGAATACAATAATTTCTAAGAATTACAGACCACAGAAGTTAACAATGTAAAATTAATTACCTCTACAGAAATAGATGGAATGTGATACCTGAAATAGATCTCATGCTTATTTTGGAAAAAATAGCAGCCTGCCAACTATTGGCCAACTTAGCTTTCTTAAATGATAGTTCTGCCACTGGTATTTATTATCAACAGATTTTATTGGCACATTTTATTGCAGTTAGACATCAGGACATAAGCAGTTTTATTACTAAAACCATTGTAAGCATTTATTACTGCTTTAGACTCATACCTTTCAATCATCTGTGCATCTTAATGAGATGCAAGGTGCATTTCCTTGCACATCTTCTTGACTGCTTTCTCAATGACAAAATTGAAAATAACTACCAATTAATTCTTCAGGGTTGCATATCTGTGCATTTCATGGACAGATAAAACACATTTGTCATTTGGGATTTTTTTTACAGCACTTCAAGATCACATGATCGTGCCAAGTTCATTATTTTCCTGCAGAAATTTTATTATGCATACTTAGTGAAAATCAAACATTTTGTTGCAAAATCTGGAACTCACCTAAACATTTTAATATGCTACTTAAATCATACGTTTCGTGAATACACCCAAGGCAAAGAGCAGTGAACTCTTCCACTAAACAAATATGATAACTTAAACAGCACTCAAGAAAATACTATTTAATGAATATTATTCACTAGATATTGCAACTACTGCAGAAGAGTGACTAACCATTTAACCAAACAATTGTTGCAGTTACACAAACATGCAGAATAAAAATCAAAAATGTATTTGACTTCAAATATCATCATACTTTTTTGAAAACAAAAGGTGCAGGTCAGGCACCAGAAAGTGAGATTTGGTAGGAATGTTATCACATCAGTCCCACGCCCCCAACCTATCCCTTAATTGTGCAATTCCCATGGCTAATTCACCTAGCCTACACTTCCCTAAACACTTTGGGCAAATTATCATGGCCAATTCACCTACCCTGCACATCTCTGGACTGCAGGAGGAAACTGGAGCATCTGCATAAAATCCACATAGATACGGGAAGAACATGCAAATTCCACAGCCATCCGAAGCTGGAATCAAGCCCGTGTCCCTGGTGCTGTAAGGCAGCACTGCTAACCTCTCTGCAACCAAATATAAGAGGTCATATTAAAGATGAGCTCTGAAGACTTCAGGCAATTTTTTACTGAAGATCTCAACCAAGTCCTCGGACTGAAATAAGGTAAGAGTTGGACTAATAATAAGCAGATCATTTTTCCAAATTCATTCAGAAGAATATGCTCAAACTGACAAAGTTAACAAAATATTAATATCCACATTACAATGTAGATCTGTGTCAACTTTAAACAGATTAAGCATCAAACACAGATAGTTTAAGAGAGATACCATCAGATGCTCATGACAAAAATTAAATTGTCCTACAATGAATATCCCTCTGATTGTGACTTGGTACTTGCCACCAACACTTCATGAAATAAATGTACCACATTTAGCCCAGTTGAATTAAGCTATGGCCATGTTATCCACATTAATGGATCAAATCTTGTTTTTGGACAGGAAGATGAAATATCTATGCTAAACTGTGTGCCTATGTTTCTGGAGACACTCTCAGGAGTAAGCATAGTAGCAATGGAGCCTTTAAAAACTTCACAGGCAATGATCAAAGAATGGGCAAATAAGCATACTGAAACAAAAACATTTCAAACTGCAGATGAAGTGTTGGCATTGTTACTTTTATGGGGTTGGGGGATGGGGTGAGGGGTGAAACCTTTGAATACAAGGTGTTCATCCACGTTTGGCACATGGTTCACGTATATGCTTCATTTATAACAAATTGTTAATTTTTAGTTAATTAAAGAAGTCTGTTTATATTTCTTTTATTGTTGATAGTGAAGCAGTTGTCCATTTCAGCAACTGAATCAATGGACTAACAATAATCGCGCAACTCGTGGAGTAGTAGGTTTTGATTTTCATGTACTGCTCTTGCCCAATTTGTAACACTTGCCTATCTTACTGTTGCTTTTGATTTTGAAGAAATGTTATTCAATACTCTGTTTGTCTCAGATGGGTGCTCTGATTATAAACTAGCACAAATGGATAGATTTTTATTGATTTTCCAGGCTTATTAAAGTACACAGCTGACAACTACATACAAATTGAAATAATGACAGAAGAAATCATGAACAAACTGTACACTTTTGCCGGACAATGTATCAGTTTGAAATATGTTGTCACACTGGAAAGATGCACTGAGTTAAGATCCCCAGCTCTAAGCTTTGGGGCTCTTCCTGTCATGTTTGCAGATAACACATGAGGATCAATGGTCGGCAATGAGGATCAATGGTCGGCACAACATTGTGGGCTGAGGGGCCTGTTCTGTGCTGTACTGTTCTATGTTCTATGTTCTATGTTCTAACACAAACATAAAAGGGCAGATGTAAAAAAAAGCCTTAAAAACTAAGAAATTACAAAAGAAATCTTAAATCAGAAAGCCAGTAAAGAAATTCGACAAAGAATGATGAAACACAGCTGATGGGCAGATGTTACACACCGGAAGAATAAACTGGGATATACAGTTTGATGAATGGTGCTAAATCAGCTATGGGGGAAACTATGGAATGAAATATTGTAATCAAAGCACACTTATTACATCACCATGAAAGGTGCTCATAAAAGAGAGCACTAAGCTAACAAAACCAGGAATTGCTGAAAAAGCTTAGCCAGTCTGGCAGCATCTGTGGAGAGAAATCATTTCCTACTTACAGCATCTACACTAAGCTATATTGCTAAACAAGAACAGTACAAATGTTACAGCTATTATGATGGTGAAGTCATATTAAATTCTGGTAAAAGCCAGAGCTCAAATAGTACAATCTGTTATAGCTATGAAGGTACAAAGAAGCAGCTAAGTTCTAGAAGTATGGCACATGAAGGCCATGAGATCAAATCACTGCATCAGAGAATTGAATCATATGGCAAAGTTGGAAAAAACCCTCTCCAGTCTTCAAAATATATTGAATGAGAAGATTTTACACACTAATTAAGGAATTATGTCAGAAATCACTTCTTCAAAGTGAATAACACCCAGAATTTTTTTCCAGACAGAATGGTAAATACCAAATTTCAGGAATTAAGACCCAAATCTCGATTGTCCCCTCCCCTTCTTTGAGATACTTCTTAAAATCCATGCTATTGATCAAATTTTTAAAATACTCTTCCTAATATCTCTGCCTTTGGTTTGCCATTCCTGCCTATGGTGATTGCACTTCTATGAAATGCCTTGGGATGTTTTCTTCAACAATTTCCAATAATGTTGCAATCATTCAATAGGCAGTCAAGAGATTTAAATTAAGAGCAGTTTACAGGCAAGGGCAAACTAGAATTCTTGCCTCTTTGGGGAAAAAATGCAACTATAAGCTTCCCTCATAGAATAAAAGGCACGTAAATGTCAAAATGAACAGATTAACAACATAAAACAGGAGTTGAGCTGGATGAACACAGCAGGCCAGGCAGCATCAGAGGAGCAGGAAAGCTGATGTTTTGGGTCTGGACCCTTCTTCAGAAATGGGGGATGGGAAGGGAGCTCTGAGATAAATGGTGGGGGGAGTGATGATGGAAGGTGGATAAAGGTGCAGATATGTGGAGAGAAGATGGTTAGGTCATGGAGGCGGGGATGGGGCCAGTGAAGGTGAGCATAGGTAGGGAGTTGGGATGGGGGTTGGTCAGTTGGGAGGGAGGGGCAGATAGATGGGAGAAAAGACAGACAGGTCAAGGAGACGGGGACAAGCTGGGCTGGTCTTGGAATAGGGTCGGAGGTGGGGAGATTTTGAAAGCTATAGCAAGCTATAAATGAGAAAACACACTGCAAAGTTCACCTTTAAGGTAGCATAAGATGTTCCTTTCTGGCCTCACCAGGCATCTTGTTCAATTCTGCCACAAATTTCACCATAGCCCACACCACTTTGGCCTGTGACTAGTACACATGGGATCATTGAAAAGGACAGCACTATTACTTCGGAAAGAACAGAGGCAACCTCAAGTGTTCAGGTTTTTGCAGGCCCACTGAGCAGAAAGGACTGCCTGTAAAAGTTAAGTTTTTTTTAAAATCAAGCTTCATTGAAATTGCCATGATCAATTTCATTGTGCAAAGACAACACACATTTTTTTAAAATTTCTCTCTGACTTTGGCAGAAGTGCCAAAGGACTGAAGTAGGGCTAATGTGGTTCTGCTTTTCAAGAAGGACAGTGAATTCAGGCCACTTGCAAAGTTATGGGTTAATAGGGATAGTCAGCATGACTTTGTCATAGGGAGGTCATGTGTAATAAATGTTAGAATATTTTGAAAACGTGATCAAGTGTGTGGATAATGGATGTTCAGTTGATACAGTTTATATGAATTTAAGGAAAGCTTTTGAGGAGGTTCCACATGTGAGACTGATTGAGAAGGTGAAAGAACATGGAACTGAGGGAAACTTGGCAAAAGACTCAGAAATTGGTTTAGTAGTAGGACACAAAGGGTAGTACAGAAGGCTGTCAGATTGACTGGAGGCTGGTGTTCAGCGGTGTACTATAAGGATCAGTAGTGGGAAACTTATTGTTTGTTATATACGTAAATGACATGGATGAAAATGTGGGAGGAATGTTCAGCAAATTTGCAGACGACACCAAGTCTAGTAGAGTGGTTAAAAGTGGAGAAGGTGGTTGTTGGTTACAGCAAGATGAGTTGGTCAGATAGGTAGACTAGTGATAGATGGTATTTAACCCTGATGTGTGAGGTGATGCACTTTGAAGGAAAAAAACAAGATGTGGGAGCATTTGAATGAATGGTGGGACCCTGAGTAGCCGAGAGTAATTTTATCCGTGATCCAATGGTAAAGTCATCTTTAGTTCAATAGTACTAACTTCAGAGAAAATAGGCATAACATTCGTACTGTGACCTCTTAACTGCTGATGGTTTCAGTTGCAGACTTCTGCACACTTCAAGATCAATTCCTGCAGTAAGATAATGTAGAATCTGCAACATCTGTATTCTGTTTCATGGATCTCTACCTTGCTGTCTGCTCTAACAAATCCTTGAATGATGCCTTCAGGAGCTTCATGTTACTAGTAGCTCATCCATGCGGGTGCTAGACAAAGCACTGTGGATCAGAAGTCCTCAACAGTGAAACAGATGATGCGAGACATTGCACTGGAACAGATGCAAAGGTGAAATAAGGTAGCAAAGTGGTCCTGGTCATTATACTACAATATGTCACCTAAATCTGACCACTAATTCAACAAGGTGGACAATGACAGCACCCCAAGATTGCCATGGTAATCAAAGACACATGTACCAGCTTTGACCAGGGTCATTGTAAATCCTGTGCCAACAGAGAATTGCCACCAGGAACAGTATTGCGAACCAGGAAGAATAGCCTTTGCTCACTCCAAATAGGGAAAAAGATGAGAAAAGGTGCTTTAAAAATAGATTGTCCTATTTTCTTCAGTTGGAGAAACATACCCCATTGTATCACCACCTCTGTGGTCAAAGAAAGAAAATTCCACAGTTCCCATCTTAGAATGGCAGAGATAGATAATCTCAAGAGTGACCAATTATAAAGAACTGCAATCGTGATACATGATCTATTAAGAGTCCAAAATTGCATTGCTCCCATCAGAAATCCACCTTCTGGGAAGGTGCAACTGCAAGAATACTTGGGAATTACACCATCTATTAAAAAGGCAAGACCAACAGAAAGCTTTCTATAAATGGAGCTGGTTTTGCTGTCTGGGATAGGATATTGAATGCAATGCCACAATTCCCAAGTTGTATAAATGAAAGGCTCATGACACCAGTTCTACAGATTAGCCACAATCATTATGTTACTGCCATTAGTGCTTATGCATCAACCCTTGGATCTGATGAGGATATTAAGAAAAGGTTCTAATTCTGACGGTGACGAAGCTTTCACTGCCATCCCTTAAGCAGAAAAGATTATCCTTCTCTGCGGGAGTTTAATGCCTTGGTTGCTTTGCCCAGAAACTGAGAACAATGGTGTAGGAAAAGCCAATGAAGATTGTGTATTCCTACTGGCGATGCACTCAGCATGGCCTCACTATAACAATCACCACCTTCCACCAGAAGAGCAAGTATATACCATGTGAATCATCAACTTGCTCAATTGATAACAAACAGCTATCTAGCACAAGGACATAATGGTCTCATGGTCAGAAGGTGGCTGACTCTGAACTACTCTCTGAAATGACTCAGCAAGCCACCCAGTTCTAGGGTAATTAGGGATGTGGAAAAAGAATATCATTCAGTAAATAGGATGTCTGTATTGAGAGATTCAGGGATTTAGACATCCAAGAAATATCACTACATGGGGCGGCATGGTAGCTTAATGGTTAGCACTGCAGCCTCACAGTGCCAGGGACCTGGGTTCGATTCCAGCCTCAGGCGACTGTCTGTGTGGAGTTTGCACATTCTCCCCGTGTCTGTGTGGGTTTCCTCCGGGTGCTCCAGTTTCCTCCCACAGTCCAAAGATGTGCAGGCTTGGTGGATCGGCCATGTTAAATTGCCCATTGTGTTCAGGGGTGTGTGGGTTATGGGGGATGGGTCTGGGTGGGATGCTTCAAGGGGCGGTGTGAACTTGTTGGGCCAAAGGGCCTGTTTCCACACTATAGGGAATCTAATCTCTAATCTAATCCTACAATTATCTCATCATGATCTAAACTGTGTTGAGTGGGAAATACGAACCAGGCACTTTCAAAATCCAGACTAGACTACTGTCAAGCTGTGTGATCTTCCCCATTCTATTTACATTCTCCAAATATCAAACTCCCTTTACAGTATACCGAGATGGGAAAACTTTAACTCAATCAAGTCCATGTGAAAAATCAACTGACCACTAAATATTATTTAGAGGGTGTGGATGAATGCAGTATGACTTTTCATTTTGCGCCAAAGACACTTGATTACGTTAACTCTGCAAACAAAAGACTAAGCCTGTTCTTGAATGTTGCCAAAACTCTCACCAACCCTGAACTGTTCAGTCAAATAATTCACCTCCCTTATATATTGAAAGAGACCCTCTGAACTATGTTAATGAATTCCTCCAACTTGGCAGCCATTTCTTTCAAAAGTCTACTAATTACTAGGAGATCAAACAGAGGATAAAAGTGTGCCTGCTCAACCATCTACAAACTACAGCAGCACATGTTTTGATAAAGACCATAGCAAGTCAACAAAATTCCTGATGTACATGGTAGTTGTCATCACCACATTCCTGTACTGCAGTGAGACTTGGACTATGTATCAGTAACTAGAGTACTGCACTGGAGCAATTTCAACAACAAAGCTTCTGTCACATTCTCTGGATTCAATAGGAGGACTGCTGTACAAAGCAGTGTCCTTCCTGAGAGCCGGCTGACCAATAATCCATATAAAACTCCTGCAGTATCAATTTTAATGCGCTGAACATTACACTTGGACATGTGACAAGCATCCGCTCTGCAGTTTACCAAGTTGTATTACGCTTCAAATGCAAATGCTTTAATAATGAGACAACGAGAGAAACAAGTCCTGCAGTTTGGATCTCACTGCCTCATGGGATGTCTTTCACTATATGCCCAAAGGTCTGCAGGTCACGAATCTGCCAATTCAGTCATAAAGACCAACAGCAGAAATACAGAACCTTGAGAAGTCATCCACGTCAAGTGGTAGCTTTCCTATTGAAAGGCATTCCTCTTTAACGTGTGTAGCACGTAACTTGTGCTCAAAACACAACAGATGCATCAATAACAAAAAGTAAAGTTTTTTAAACAGCTCAGAACTTAAACACAAAACAAGGCATAACGGAGGAAATTTCACACCTAAATCATCAACTTATCTGTTCACTCTACAAATGCTGCTCTCCATTTTTTCAGGGATACCCTAATTATATTTAATCTGCAAAAGCTGTCTTACTAACTTCAATGCAATTACATTGCTCCAGCCAACTTTCTAGGCCCGAAGTGTCAGCTTTCCTGCTCGGCCTGCTGTGTTCATTCAGCTCTACACATTGTTATTTTGGACCATTAGCTGCTGTGGAATTTCAACTGGGAAAACTTTCATTCATATTGTTAAATTGCTAGAATTGCTAGGGATTCTATGATTCCGGTAAACTTCTGTTCGGATTTCAACACTGTTGTGCAGAAAGCACTTTCCCAAAAATTAGAATCTTGCACTTTCCAAGCCAGGATGGAAGGTCCAACTCTCATTGCTGATTTCAGGTATAAAAACCTCAACATTTCCCCAGTCAAGTTACAACATCACGGTATTTCTGCTCCCATGTAATTCAAAGTACAGTGTTTACACATTACATGCCACAGACACAGATTCTCTCCTATATATATATTACTATTTTAGGATGTGTGCAGTGAGGAAATCATAACATCAATGCCATTAATGCTTTAGAATTACAGGAGCTTGTGTGCATTTGGATGCAGCTATATTCTAAACGAGCATCACCACAGAATGAGGAACACTGAGGACAGTATGTAGACAATCACATCCTGCACTGATATTTTGAAGCTTTCCAATTAGTCACATACCCTAGTTCTTTTCGCATTGTCTGGAGGGGTTTTCCATTAAGTATTAATTCAATTTTCTTTAGAAATTTATTAACTATTTGCTTCCAGCAACTTTCAGGTAATACATTGCAGATTACAACACTGTGTTAGAACTTGTTATTCTATCAGTCAACAGTCAACACGGCTTTGTGAGGGGTAGGTCATGCCTTACAAACCTTATCGAGTTTTTTGAGGATGTGACTAGAAAGGTTGATGAGGGTCGAGCTGTGGATGTGGTGTATATGGACTTCAGTAAGGCATTTGATAAGGTTCCCCATGGTAGGCTCATTCAGAAGGTCAGGAGGAATGGGATACAGGGGAACTTAGCTGCTTGGATACAGAATTGGCTGGCCAACAGAAGACAGCGAGTGGTAGTAGAAGGAAAATATTCTGCCTGGAAGTCAGTGGTGAGTGGAGTTCCACAGGGCTCTGTCCTTGGGCCTCTACTGTTTGTAATTTTTATTAATGACTTGGACGAGGGAAGTGAAGGATGGGTCAGCAAGTTTGCAGACGACACAAAGGTCGGAGGTGTCGTTGACAGTGTAGAGGGCTGTTGTAGGCTGCAGCGGGACATTGACAGGATGCAGAGATGGGCTGAGAGGTGGCAGATGGAGTTCAACCTGGATAAATGCGAGGTGATGCATTTTGGAAGGTCGAATTTGAAAGCTGAGTACAGGATTAAGGATAGGATTCTTGGCAGCATGGAGGAACAGAGGGATCTTGGTGTGCAGATACATAGATCCCTTAAAATGGCCACCCAAGTGGACAGGGTTGTTAAGAAAGCATATGGTGTTTTGGCTTTCATTAACAGGGGGATTGAGTTTAAGAGTCGTGAGATCTTGTTGCAGCTCTATAAAACTTTGGTTAGACCGCACTTGGAATACTGCGTCCAGTTCTGGGCGCCCTATTATAGGAAAGATGTGGATGCTTCGGAGAGGGTTCAGAGGAGGTTTACCAGGATGCTGCCTGGACTGGAGGGCTTATCTTATGAAGAGAGGTTGACTGAGCTCGGTCTCTTTTCATTGGAGAAAAGGAGGAGGAGAGGGGACCTAATTGAGTATACAAGATAATGAGAGGCATAGATAGAGTTGATAGCCAGAGACTATTTCCCAGGGCAGAAATGGCTAGCACGAGGGGTCATAGTTTTAAGCTGGTTGGTGGAAAGTATAGAGGGGATGTCAGAGGCAGGTTCTTTACGCAGAGAGTTGTGAGAGCATGGAATGCGTTGCCAGCAGCAGTTGTGGAAGCAAGGTCATTGGGGTCATTTAAGAGACTGCTGGACATGTATATGGTCACAGAAATTTGAGGGTGCATACATGAGGATCAATGGTCGGCACAACATTGTGGGCTGAAGGGCCTGTTCTGTGCTGTACTGTTCTATGTTCTATGTTCTATCACATTGAAAATAGAACACAGAACATTACAGCGCAGTACAGGCCCTTTGGCCCTCGATGTTGCACCGACCTGTGAATCAATCTGAAGCCCATCTAACCTACACTATTCCATTATCAACCATATGTTTATCACATAAAATATGTGTCTATTAATTATTAATTTTCAGCCACAGATCAACAATCTCACTCTCATCCGGTCCTTTCATGACATTATCAACTGTACTATATCATTTGGTGGCACCACTTCCAACAGGTTCAGGAATAAGAATGGAGTGGATCAGGGCTCTGTCCTAGTTCCAATCTGTTTGATGTTTTCTGTCCCTGCAGCTGACCTTGCCTTTCCTGCAGATTTGTATTTAGTTTACCTCCTTGTTAGATCAGACAGTATGCTCCACAATCAAGACTTAAAGCAAAGACTAAAATACAGCATATCTAGGTCAGAGAATTTTTCTAAACATATGGTGCTATGCTAATTGCTAGCATGGAAACAGAGCTACACCAATTCATGATCGTTTCTCCCTTACCTTTAACCTGTTCTCTTGTACTACAGAAATGCCTAGCAAGCTGGTAGCTTCTACTTGTTCTGCTCTTAATTACACTCATCAAACTACCAGGAGCTTTTCAGCAAAATTCAGGAGAGACCAAGCATGTATTGCTGACTTAGCATCAACACATCCCTAAAGACTAGCCTTGTAGGAAAATAGTCATGGAAGAGGTTATTCCTTTAACAATATGCTTTTCTTTCATCAGTACTACTGTCATGAAGCAAAACTGAAGTTCAAAGGTTAAAGAATGTTATCATTTATGACAGGTATCCAATTACTCTCCCTTGAATGTTGCTGTATGTTACTGCATTTCATTGAGAAACTATTTCTACATTCTTCATGGTAAGATACCTCACAAAAAGGGAATGCCTTACTTTGATTAACAACCATTGGTTTGAATCTGAACTATATCCAAGAAAAGCTTGTTTAATCTGACATTTGCTTACATCAATGCTTTCGACATGTACCAAGCAGTATTAATTCACCGAAGAGCTCTGCCAAGCACTGCTACATCAAATCAATAGTAATTTTTAAATTTTCAAATTATTCTTCATTAACAGACACAACATTCTTATCATGCAAAATTCAGTGGGGAAAAAAAATCTAACTGGACAGCCTGCAGCTCTCTATTTTGTATCAAGTTATCTAAATGGAGCACAGGAGAGGTGCATACTTGACATTTGATATCTTTGCCAAGAATATGGATATCTTTCATTTCCCTCAGCAGCATTCCAAGATTTAACTACATAAGTTGATTATGTTTAATCAAATGGCTGAAATGAGTAAGATTCAACTCCCTATGAATATGTTGATATAAAAGAAACAAAAAATGTCAAATACTAAAACTGAATCTATAGTCAGTGGTTTAGACAACAAAACTGTAATACTGCACACATTCAGAATTAAACAAAAAGAGTCTAATCGACTAAAATACTGTCAAGAGTTTTTTTTTAAATGACAGAAAATAAAAGGAAGAGTCTGACCTTAATAGGAACTCAATGTAGAGACATGGTTAGGTTAAGCTGCAAAGGAAATTAGACGTTGGCAAATTTTATTCATGGATTCATTCACGAGATATCAGACCCAGAATGTAGTGCACATCTGTAAGCAGTTAAGAGTCAACTATATTGTGGAAAATTTAGTATCAAGGATAGATTGATCAAGGATGACATATCATTTCCTGAAGGAAATCAGAGGTGAGCCATATGTGTTTTTGCAGCAATCCAGCATTTGCATTATTACCATTGACACTTAGTCTTTTATTCAAGATACATTTTAATTTCTTAGATTTAAATGCCTCACCTGCGACAGTGGGATGTGAACGCAACCATGTGAACTGGATCAGAGATAATGGGAACTGCAGATGCTGGAGAATCCAAGACAACAAAATGTGAGGCTGGATGAACACAGCAGGCCAAGCAGCATCTCAGGAGCACAAAAGCTGATGTTTCGGGCCTAGACCCTTCTAAAGACCCCCAGAGGGTCTAGGCCCGAAACGTCAGCTTTTGTGCTCCTGAGATGCTGCTTGGCCTGCTGTGTTCATCCAGTCTCACATTTTGTTGTCATGTGAACTGGATCATACTTTCAGGTCTCTGGATTCTACTAGTTCCACAACAAAATCACTATGCTTTCTTCACAAGTGTGTCTTGGGCATAATATAAATGGAGTGCATAAAAATGACAAATAAAATGTAATCAACAAATTTAAGATCATAATAGAAACAGCACAATCAAAAACTTAGATTAGTGATATGTGCAACATGCACAATTCAGGATACCTTGTATCTGTCAAATTAAAGAGGAATTCACATGTACAAGGCAGAGTCACAGAGCCTTACAGTGTAAAAAGGAGGTGCTTCAATCCATCTGGCCCACACTGGCCATCAAACACATATCAATTCTAATCCCATTGTCCAGCATTTGGCCCACAGCCTCGTATGCTACGGTTTTGAGTGTTCATCTAAATCCTTCTTAAATGTCATCAGGATTCCTATCTTCACCACTCTTTCAAGCAGCAAGTTCCAGACATCCAGCCATGAGATGGTTTCTGTTCCTCTCAAATTCCCTCTTAAATTCTTACCTTAAATCTCTGCCCCCAGGTTGTTGACACTTCTACTAAGGGGAAAAAAATGCTATTTACCACATCAATGGCCCTCCTAAATTCTGTATAACCCAAACAGGTTGCCCATCAGCCTTCCCTACTCTTGGAAAATCAACCCAAGTTTATCTATTCTCTCTTCACCTCAGGCAACATCCTGCTGAATATCATTTTAACCCCTCCGGAGCAATGACATCCTTCCTACTATGTGCTCAGCAGAAGTGAACAAAGTATTCCAACCTATAACCAATGTCTTATACATTTCAATCACCTCATCCATTTGTTCCGTCGCCTTCAATGATCTGTGGACCTCTACAAGGCCCCTTTGATCTACCGTACTTTATAGGATCCGATCATTCTTCACTTAATTTCTTATCTTGTTAGTTTTCCGAAAGTGTACCACCTCAAACTCTTCCAGATTAAATTTCATTAGCCACTGTTCAGCCCATCTGACCAGCTTGTCTATATCATCCTGTACTCGAAGGCTTTCCTCCATGCTATGGGAGGCAACGGCCTGGTAGTATTATTGCTGGCCTGTTAATCCAGAGACCCAGATAATGTTCTGGGGACCGCTGTCAGCTAATGAACTTAAAAGACCCTATACAGACAACAAACAAAACAATCGTCATCTACAAAATACCTTGCAAGAACTGAGACAAACACTACATCGGACAAACTGGCAGAAAGCTAGCCACCAGGATACATGAACATCAACTAGCCACAAAACGACATGACCCACTATCGCTCGTATCCTTACATACAGATGAGGAAGGACACCACTTTGATTGGGACAACACATCCATCCTAGGACAAGCCAAACAGAGACACGCACGAGAATTCCTAGAAGCATGGCATTCCAACCGGAACTCCATCAACAAACACATTGATTTGGAGCCAATCTACCGTCCCCTGAGAAAAAGAACAGGAAATGACATCAGCAACACAGGAAATGACATCACCAACCCAAGGAAACCTAACCAGATAAATAGAAAGCGGGACATAACACCAGCGCTTCGTCAGAGGCTCACTGATGATGTTACCTAGAATGGTGATGAAACGTCTGAAAACTTCCAGCTCAGCGAGCAAACTCACATCCACTCTTCACTGTCAGAAAAACCCATCTAGATATCCTTTAGGTAAAGATCCTTACCTTGTCTGGCCTACATGTCGCTCCAGACCCGGAGCAATGTGGTTGATTCATCAATGCCTTCTGGGTAATTAGGGATGGGCAATAAACGCTGCAGAATCAGCAATGACCTCATTCCATGAATGAATAAAAAAAGTGTCACGTCACCAATTTTCATCTCATCTATGAACTTACTGATCAAACCCCAAACATTTGTGTCTAGATCATTAAAATACACAATTGCACCAAACAGAATGCCAATGGATATAGGCTTCCAGTCACAAAGGCCACTTTCAACCATCATCCTTTTATCCTTGCCACAAGCCTAAAATTGCCCTTGATCCCATGGGCTCTTACCTTCTCAACCAGTGTATCATGCAAGAACTTGTCAAAAGCTTAACTGACATCTACACAGATTACCTCAATTCAACTATCTTCACCCAAACACTTAGTCACCTCCTTAAAAAAATGCAATCAAATAAAATGGAAAAATGACAAAACGATCAAAGAACTGCAAATGTCTGAAACAAAAACAGCAATTGCTGGAAATACTCAGCAGGTCTGGTCGTATCTTCAGAACAGTTCTCTCTCTCCCTCTCTTTCGCTCTCTTTCTCTCTCCCGTTTTGGGCTCAATTGTAATGTACTGGATTTGAAACATTAACTCTGTTTTCTCTCAACAGATGCTGCTGGACCTGCTGTGTTTCTCCAGCACCCTGTTTTTTATTTCAGATTTTGAGCATCTGCAATTCTGTATGTCTATTCAACACGCTCAACTTCCCACAAGCAGCAAGTGAAATTAATGACCAGTTAAAATCTGAAAGAATTGTGAATGCTGTAAATCAGGATCAAAAACAAGTTGCTGGAAAAGCTCAGCAGGTCAGGCAGCATCTGTGAAAAAAAAATCAGAGTTAACGTTTCAGGTCCAGTGACCCTTTCTCAGAACTTCCTCAGTTTTAAAATTCAATTTTAAAATGAACTTAGTGTTGGACATTTTTAACAGAAGCAGTGAAAAGTTTATATGATCTTTAGATCAGGTCCTATTTTTCAAGAGAAGATTTTTGCTGAAGAAATTAAAAGGGGAATGCACAAAATACAGGAGACATTTTGGACCCAGATACTTTTAGCAGTTAAAGATCACAGACCTTTCTCAAAAGGATGCTCCAGCAGAAGGAAGAAAGTTAAACTAAATTAAAGTTAACTTTTGTTTTGTAGGAAAATGCCAAACCTTTCAGAAAGAGTACTCACAAGTTGAAAATATTGCATGTAACTTACGTATTCAAACTGTAGGTAAATTGCATAGACCCAGCGACAAATTATTTGCAAAATCTTAAAACTGAGCATATTATGTGGTCATGACGAATTCACAAAGCAAGGCAAAACCCATGACTTAAAACAATCCAGAAAATTGATAATACCTGCAGTTGAGCAAAGATCTCTGAAGCAAAGTATTTGCTGAAGATGTTTTTTTAAATAGTTTAAATAGGTCTTTCAGTGCTCTCAGCAATCAGCGATTAAGTAGTTACCTACCTTTATCATAATATTTCTGCATCACCTTGATCTTAATTATAAAATAAGAAAAAAACAAGACTACTTTCTAGCAAGTGTGAATAGGGAAGATAGAGAATCTGAGGAAATAAATAGTGACATCTTAAAAAAATCACATTTAAAGTTTTTAAGAAGATTTGTAACTCAGGTTTTGGATGAGGTTGTAGACATGCTTGGCAAGCTGGTGAGTTTGGGTACAAACGTTTCGTTACCCTGCTAGGTAACATTGTCAGTGCACCTCCAGTAAAGTGGCAGTGTTCTGTCCCACTTGTTATTTATATGCCTCAGTTTGTTGGGGTCTTTGATACCACTTCCAGTTCGGTTTCTCAATAATTTGTACACAGGTTCTGATTCAACGTGTTTATTTATGGAGCTCCTGTTAGAATGCCAGGCTTCCAGGGATTCCCTGGTGTGCCTTTATGGATGTGCTGTTCCAGTTGAATTAGTGTCCCTCATTGTCTGTGTGTAGTGAAACAAGTGAGGATTGGTCGTGTATCTTGGTGGCTAGTTGGTGTTAGTGTATCTGTATTATCAGTGTTCTTCTGGTTTGGCCTATGTAGTGTTTTTCACAGATGGAATTTAATTTTTAGATAAATCAGAGGTGCTTCATTTTGGAAAGGCAAATCAGAGCAGGACTTACACACTTAATGGTAAGGTCCTGGGGAGTGTTGCTGAACAAAGAGACCTTGGGCTGCAGGTGCACAGTTCCTTGAAACTGGAGTCCCATATAGACACGATAGTCAAGAAGGCATTTGGTATGCTTGCCTTTATAGGTCAGTGCATTGAGTGTGGGAGTTGGGAGGTCATACTACAGCTGTGCAGGACGGTGGTTCCGCCACTTTTGGAATACTGCATCCAATTCTGGTCTCCCTGCTATTGGAAGGATGTTGTGAAACTTGAAAGGGTTCAGAAAAGATCTAAGAATGTTGCCGGGGTGGAGGCTTTGAGTCACAGGGAGAGACTGAATAAACTGGGTCAATTTTCCCTGGAGCGTCGGAGGTAGAGGGGTGACTTTATCGAGATTTATAAAATCTTAGCAGGCACAGATAGGGTGAATAGGCAAGGTCTTTTCTGCGGACTGGGGGTGTGGGGGAGGTGGAGGTGGGGAGTTCAAAGCTAGAAAGCATAGATTTCAGATGACAGGGGACAGATTTAAAAGGGATCTAATGGGCAACATTTTTTGTTGAGGGTGGTGTGAGTATGGAATGAATTGCCAGAGTAAGTGATGGAGGCAGGTACAATTACAACACTTAAAAGGTATTTACATGTGTATATGAAGAGGATGAGTTGACAGGGATATGGGCCAAGTGCTGGCAAATTGTACTAGACTAATTTAGGATATCTGGTCAGCAAGTACGATTTGGATCGAAGTCTCAATGACTCTATAGTTACTCAAGCAGGATTCCAACTGATTTTTTTATGCTCATGAAGCATATAAATCAGTGATCAATGACATTCTCTCTGATCGGCTGAGTACATCAGTGCCTGTACAATATACATGTATACACACCAAATTATCCTTCACAAAAATTTCAATAATGATTTAAATAAAACTCCAAAGCAAAATAGTGTAAAACTTTGTATATTTGTACCTTGATATGTTGTGTGACACAGAGTCTGACCAACTTCCTAAAGTCTACCTCTCACCTAATTCAATGTAAGAAGTCCTAAGCTAGACGCCTAGAGGAGACTGGCTAGCACAAGAAATTGAGTTACTTTAGCAGTCATATACAATTTTCTCTCCCTATTTTGTTATGGTCCACAAGCACAATCAATAAGCCAAGTCAATTAAGGAGTCTGAAATAACTGCTCACAACTCGCAGATGGAATTTTTAAAAATATTTTCCTTGAATTATATTGATATATATTATAGTTTTGGTCTTGATGCGCATCAAAAGAAAAAGCTACTAAAAGAAGAATGACAGGTCGGCACAACATTGAGGGCCGAAGGGCCTGTACTGTGCTGTAATGTTCTTTTTTTTACTTAGCTCTTCTATTTTTTTTTACCCTATGTTTTTTTTCTACGAAATTCATGAATTCAAAATGAAAACATATTCAGCTTTAGAATAATTAATTTTTTTCAAGTTTACAAATTTTTCTGCAAGTTGGAAAACAGAATTACTACTGCAAATCCAATGGAAGCTCCTATGACATACTTCAAACCTTTTAAGGGACTTTTCTTCCACGAACATACTCAATTCCACTCAATATCAGATTACAAACTGCAGAAATAACATTCCAAAAGGCAAAAAAAAGTCCATATTGTTCATTGCATAGTCCACAAATCTCCTGCAATAACAGCACACATCTGTAAATCTACTTTTTTTCTCTGCACATATTTAATATGTTTAAAAAGAAGTCAGGCCACAACTAAATTCAAATCTGAAACACAAACCTTCCAAACTGCTTTCAAGAAACAAAAATAGTATTTTCCCTTCCCATTCATGTTTTCTCCCAGCCTCAATTTAACATTATGTACGTGTAGCTCTACACGCCTGGCTGAAGTTGACTCATGGGAAGTTCAGTTTTCAAGTAAAAGTTTCACTGTAACATTTGTGACACCCATCCTCTCTGGCTGTTCTCAATAGCACTTATTCTCAATGAAAGTTGCAGTTCTGATAAATTAGAAATGATCCATCAGTCATTTTATTTTAAAAAGTCACTGTAATTCTTGTCTTATGTTGATTATTTCATTGTTGACTGCAAAAGTTTCTACAGTTATGGCAAGAGAAAAAGATTGGTGAAAACAAATGCAGTTTTCCTACAGTCAACAACATAGGATTTACAAAGGGGAACAAAGAAATGACTGACCAATTAGACATATACTTTGACGTGCGTCACAAAGGAGGACACAAATGACATGCCAGCAATGTTGAGGAACACAGGGTTCTCATGAAAGGGAGGAACTGAAAGAAATTGGTATTATTAGGGAAATGGTGGCAGGGAAATTGATGGAACTGAAGGCCATTAAAACCCTCGGGCCTAATAATCCACATCACAATAATTGCCCTGAAAATACTGGGTGCATTGTTGATCATCTTTCAAGACTCCATAGGCTCTGGAACAATTTGTTTAGATTAGAAGATAACTAGTGTAATCTCTCCACTAAAAGGAGGCAGAAAGAAAACCGGAAATTATAGACCGGTCAGCCTGATGTTGGTAGTGGGAAAAATACTGCAGTCCATTATAAAAGATTTAATAGTTGAGCACTTGGAAAACAGTAGCAAGGTCAGCCAGAATTAGCATGGATTTCTGAAAGAGAAATCAGGCTTGACAAATCAACTTGAATTCCTTGCGGATGGAGCTAATAGATATGATGAACGAGATCCAGTACAAATGATTCATTTGACTTTCAAAAAACTTTCAACAAGGTCTCACGTAAGAGATTAGGTATAAAATTAAAGGACATGGGTCAGTACATTGAAATGAATAGAAAATTGGTTAGCAGACTGGAAACAAGAGCAGGAATAAAAGGGTCTCTTTCAAACGGGTGGAAGTGATTAGTGGGATACCACAGGGATCAGTGCTAAGACTATTCAAACTATGTATTAATAACATAGATATCTTCAAATATGCAGATGACACAAAGCTGATTGGGAAGGTGGCCTGAGAGGAGGATACAGAGATGCTTCAGTGTGATTTGGACACACGGAGTGAGTGGGAAAATGAACTGCACCTGCAGTATAATGTGGATAAAGTCAGATTATCCACCCTGGCAGCAAAAACTGGAAGGCAGATTTCAACACGAATGGCTTTAATACAAGGGGAACGTGCAACAAGATTTGGGTGTCCTCATACAAGAGTCACTGATGATTATCATGCAGGTTTAGCAAGCAGTCAAGTTGGCAAATGACATCTTGGCCTTCACAGTGAGACAATTTGAGCATAGCAGCAGTGACATCTTGCTGTAATTATACAGGGTCTTGTTGAGACCAGACCTGGAATACGGTCTGCAGGTTTGATGTCTATGGAATTTGTCACCACAAAAGCAGCGAAGGCCAAAACACTGCATGGTTTCAAGAAGGAGTTGGATGTAACATTTGGGGCTGAAGGGATCAAAGGATATTGGAGAATAATGGGAACAGACTATTGAAGTGACGATTCCACGGTCATAATGGATGGCACAGCAGGCTTGAAGTGCCAAATGGCCTACTCCTGCTTATTTTCTTTGCTTCTGTTTCTGTGATTTAACCACATTTATTGTTTCTATATAATTTACAATTAGTTTTCTTAATATTAGGTCAATCAAGTCCTCTAGCTGTTAAATAATTTGTCCCTGTTTTTTTTGCAATGTCTAAAATAAAGTTACGTTACTTAGACCGATCAGTTGGTCCAAATGCATCTCTGATGAAGGGTCTAGGGCCGAAACATCAGCTTTTGTGCTCCTGAGATGCTGCTTGGCCTGTTGTGTTCATCCAGCTTCACAATTTGTTATCTTGGATTCTCCAGCATCTGCAGTTCCCATTATCTCTGATCTCCAATGAATAATTAGTTGCTTTTTGAAATAACTGTTAACAATTTGTTTTATTTTCAAATGTTTTGTGACCATCTTGCAAAAAAGCAAACTTTTCATTTAAAAATCTTTTATTAAATGCAGCCCCCCATTAAATTAATTTGATAAAATGGGATTTTTAACACAGATTAAATCAAAATTTGACAATCATAAAGGTACTAGGAGGGTTAATGAGGCATGAATGGGCATTCAACAGGTATTTGGCAGAGTATCACATCATAAACATGTTAGCAGAATTAAGCTATCCGATTTACGGGGCAGTGCCAATGTAGATATGAAGGTGTAAGGCAGGGAAATAAAAAAAAGAGTAGCCATATATAGTTGTTTTTCAAACCTGAGGGAGAATGTGCACTGATGTTCCTGGGGTGGGGTGGGGGAGCATATGAGGACTACTGCTCTTTTCTGCATTTTAGTGATGTGGAATTGGGCTTCAGGGCATAAGTATGAACTATGGATGGTACATCAATCAAAAATGTAGAAAATTACAGGGAAGATAATTATAAAACATCAGAAAATCATAGACTGCTTTCTAACCACATGTACGTCCTGTCCCTCAGAATTCCCTCCAATAACCTGTCTAATACTGATATCAGACCCACCAATCTATTGTTCCCTGGCTTTTCCTTACCACCCTTTTAAAATAATGGCACAACATTAGCCAACCTCTGGTCTTCCAGCACCGTACCTGTGGCTATCAATGATACAAATATCCTAGCAAGGGGCCCAGCGATCACTTCCCTGGCTTCCCACAGAGTTCTAGGATAAACCAGATCAGGTCCCAAGGATTTATGCAGCTTTATGCATTTTAGAACATAGAACATAGAACATAGAACAGTACAGCACAGAACAGGCCCTTCAGCCCACAATGTTGTGCCGACCATTGATCCTCATGGATGCACCCTCAAATTTCTGTGACCATATGCATGTCCAGCAGTCTCTTAAATGACCCCAATGACCTTGCTTCCACAACTGCTGCTGGCAACGCATTCCATGCTCTCACAACTCTCTGCGTAAAGAACCTGCCTCTGACATCCCCTCTATACTTTCCACCAACCAGCTTAAAACTATGACCCCTCGTGCTAGCCATTTCTGCCCTGGGAAATAGTCTCTGGCTATCGACTCTATCTATGCCTCTCATTATCTTGTATACCTCAATTAGGTCCCCTCTCCTCCTCCTTTTCTCCAATGAAAAGAGACCGAGCTCAGTCAACCTCTCTTCATAAGATAAGCCCTCCAGTCCAGGCAGCATCCTGGTAAACCTCCTCTGAACCCTCTCCAAAGCATCCACATCTTTCCTATAATAGGGCGCCCAGAACTGGACGCAGTATTCCAAGTGCGGTCTAACCAAAGTTTTATAGAGCTGCAACAAGATCTCACGACTCTTAAACTCAATCCCCCTGTTAATGAAAGCCAAAACACCATATGCTTTCTTAACAACCCTGTCCACTTGGGTGGCCATTTTAAGGGATCTATGTATCTGCACACCAAGATCCCTCTGTTCCTCCACGCTGCCAAGAATCCTATCCTTAATCCTGTATTTTAAGACGTCCAGTACCACCTCCTCCGTAAATGAGCATTTTTCAAGATGTCGCTATTTATTTCCCCACGTTGTCTGTCTTCTCTGTCCTTCTCCACAGTAAACAGTGATGCAAAATACTCACTTACTATCTCCCGCATTGCCTACAGTTCCACACATAGGCAGCCTCGCTGAACTTTAAGGAAGTGCTACACTAGCCCCCATACCTCCGCCCTCACCCACATCCCAGGCCCCAAGAAGACTTCCCACATCAAGCAGATGTTCACCTGCACATCTGCCAACGTGGTACACTGCATCCATTGTACCTGTTGTAGCCTGCTCTACATTGGGCAAACCAATTTGGGGACCGCTTTGCAGAACACCGACGCTCGGTTCGCAATAAACAACTGCACCTCCCACTCGCAAACTATTTCAACTCCCCCTCCCATTCCTTAGGCGACATGCCCATCCTGGGCCTCCTGCAGTGCCACAATGATGCCGCCCGAAGGTTGCAGCAACTGCAGCTCATATTCCTCTTGGGAACCTTGCAGCCCAATGGTACCAATGTGGATTTCACAAGCTTCAAAATTTCCCCTCCCCCCCACTGATCCCAAAACCAGCCCAGCCCGTCCCCGCCTCCCTAACCTGTTCTTCCTCTCACCTATCCCCTCTTCCCACCTCAAGCCGCACCTCCATTTCCTACCTACTAACCTCATCCTGCCCCGTTGACTGTTTGTCCTCCCCGTACTGACCTATCCCCTCCCTTCCTCCCCACCTACACTCACCTGTACTAGCTCCATCCCCGCCTCTTTAACTTGTCTGTCTCCTCTCCACCTTTCTTCTCCTCTATCCATCTTCGATCCACCTCCCCCTCTCTCCCTATTTATTTCAAAACCCTCTCGCCCTCCCCCATTTCTGATGAAGGGTCTAGGCCCGAAACATCAGCTTTTGTGGTCCTAAGATGCTGCTTGGCCTGCTGTGTTCATCCAGCCCGACACTTTGTTATCTCGGATTCTCCAGCATCTGCAGTTCCCATTATCTTTGCACTTTAAGGAGCCCTGTTACGGCTTTTATCCTTAATGTATTTGTAGAATCCCTTCAGATTTTCCTTAACCCTATTTGTCAAAGCTGTCTCATTTCCCCTATTTACCCTCCTTATTTACCTCTTAAATCCTGCCTTCATACTCTTCTAGTGATTCACTTGATCTCTGCTATCTGTACCTGACATATTGCTTCCTTCTTATTCTCAACCAAAACCTCAATTTCTCTAGTCCAGTGTTCCCTACACCTACCAGTCTTGCCCTTCACCCTGACAGGATCATACCGTCTCTGGACTCCCGTTATCTCATTTTTGAAGCATTGCCATTTTCCAGCCATCCATTTATCTGCTCATATCCACCAACTCTGTCTGCTCCCCCCCCCCCGCCCCCCCCGCCATCAACTTTTGAAAGTTCTTGCCTAATACATTCGTAATTGGCCTTCCTCCAACTTGGAACATTAACATTTAGATCCAGTTTAACCTTTTCCATCAGTATTAAAAGATTAATAGAATTATGGTTACTGGCCCCAAAGTACACGCCCACTGACATCTCAGTCAGCCGCCCTATCTTATTTCCCAAGAGCATGACAACTCTTGCACCTTGTCTAGCAAGTACATCCACAATTTTCTTGTACACACTTGAACAAATTCTTCACCATCCAAGCCCTTAACACCACCGCAGTCCCAGTCTATGTTTGGAAACTTAAAACCCCCTACCATAACAACCTTTTATTCTTACAGATAACTGCAATCTCCTTACATTTTTTTTTAAATTTCCTGCTAACTATTGCAGCAATCTATAGTGCAGTCCAATAAGGTGACGATCCCTTTCTTATTTCTCAGTTCCACCCAAATAACCTCCCTGGACGTATTTCTAGGAATATCCTGCCTAAGCACAGCTGTAAAGTTATCCCTAATCAGAAGTGCCAAGTACACGCTTCAGTGAAAGCCTTCACAACATTTCAGACGCTATTCTCCCCGTTTATGGCTGTCTGCGGTTCCGAATCGACGTTGGTGATCGCATAGGGAGCTAAGCGTTTGGTCTCTTTTCGTACGTCTTGCTCCCCAACAAATGTATCGTCTGAAATTCATACATTCAAAAGGGAACAACTGAAAGTAAAATGCACCTAAACGGTACAAATTCAAGCGCTTCTGGTCCCGCTTCCCGCCGTGAAGTACCAAATGGTAGAACTCCGCAAACTTGCCGTTTGAATAACTGGAAACGTAAGCATCTGTTGCCTCCTGCTGAGAAGAAAGATGGATTCGAAGGGCCGACAAAGAATTCGCAAGGACGGCATCCCTCTCAATATGTAATTGATTAACCTATGCAGTTTAATCTGCAGCATAGGGACTGACCGGCCATAGTCGTATGCAGTAGTACGGTATAATTAAACAGTTATCCCTATCAGTCAACAAAACAGGCAATGTACAGGCATCCAATACAGTTACTTCACTTACATCTTCTAGTTTCCAACGCATACCTAATTGTTTCAAAAAAATGTCAAATTAGGAAATGTGTTGCTGCCTAACAACCCCAAAATTGAATCCCCAAAGCATACATATCGAATATTGAGGACACCCCAACCCCCGCCAAACTTACGGTAAGAATGTTCCTCAATCAACGTCTGCCTAGTTAAATTAAGTACAGGAAATCCTTCCAACAAATTAGCCTCAAATGAATGCAATCAGTTCATCCGTTCGGTGCTAAAAGCTCTTGCAGCCATACTCAAATAAGAAAAAATAACGAAGCCTTTCCTTGTGATACAAAACAGAAACCTGGTGAAAATGTAAATCACAAACGGATCAAACGTTAATCGCGGAGTTTAGCAATTTCTGAAAACAACTGCATCATTTGTTAACGTGAATCATGATGCTTCCTGATTCCAAACATGCATTCGGCAAGGGGGAACAGGAAATGAGAAGTATTTATATGAGTTCACATTTTCCAGCATTGTTTGTTGCAAAAACATAAACCAGGAAGAAACTAAAACAACCAAAAATAAAACTTCGTATATTTCTTGCCGCAAACATTTTACAAATAAATAGCTTAATTTTTATTGGTGTATCACAAACTCTGCATTTTGGGTACAGGAGCTTTTTTTGGGGCTGGGGTAGAGAGGATTATTGCAGAGAACTCCAAACACTACGAGCAGCACAACGGACCAAATGGCTTTCTGTGATTTATTGTTACTTGGTAAATCGGAAGATACGAGACGTTTCACGTTTGAACATCTATTATTTTCTCTGCTCATATTAAAATTTGTTGTCTGCCTTTCCTGTTTTAAAATCCTTACCTGTTGAAATCTTTCCGATAAGCGGGCACCACAGAAACAAAATCAGCACGAAATGTTTTCCAAAAAGTCTCGACTTCATCAGAGTTTTGTACATCACTCCTTAGTTAAATGCAGACTGCACCAAGTTGTCTTTTAAAGAACGATTTCGTCGCGTTCATCCAAGGAGACCAAACGGTCCTCCACTCCCAATGGAGGCACCACAGAACCACGAGAAGGGGAGAAAAAACCCTTTATACAATGCCCCTGAATTATTACTCAAAATCAAATCTCTAAAAACGCAGCGATGGGGGTAAAACTCTAAGTTACGGCTGAGTTAATACAAATCTGGTGGTGCTCTTAGGAAAATGTTTGCAAAATCGCCTGTAGTAATGAAACCCGAAGGTTTGCGGTTCTGAAAACTATCTTCTCCCACTCAAACTTTGCCTGTATTGCGCGATCCCAACTCCAGGCCCGATGCGCGCGAACCACTCCAGCGCACGCCTCGCGATGCAGGTTTCAAGAAATGTTAACAGCGCAACCTACCGGGGAAAAACGTCGCCCCAGAAAATTCGGAAGGGATGCTCGAAATAGCTTTTGCGACAACAAAAATCAAGAAATGCAAACCGAGTTTCAGATGGATCCTTCACCAAAGGACTATGCCTTCTGGGGGAGGAAATCTAAACAGGCGAGAATAGAACATAGAACATAGAACAGTACAGCACAGAACAGGCCCTTCAGCCCACAATGTTGTGCCGACCATTGATCCTCATGTATGCACCCTCAAATTTCTGTGACCATATGCATGTCCAGCAGTCTCTTAAATGACCCCAATGACCTTGCTTCCACAACTGCTGCTGGCAACGCATTCCATGCTCTCACAACTCTCTGCGTAAAGAACCTGCCTCTGACATCCCCTCTATACTTTCCACCAACCAGCTTAAAACTATGACCCCTCGTGCTAGCCATTTCTGCCCTGGGAAATAGTCTCTGGCTATCAACTCTATCCATGCCTCTCATTATCTTGTATACCTCAATTAGGTCACCTCTCCTCCTCCTTTTCTCCAATGAAAAGAGACCGAGCTCAGTCAACCTCTCTTCATAAGATAAGCCCTCCAGTCCAGGCAGCATCCTGGTAAACCTCCTCTGAACCCTCTCCAAAGCATCCACATCTTTCCTATAATAGGGCGCCCAGAACTGGACGCAGTATTCCAAGTGCGGTCTAACCAAAGTTTTATAGAGCTGCAACAAGATCTCACGACTCTTAAACTCAATCCCCCTGTTAATGAAAGCCAAAACACCATATGCTTTCTTAACAACCCTGTCCACTTGGGTGGCCATTTTAAGGGATCTATGTATCTGCACACCAAGATCCCTCTGTTCCTCCACGCTGCCAAGAATCCTATCCTTAATCCTGTACTCAGCTTTCAAATTCGACCTTCCAAAATGCATCACCTCGCATTTATCCAGGTTGAACTCCATCTGCCACCTCTCAGCCCATCTCTGCATCCTGTCAATGTCCCGCTGCAGCCTACAACAGCCCTCTACACTGTCAACGACACCTCCGACCTTTGTGTCGTCTGCAAACTTGCTGACCCATCCTTCAATTCCCTCGTCCAAGTCATTAATAAAAATTACAAACAGTAGAGGCCCAAGGACAGAGCCCTGTGGAACCCCACTCACCACTGACTTCCAGGCAGAATATTTTCCTTCTACTACCACTCGCTGTCTTCTGTTGGCCAGCCAATTCTGTATCCAAGCAGCTAAGTTCCCCTGTATCCCATTCCTCCTGACCTTCTGAATGAGCCTTCCATGGGGAACCTTATCAAATGCCTTACTGAAGTCCATATACACCACATCCACAGCTCGACCCTCATCAACCTTTCTAGTCACATCCTCAAAAAACTCGATAAGGTTTGTAAGGCATGACCTACCCCTCACAAAGCCGTGTTGACTGTATTTGATCAAGCCATGCTCTTCCAGATGGTCATAAATCTTATCCCTCAGAATCCTTTCTAACACCTTGCAGACGACAGACGTGAGACTTACCGGTCTATAATTGCCGGAGATTTCCCTATTTCCTTTCTTGAAGAGAGGAATTACATTTGCCTCTCTCCAGTCCTCAGGTACAACTCCAGTGGAGAGCGAGGATGCAAAGATCTTCGCAAGTGGCAAAGCAATTGCATTTCTCGCTTCCCAAAGCAGCCGAGGACAAATCTGATCCGGGCCTGGCGACTTGTCAATCTTAATGTTTGACAAAATTTTCAGCACATCAGCTTCGTCTGTCTCTATCCATTCCAGCATGCACACCTGCTCTTCAAAGGTTTCATTCACTACAAAGTTGGTTTCTTTCGTAAAGACAGAAGCAAAAAACTCATTTAGGGCTTCCCCTACCTCCTCAGGCTCCACACACAAGTTCCCTATGCTATCCCTGATCGGCCCTACTCTTTCTTTGACCATTCTCTTATTCCTCACGTAAGTGTAAAATGCCTTTGTGTTTTCCCGGATTCCTTCTGCCAAGCCTTTCTCGTGCCCCCTCCTGGCTCTCCTCAGACCATTTTTGAGCTCCTTCCTTGCCTGCATGTAATCCTCTCTAGCTGAACTTGACCCTAGCTTCCTCCACCTTATGTAAGCTACCTTCTTCCTTTTCACTAGAAGCTCCACCGCTCTCGTCATCCAAGGTTCCTTAATCTTACCCCTTCTTGCCTGTCTCAGAGGGACATATTTACTCATCACTCCCAACAACTGTTCCTTAAACCATCTCCACATGTCTATAGTTCCCTTACCATGGAACAACTGCTCCCAGTCCATGCTTCCTAACTCATGTCTAATCCCAAGGATCTGGGAGTACGAACATAGGCAGGCTCGTGCAGGCATAAAAACTGCAAATTTGCACTGACATTTCTAGAAGGACATATTCGAACGTGCGAAACGTATCTAACCTTGATTAGATCATATGTGCCATACAACACAGGTCATCGTATTTCGAAGAACGGTATAGAAGCACCGCGAAGGCGCAATAAAAATTTGCAAGGATGACAACAGAACTGTGAGGTTGGGAAATGATTAACCAGGTTCTGCTTCTTTTCACTTGAAATTGAAAGAGGTGATTTATTAGAAGTCTGCAAAATTATGAAAAACCAATGAGTAGATGCGTAGGAAACATTTTCAATTGCGAGAAAGAGCATAACCAGAGACTGTCAAATAAGTCACCAACACATCAAATAGCCTGTTCTGAATAAACTAATTTTACCCAGAGAGTGGAATGCTGCCACTGAGCATGGTTGAAGTAAATCGCGGAAGTAAGATTACCATGTCAGTGGAATGGAATGTGATTGCTTTGGAAGTGGAAAATGATTGCACTGATTAACTGATCAAGAAGGATGACCATCTCTATAGGCACGAACTGGTTGGACTGAATAACTAGTTTCTGCAGAGTGTATTCTGTGATAAGGGGATCTTTATCATTCCACATACATATAAATGCCAATCTTGAAAATTAGCAAAATTTTTGAAGGAATCCAGAACTCGAAAAAAAAAGCTTTCTATTGGGCCAGGAGCAGGGCCACCACTTACATTCTGAAAAAGAACTGTCTACACCAGGTATTCAGGAGTGGATGGGATACTTCAATGTTCAAGAAAAGTGGCTCAGTTGAGCCACTATTGAACAAACTGATTTAGTTCAAAAGGACAGAGTTGTCTGTGAGAAGTGGTAAGAGAATTAACATGAGAGGAAGGAAACTCACTTGCCATTACTTGCCCTCTCTGATGAAGGGTCTAGGCCCGAAACATCAGCTTTTGTGCTCCTGAGATGCTGCTTGGCCTGCTGTGTTCATCCAGCCTCACATTTTGTTGCCATTACACACTACCTGGTATTAGTCACTAATAGTC
This sequence comes from Stegostoma tigrinum, assembly GCF_030684315.1. NCBI lineage: Eukaryota > Metazoa > Chordata > Chondrichthyes > Orectolobiformes > Stegostomatidae > Stegostoma > Stegostoma tigrinum. The sequence continues at coordinate 51,529,461 of NC_081356.1, read as the reverse complement.
ACCATTAACAACTTTTCACCCTCCCAGCCTGATCGTTATCACTGTTTGTCCAACTGCTGTTCTCTCTTTAGGCTCTATCCTATCATTCACTTTTTACCCCATCCCCCTCCCCTTTTTACTGCATATAAACATGTTTTCCCAGCCAGCATCATTTCTGAGTAGGGGTGACTGGACCTGAAATGTTAACTCTTGTTTTATCCTTCACAGGTGCTGTCAGATCTGCTGAGCTTTTCCAGCAACTTTTGTTTTTGAAACTCACTTAAGCTTTTCCTCCCAATTTGCCAGAATTGGATGTGTCTATTCATGATATACTGTTAGGAATAACCACTACACAATTCTTGTTAAGCTAATACCCAACCTGGACACTGAGGACATTTTGTATTACTGCAGTGCTGAATGTGAAAAATTTGCATCTGACCTTTTAACCTACTGGCCTTTAAAATCCCTGACTCTACCATGATACTAAGCCAGGGATCAACCCTCTTTAAATCATGATTACAGAAAGCACCCCAAGAATGTCAGGTGTACTTAGAGGTATTCCTAAACACGTAGTGTCAATAAAGTAATAAAACAGGATTACATTCATATTAAACAGCAAAAGCAAAATGTTATCGACAGTGCTAAGCAACCCACAATCAATGAAGTATCTCAAAGCGCAGTGGATCTACATATCCAATTGTGAAGAGTGATGCATAATTAAATAGCACAGAGAAAGAGGAGGCTCAATGATCACCCTTATCTTCAGTAATGGCAGACTCCAGTGCAGTGTGAAAAATACAAGGCTGAAGCAATTTTAAATTTGGCCCAAAGATGATCAATTGTAGGTGTTCCAAAGACTTAGTTTTTAGATAAATTGATTCACTCCACCTGGCATCAAGAAATGGCTCAGTGCCATTAGCAAAGGTTGTGCACACCAACAGCACCCCAGCTATAGTATTCTAGACCTATGCTCCAGAACTGGACATTTTTTCTAGCTAAACTATTCCACATGTACAATATATCTAAACAACACAGTGAAAAATTGCTTTAGCATGTATGATTCACAAAATAAAACTATCAGTTGTATTCCCTTCAATTTGCTTTGATCGATAACAAAGGGAACTGTCATCAACAGTGTTGTTAAGTATACCTTAACAATAACCGGTTGACTGATGCTCACTTTGTGAGCTGTTAGAACCAGTCAGATTCTGAGCTCATTACAGCCTTAGTCAGAGTTAGGTTTATAACATGAATTAAAGACTGAATTCCAAAGGTAGGTGGAATTGACTGTCCTTAGCGTTAAGGTAATGTTTAAATGAAATATGGCGTCGAGGAACCCTATAAAGTTGAAGTAAATTGAAATAAGAATATTCTCAAATAACTGGAGTGACTAGTGAAACAGAAGAGTTTTGTGTTTTTTGGAGGCCAAACTTCCCGGCCCCAGAATATTACTGTAAGACTTTCTCAGGCCATTGTCCTAAGCCCAGTCATCTTCAGCTAGTTCTTCACTGACCTTCACTTTGTCACAAGTTCAGAAGTGGGAATAATCACTGATGAATTCACAGCACTCAGTTCAATTCATAGTTCTTCAGATGATGAAGTCACCCATGACCACCTGCAGAAAAACATTAACTCAACACTCATGGCTTCTAGGGATAAGTGGCAAGTTGCTAGGCAGTGACCATCTCCAAAAAGAGAGAATCCAGTTACCTTCCCTGTCATTGAATGAGAATATCATTGCTGAATCCACTAGCAACAACAAGCAAATTTGAACAGTACCTTAATTGGATATGTAAATGCTAGGGTTGTAAGAGCAGATCAATGAGTAAATCACCTCTTGATTCATCAAAGACATCTTCATTCATCAACCCAAGACCATCTACAAGGCACCAGTTAGGAGTGCGGTGGAAAACTCTCCACTTGCCAAAATGAATGAAGCTCCTACAAGACTGATGAAGCTTGACAAGATTTAAGGCAATGTTATCCACTTGACTGGCACAGCCTCTGCCATCATAGCAATCACTCCCTCAATCAGCTACACACGCAATGATTTCTGTGCATACCAATTATAATTTAGACTGCAGCAACTCATGAATGGGTTCTTGGATAAGTTCCGAACTTGAAACGTCTACCACCTTAACTGGCAAGGGCAGTATACATACCTGCAAATCATGACATGAATCATAAAAGGTGTCAGGTAGGTAGGCATCACATTGGTCAACAGGTACAATGCCAACTTGGTATGGTACCTGGGCAAAAGTGGGAATGGGCCAGGTAAGTGATGAAGGGTTGAAGGTAGATCAAGGTAGGAGCTATCAATTCCATTACAGACACTTGGTTGAGAGAGGGATAGGACTCAATGTTCCAAGGGTTCATTTTGTTAGCCGAGAGAGAGAGGAAGGTAAAAGAGATAGAGGAGTTACATTACTAATCAATAAGAATGTCAGATCTGACTCAGAGAAGACATACAGAAGGGCTCATCCACTGAGGCAATATGGGTAGAGCTCAAAATAAGATGGGTGCAATCACGCTGATTATACTATAGGCTCCCCAACAACTACCAAGACATTAAAGGACAAATATGTAGCAGACTATGGAAAGATGTAATAACAACAGGGTTCTCATAATGGTGACTTTAACTTCCCCAGTATAGAATGGAACTGCCTTAGAGCAAGAGGTTTAGACAGGGCAGAATTTGTTAAGTGCATCCAAAAGTGTTTCTTCAAACAATATGTGGATAGAGGGGCTATATTGGACCTTGTGTTGGCTAAGGAGCCTGGCCTGGTGACTGACCTTTAAGTGGGAGAGCATTTTAGAAACAATGATGACAGCTCCTTAAGTTTTAACTTCGCTATGAGTAAGGATAGTCAGGACGTTGTGAGAAGGTAATAAATTAGAGAGGGCACAGTACATCAGTATTAGGCAGGAGCTTGGTTGTGTTAATTGCGAGGAATTGTGATGGGGCAAGTCTGCATTCAACATGTGGCAGTTGTTTAAAGACCTGCTGATCAGAGTTCAGGACTGGGATGTTCCATTTCGAAGGAAGGATAAGGGTGACAAGGTCAGGCACCCTTGGACAATGAGGGAAGTTGTGAATTTAATTAAAAGGAAAAAAGAAGCATATGTATGGTTGATGAAGCAAAAATCAGATAGGGCCTGTGAGGAATATAAAGAAAGAAGGAAAGAATTCAAGCAGAGAATTAGAAGAGCAAGAAGGAGCCACAAAATGATCTTGGCAAGTAGGATTAAAGTGACTTCTATACATACACTAAAAATAAGAGGATAACCAGGTAGAAGGTAGGACCGCTCGAGGATAAAGGAGGGAACTTGTGCATGGAGGCAGAGGATGTAGGTGAGATCCTAAATGAGTACTTTGCATCAGTATTCATCCAGAAGAAGGATATGGAGGTTGATGAGATTTTTGCGGAGCTTGCTAATATGCTACGGCATTTTGAAATCAAGAAAAGAAGAGATGTTGGGTCTCTTGAAGGGCATTAAGGTGGATAACTCGCCAGGGCCCGATGGCATCTGCCCCAATTTATTGAGAGAGGCAAGAGAGGAGATTGCTAGGGCCTCGACCAAGACCTTTGTATCCTTGTTAGCCTCCGGAGAGGTCCCGGAGGACTTCAGGTAGCTAATGCTGTTCCTCTGTTCAAGAAGGGAATTAGGGTTAATCCAGGAAACTGTAGACTGGTAATAAAATGTGAGGCTGGATGAACACAGCAGGCCAAGCAGCATCTCAGGAGCACAAAAGCTGATGTTTCGGGCCTAGACCCTTCATCAGAGAGGGGGATGGGGAGAGGGAGCTGGAATAAATAGGGAGAGAGGGGGAGGCGAACCGAAGATGGAGAGTAAAGAAGATAGGTGGAGAGAGTATAGGTGGGGAGGTAGGGAGGGGATAGGTCAGTCCAGGGAAGACGGACAGGTCAAGGGGGTGGGATGAGGTTAGTAGGTAGCTGGGGGTGTGGCTTGGGGTGGGAGGAAGGGATGGGTGAGAGGAAGAACCAGTTAGGGAGGCAGAGACAGGTTGGACTGGTTTTGGGATGCAGTGGGTGGGGGGGAAGAGCTGGGCTGGTTGTGTGGTGCAGTGGGGGGAGGGGACGAACTAGGCTGGTTTAGGGATGCAGTAGGGGAAGGGGAGATTTTGAAACTGCTGAAGTCCACATTGATACCATATGGCTGCAGGGTTCCCAGGCGGAATATGAGTTGCTGTTCCTGCAACCTTCGGGTGGCATCATTGTGGCAGTGCAGGAGGCCCATGATGGACATGTCATCTAGAGAATGGGAGGGGGAGTGGAAATGGTTTGTGACTGGGAGGTGCAATTGTTGCGAACTGAGCGGAGGTGTTCTTCCACAGCCTCCAACTGTAGACTGGTGACTGTCACATTAGTGATTAGGAAGCTGTTGGGGAGAACTTTTAAGGATAGGTTATATGTGCATTAGAAAAAGCTTGGCCTAATTAGGGACAGTCAGCATGGCATCGTGTGGGTCAGGTCAACTCCTACAGATGTCTTTGAATTTTTTGTGGAGGTGATAAAGGTAACCGATGGGAATATTGTCTACATGCATTTTAGTAAGTCTTTTGACAAGGTCCCTTATGGTTGGCTCATCCAGACAATTAAGATGCATGGAATCCACAGTGATTTGGCCACATGGTTTCAGAATTGTCTTGTCCATAGAAGGCAGAGGGTAGTAGTGGAAGGGTGTTTCCATGGCTGCAGGTCCGTACTGAGATCTTTGCTGTTTGTGATCTTGGATGAAAACGTAGGTGGGTGGGTTAGTAAGTTTGCAGATGATACAAAGATCGGTGGAGTTGTGGATAGTGTCGAAGGTTATCAAAGGATACAGCTGGATGCAGATCAGTTGCAGATAAGGGTGGAGAAATGGCAGTTTAATCCACGTGTATGTCTGAGGTGCTGGGCTTTGAGAGATCAAATGTTAAGGAAAAGTACACAATCAATAACAAGACTCCGAACAGCGTTTACAGGGATCTGAAAGTGGCCATTCGAGTAGATGGATGGCAAAGAGGCATATGGTCACATGAGTCAGGATGTCATGTTGTAGTTTATAAGACTTTGGTTGGGCCACAGTTTAGAGTATTGTATTCAGTTCTGGTTGCCACTTTACAGGAAGGATGTGGAGGCTTTGGAGAGGATGCAGTAGAAGATTTTTCAGAATGCTGGATCAGAGGGTATGAACTATAAGGAGAGGCTAGAAAAACTCAGGTTGTTTTCTCTGGAGCAGCAGAGACTGAGGGGAGACTTGCTAGAAAGGGTTGACAGTCAGAATCTTTTTCCCAGAGTTGAAATGTCCAATACTGGAGGCATGCATTTAAGTTGAGATGGGAAAGCTTAAAGTAGATGCGAGGGGCAAGTTTTTTACACAGAGAGTGGTGGGAATGTGGAATGCACAGCCAGGCGTGGTGGTGGAGACAGATACATTAGGGGCGTTAAAGGAACTTTTAGATAAGCACCTGAATATGCAAAGAATGGAGTGATATGGATCAAAGGCAGACAGAACAGATTAGTTTAATTTGGTGTTATGTTTGGCACAACATCTTGGGCCAAAGGGCCTGTTCCTGTGCTGTACAGTTCTATGTTCTGTGTAATTCTGGAATGCAAAGTTAGTCTTGTCTCCTCTTTATTCCAAACTGTCTTAAGAACAGAGAATAGTACAGCACAAGAACAGGCCTTTTGACCAACTATGTCTACGTCGATCATGATGCTATTGTAAACTAATCCTATCTGGCTGTACATAGTCCAGATCCCTCTATTATCTCTCTGTTCACATGTCTATCTAAATCACTCTTAAAATTTGCTATTTTGTCTATTTCTACCACTTCCCCTGGCAGCACGTTGCAAGTACCTACTACCCTTTGTGTAAAATATTTCCTTGCACATCTCCTTTAAACATTCTCATTTATGATAGCCGGGATCAAGTGAATCCCTCCAGGCATGTAAGAGCAGTGGGAGTATACTCAACAGGGAAATCAGGAAGGCAGCAATGGGACATGAGATATCTTTGAAAAATAGGGTTAAGGAAAATCCAAAGAGATTCTACAAATTCCATATGGGCAAAAGGGTAACAAGTGAGAGAATAGGGCCCCTTAAAGATCAACCAGACTGTCTGTGTGTGGAACCACAGGAGATGGGCAAGATTCTAAATGAGCCCAAAACTAGAGCTTTAAAGTGAGAAGGTAAAGACTTAAAAGGGACCTAAGGGCAACCTTTTCACTCAGAAGGTGATGAACCACCAGAGTAAGTGGTGCTTGCTGGTAAAATTACAACATTTAAAAGGCATCTGGATGGATACATAAAAAGGAAGGGTTTAGCAAATAGATCTAGATTAATTTAGAATATCTGGTCAGCGTGGACAAGTTTGACCAAAGAGTCCGTTTCTGTTTTGAACAGTTCTACAACTCTCATCTTAAATAAACCTATGTCTCCTAGCGTTTGACGTTTCACCCTAGGAAAGAGACTCGTGTCTCATAATGTTATATACTCCTATCAGGTCACCCCACAGCCCCTAATGCTCAATGTAAATAGTAGAAGTTTGTCCGAACTGTCCTTATAGCTAATACACTCCTGAAAAACCTTTTTTGCATCCTCTCCAAAGCTTCTACGTCCTTCATATGGAGCAGCAACCAGAACTGCGTATAGTACTTCAAATGTGGCCTGGCCAAAGCCTTAAACATTTGCAACATGGCTTGCCAACTTTTATACTCAATGTCTCAATTAATAATGGCAAGCATGCTATATTCCTTCTTTACCACCATTTGGGGAGCTAGGGACTTGGACCAAAAGATCCTTCTGCATGCCAATGCATCTTAAGGTCCGGCTATTAACTGTATACTTTTCTCTTGCATTTGATCTCCCAAAATGCATCACCTCACACCTCTCTGGATTAAACTCCATTTGCCATTTTTCCACTCAATGTTCCAACTAATGTATATCCTTATCAATCATCTTAATCACTTCCTCAAAAAACTCAATGAAGTTTGTGAGACAAGACCTCCCCTATATAGAGCCATGCTAACTATCCCTGATAAATCCACTTCTTCAAGTACAAGTAAGTCCTGTCCTAAAGAATCTTCTCCAATAATTTCCACACAGGTGATCTAAGGCTCACTGGCCTTTAAAGTCCTGGATTATCTCTGTTGCCATTCTTAAACCAAAGGAAAAATATTGACTATTTGTTGGTCTTTTGGAACCTCACCTGTGGCTAAAAAGGATACAAAAATCCTTGCCAAGGCCCCAGTAATCTTCTCGTTTGCCTCCTTGAGTATCCTGGGATAGATCCGTCAGGTAAAGGGGACCTACCTATCTTGATGTTTTCAAGACACCCAACACCTTCTCCCTCTTAATATCAACATGTCTTACAGCATCAACAAATCCCTCTCTAAATTTGTACCCGAAAACAAAAAATGCTGGAAATTATTGTGGGTCAACCAGCAACTATGGAGAGGGAGCAAGCTAACATTTCAAGCCTAGATGAGTCTTCATCATCTGCTTCTCCCTCTCTAAACATACTATCATCCATGTCTTTCTTCTTGGTGAATATCATTGTGGGGTTTTCATTAAAGACCTCATCCATGTCCTCTGGCTTCACATATAAATTCCCTCCTTTGCCCTTGAGTGTACCTATACTTTTCCTAGTTACTTTTTTGGTCCTAATATAGAGATATGGACAGGCTGGGTTTTAGAGGTATTAGCAGTTGATAACAAGAATTTTAACGTCAAGTCATTGAGGGACTAAAAGCCAAAGTACAGAGGTGATTTCAAAACAGATCTTTATTCCAATTAGAATTTATGAAGCATAGTTTTGGATAACTTATTTTTCTGGAGGGTGAGGACGGGAAGCTATTGAGGAAAGCATAGGAATAGTCTTGTCTGAGGTAACAAAAACATGAATGAGTTACAGGAGCAGATGTGTTGAGATGACAGTGCTGGAGGCATGCTGTCTTCATGATTTAAAGAGGCTATGGGCCAGACTTGTCAACTCAGAGTCAAATAGAATATTGTACTTGTAAACAGTTAGAGACGATGGCCAAGGAAGGAAATGGAATCAGTGACTCAGAATATGATGCTTGTGGTGAGAAGGTTCAGATTTGCAATATTTCACTGAAGAAATATTCTACTATTCAGTACAGCACCCTGATAACCAGAGGCAGTCTGGACAGACTTTAGGAGAAAGCCAAGATGAATTATCCGCTTAGCACTGTTGGGCTGAAAGTGGATGCAAATGCTTTTTATTTCCCACCTTTGAGGATCAGGATATTTCTGGAGTCTCCTCATCCTGTAAGAACATAAAAACATGAGAAATTGGATCAGGTATAGGTCATTTAACCAACAAACTTGCCTCACCACTCCATAACATAGTGGCTGATTTGCCCAAGACCTCAACTTTTCTTTCAAAAGATATAAGGTGAGCCAACATTAGTTTTTCAATTGTCCACCACTGTTCACTGTGTGATGTACTCAGACCACTGAGTGAAGATCTGATTTGTTAGATCTGGAATCAATTAGTTCTGCTTATCATGTGATGCTTCTACTATTTTGGGTACAGGTTTGTATATTTAAGAGATGGGCACCTTATTTGTGATATGCTCCTGGCACACCTGTCTGCGTTCTTTGTTGAACTAGAGTTGATCCTTGACTTGGTGGCAATGGGAGAATGAGAAACATGGGGTAGGACCACACAGAGATAATGGAGGGAACTTGTGCATGGAGACAGACAAGGTAGGGGAGATCCTCAATGAATACTTTGCTTCAGTATTCACCCGTAAGAGGGACCTTGACGTTTGTGAGGACAGCATGAAACAGGCAGATATGCTCAAACAGGTTGATGTTAGGAATGAGGATGTGCTAGAAATTTTGAAAAACATGAGGATAGATAAGTCACAGGGCCAGACAGGATATACCCATGGTTACTACAGGAAGCAAGGGAAGAGATTGCTGCCCATTTGACAATGCTCTTTGTGTCCTCACTGTCCACTGGAGTCGTACCAGATGATTGGAGGGTGGCAAATGTTGTTCCCTTGTTCAAGAAAGGGAATGGGGATAATCCTGGAAATTATGGACCAGTCAGACTTACTTCTGTGGTGGGCAAATTATTGAGAGGATTCTGAGATGTAGTTTGATAAATAGACTCCACTCCTACTGCCGGCAGCGCATTCTACACGCCCACCACTCTCTGTGTGAAGAACATACTTCTGATATCTCCCCTATACCTCCCTCCAATCACTGTAAAATTATGCCGCCTTGTAATAGTCATTTCCACCCTCTAAAAAGTCTCTGGCTATCCACTCTATCTATGCATCTCATCATGTTGTGCACGTTTTTCAAGTCACCTCTCGTCCTTCTATGGTCCAATGAAAACAGCCCTAGCTCCCTCAACCCTTCCTCATAAGACCTGTCCCAGCAAACTCCTAGTAAATCTCCTCTGCACCTTCCCTAAAGCTTCCACAGCTTTCCTATAATGAGGTGACCAGAACTGAACACAATATTCCAAGTAGGGTCTAACGAGAGTTTTATAGAGCTGCAGCATAACCTCGTGGCTCTTAAACTCAATTCCCCTGCCAATAAAATCCAACACACCATACACCTTCTTACAACTCTATCAACTTGGATAGCAACTTTGAGGGATCTATGGACATGGACCCGAAAATCCCTTAGTTCCTACATACTGCCGAGAATCCTGCCATTAACCCAGTATTCTGCATTCAAATTCGATCTTTCAAAATGAATCACTTCACATTTTTCTGGGTTGGATTCCATCTGCCACTTCCTTGCCGAGCTCTGCATCCTGTCAATGTCCTGTTGTAACCTACAACAGCCCTCCACTCTGTCCACAACTCCATCAACCTTTGTGTCATCGGCAAACTTACTAACCCACCCTTCCACTTCCTTATCCAAGTCATTTGTAAAGATCACAAAGATCAGAGGTCCCAGAACAGATCCTTGTAGAACACCACTGGTCACTGAGCTCCAGGTTGAATACTTTCCATCTCCTACCACTCTCTGCCTTCTTTTAGACAGCCAGTTTTGTATGCAGACAGCCAAATTTCCCTGAATCCCATGTCTCATTTCTTTCTGAATGGGTTTACCATGGGGAACCTTATCAAATACCTTGATAAAATCCATATACACCACATCCACTGCTCTGCCTTCATCAGTGTGTTTTGTCACATCCTTAAAGAATTCAATAAGGCTTGTGAGGCATGACCTGCCCCTCACAAATTCCATGCTGACTATTGAGGCTAATGACTAGTGGTGTGCCTCAGAGTTGGTGCAGGGCACATTGCTGTTTGTTATCTAAATCAATGACTTGAATGAGAATGTGCAAGGCATGATTAATAAGTTTGCAGATGGCACTAAAATAGGCAGTATCGTGGACAGTGAGGAAAGGTATCAGAAATTGCAGCAGGATCTTGATCAGCTGCAGTAGTGGGGTGAGAAATGGCAAATATTGATAACTGTGAGATGTTGCATTTTTAAAAATCAAATCAAGGTGGGAATTTTATGGTGAATGGTAGGGCCTTAAGGAGTGTAGTGCAACAGACAGACCTTGGAGTCCAGGTACATAGTTCTCTGAAAGTGGAGTCACAGGTAGACAAGACAATGAAGGCAGCTTTTAGCATAGTGGCCTTCAGCAGTCACAGCACTGAGTATAGATTCTATGACCCTATGTGCATTTGGAAAGGCAAAGAATGACAATAGACAATAGACAATAGGTGCTGGAGTAGGCTATTCGGCCCTTCGAGCCAGCACCACCATTCATTATGATCATGGCTGATCATCCACAATCAGTATCCTGTTCCTGCCTTATCCCCATAACCCTTGATTCCACTATCTTTAAGAGCTCTATCCATCTCTTTCTTGAAAGTATCCAGAGAGTTGGCCTCCACTGCCTTCTGGGGCAGAGCAGTCCATATATCCACCGCTCTCTGGATGAAGAAGTATTTCCTCAACTCTGTTCTAAATGGCCTAACCCTTATTTTTAAACTGTGTCCTCTGGTTCTGGAATGACTAGGTTTAGTCAGCATAGTTTTGTGCAAGGGAAATTGTGTCTCTCCAAACTTCATTGTGTTTTTTGAGCAAGTAACCAAAAAGATTAATGAGGGCAGAGAGGTAGCCATTGTTTACTTAGACATTAGTAAAGCTTTCGACAAGATTCCACAGGGTAAACTAATTAGTAAAGTTAGATTACATGGGATTCAGTGTAGGCTAGCTAAATGGATACAAAATTGGCTCACCAGCAGGAGACAGTGAGTTATGGAGGAGATAACACGGTGTGAAGCTGGATGAACACAGCAGGCCAAACACCATCAGAGGAGCAGGAAAGTTGATGTTTCGGGTCGAGACCTTTATGATGGAGGTTTGTTTTTTGGATTGGAGGCCTGTGACCAGTGATGTTCCACAGTGGCCCATGCTGGACCCACTTTTGCTTGTCATTTATATAAGTGATTTCGATAAGAATGTAGAAAGCATTGTTACAAGTTTGTGGATGACACCAACATTGGTGGTATGCTGGTCAGTGAAGAAGATTATATAAGATTCCAAAGAGATCTTGATCAATTGGGTCAATGCGCTGAAGAGTGCCAGGTGGAGTAAAATTTGGATCAAACTGAGGTATTGCATTTTGGTGAAACAAACAAAGCATTTAGCATGCTTGCCTTCTTTGCTCAGACTTTTGAATATGGGAGTTAGGACATTATGTTGAAATTGTACAGAATGTTGGTGAGGCCTTTCCTGGAGTATTATGTCCAGTTCTGTTATAGGAAGGATATTATTAAGCCAGAGAGGGTTCAGAAGAAATTTACCAGAATGAATAGAGATAATAAAATGTGAGGCTGGATGAACACAGCAGGCCAAGCAGCATCTCAGGAGCACAAAAGCTGACGTTTCGGGCCTAGACCCGGCGCTCTGATGAAGGGTCGAGACTCGAAACGTCAGCTTTTGTGCTCCTGAGATGCTGCTTGGCCTGCTGTGTTCATCCAGCCTCACATTTTATTATCTTGGAATTCTCCAGCATCTGCAGTTCCCATTATCTCTGATACCAGAATGAATGTTGTGAGTTATAAGGAGAGGCTGGATTGCCTGGGACATTTTTCCCTGTATCTTAGGAGATTGAGGGGTGACCTTATAGAGGTTTACAAAAAATGAGGCGTAGAGACGAAATGAATGGCATATGTCTTTTTCGTTGGGTGGGGGATTCATGACTCGGGGACATATTTTTAAGGTGAGAGGCGAAAAATTTTAAAAAAGACATGGGGGCAATTTCTCTACACAGAGAATGTGTGGAATGAACTTCCAGAGGAACTGGTAGAGGTGGGTATAGTTTCAACAGTTAAAAGACATTTTGCTAAGTATATAAATAGAAATGTTTGGAGGAATATGCACCAGGAGCAGGCATGTGGAACTAGTTTAGTTTGGAATTATGGTCGGCATGGACTGGTTGGACCTATTCCCATGTTGTTTGACACTTTGATTCTACAGTAAAATAGCTCCACAGAAATTGCAGTTCTAACTCTCAATGGAGTTTAATTTCCTTGTCTGACCATTTGTAAGCCCTTCTACCTGATTTTATTTTTGTACCTGGCATTTCTAGACATTTCAGATTCACATGTCCATGCCGCTCATGTTGACCAAAGCCTATCTTCGAAGTAAGAGTAACTTCACATCTGAAGCATACAAAAGCTCCTACTTGTGTGGTAATTTGATTTTCTTTGCATGTAGCATAGTAACAAGCAACTGCATGATATTCATTGCTATTGCCATATCTAGAGTATCTAATAAGGATGTTTTAAAAGCTATATGTTTTGACTGGATGAATATGCAAAGTACCCACAGTGGAATTACATAGGCTGCAAGACAACCTAGCTGTAGGATATGGTATTTTGTTTGTGGAAGTTCTGCCATATGTTGGAGGGATAATTATTGGTTCTGTAATGGCTACATTACCAGAGGTTTTCTCACCCTGTTTATTAAAGATGTCTTGTCCATTTGTTTATGCCCATTGTTGTAAAAGACCTGAGTTTTAAGTATATTGTTAATTTCCAAAGGATATGCTACCGTACCGGAGTCTTCTATGGATGGTTTGTTATCATCTATCAAACTACTGAACATTCTAGCCTGCATCGATGGACCAGGTTAGGATGGGAACTATGTACTTGTCTCATTGGTCTCAAATCTATCTCATCAATTTATGTTGGGATAGAGACTTTACTAGCTGGATTGTGCGGTCACAACATTTTTCGCAGGTCACCAACACTAATGAACCTCTGGGGCAGTTGTTTGTCCAGGACATTGCCCAGCTGGATGATGTATTATTACGATCAACAAAGTTAAGCATAAAATTATTGCAGTGGCCACTATGGAAACAAAAATCCCAGGTGAGGCCCTACCTCAAATAGAGTCATAGTTACTCTCATTGTTTATGCACACTTCATTGAATTTCTTCACGTTGACATTCTTCCCTGACTGAATCTTGGGTTCTTCTCATGGTGGGAACTTTAAATGTGGTCACACTCTGGCCTACACCCTGGCCTTTAATGGACACAACGAGAACTCTGCCTTGACTGAATCTGGGAGGCTTACATCAGAGGTACTCCACCACAGAAGGACTGCAGTCTGCATTCACTCTATTCTGAAGATAGGCTATTTCCTTTCATCATTGAACCCCTACAGAGTGGAAACAGGCCGTTTCGCCCAACAAGCCCACACTGAACCTCAAAGCATCCCATCCAGACCCATCTCCCTATAACCCACCTAATCTACACTACCCTGAACTCTACAAGTAATTTAACATGGCCAATCCACCTAAGCTGCACATCTTTGAACCGTGAGAGGAAACCAGAGCACCCAGAGGAAACACAAACAGACACAGGGAGAATGTGCAAACTCCACACACATTCACCCGAGGCTGGAATTGAACCCAGGTCCCTGGCACTGTGAGGCAGCCATGCTAACGTCTCACTTCTGTCGTCTGCAAGGTGTTAGAAAGGATTCTGAGGGATAGGATTTATGACCATCTGGAAGAGCATGGCTTGATCAAATACAGTCAACATGGTTTTGTGAGGGGTAGGTCATGCCTCACAAACCTTATCGAGTTTTTTGAGGATGTGACTAGAAAAGTTGATGAGGGTCGAGCTGTGGTTGTGGTGTATATGGACTTCAGTAAGGCATTTGATAAGGTTCCCCATGGTAGGCTCATTCAGAAGGTCAGGAGGAATGGGATACAGGGGAACTTAGCTGCTTGGATACAGAATTGGCTGGCCAACAGAAGACAGCGAGTGGTAGTAGAAGGAAAATATTCTGCCTGGAAGTCAGTGGTGAGTGGGGTTCCACAGGGCTCTGTCCTTGGGCCTCTACTGTTTGTAATTTTTATTAATGACTTGGATGAGGGGATTGAAGGATGGGTCAGCAAGTTTGCAGACGACACAAAGGTCGGAGGTGTCGTTGACAGTGTAGAGGGCTGTTGTAGGCTGCAGCGGGACATTGACAGGATGCAGAGATGGGCTGAGAGGTGGCAGATGGAGTTCAACCTGGATAAATGCGAGGTGATGCATTTTGGAAGGTCGAATTTGAAAGCTGAGTACAGAATTAAGGATAGGATTCTTGGCAGTGTGGAGGAACAGAGGGATCTTGGTGTGCAGATATATAGATCCCTTAAAATGGCCACCCAAGTGGACAGGGTTGTTAAGAAAGCATATGGTGTTTTGGCTTTCATTAACAGGGGGATTGAGTTTAAGAGTCGTGAGATCTTGTTGCAGCTCTATAAAACTTTGGTTAGACCGCACTTGGAATACTGCATCCAGTTCTGGTCGCCGTATTATAGGAAAGATGTGGATGCTTTGGAGAGGGTTCAGAGGAGGTTTACCAGGATGCTGCCTGGACTGGAGGGCTTATCTTATGAAGAGAGGTTGACTGAGCTCGGTCTCTTTTCATTGGAGAAAAGGAGGAGGAGGAGAGGGGACCTAATTGAGGTATACAAGATAATGAGAGGCATAGATAGAGTTGATAGCCAGAGACTATTTCCCAGGGCAGAAATGGCTAGCACGAGGGGTCAAAGTTTTAAGCTGGTTGGTGGAAAGTATAGAGGGGATGTCAGAGGCAGGTTCTTCACACAGAGAGTTGTGAGAGCATGGAATGCGTTGCCAGCAGCAGTTGTGGAAGCAAGGTCATTGGGGTCATTTAAGAGACTGCTGGACATGCATATGGTCACAGAAATTTGAGGGTGCATACATGAGGATCAATGGTCGGCACAACATTGTGGGCTGAAGGGCCTGTTCTGTGCTGTACTGTTCTATGTTCTATGTTCTATGTTCTAACCACTGTGCCACTGTGCTGCCCAAATAATAGGAATTCTTTTTAATGGGAGGAGGGGAGTGGGTAAAAGGGATGAGGGTAAGAGAGGGAGAGAGTGAGTGGAAGGGTTTAGGTAAGAAGGAGGAAGGGAAGGGCATGAGAGAAGTTGGAGGGGTGGTGTAATGCTGCTCTTTGTGGTCTAGAACCTGGGCCGTGTCTTCTTGCTGCTCCCTGTCATAAAGGAGGTGGGGATGGGGGCACAGACTGTCATGTGGAGCCTGTTAGTCACTGAGCCTGTGCTCTCTTTGGTTGGTGACTGAGGATTGAAGCTTGAAATCTGGCGTTGTCTAGACCCTGGACCATCAATTACTGGTAAGTTTGACTGGTGTCTGGGCCCTCTGCTGAGGCTGCTGGTGGGATTGATTGGTGCCTGAGTCCCCTGCTGCTGCGAAGATTGACTGGACACTGGGCCTTCTGCTGCTGCCGCTACTGCTGGGATAACTGTGGCCTCGGCCCTATGCTGCTGCAGCTGCTGGGATTGACTCGGGCTGGGCCCTCTGCTGCTGCTGCCAGGATTGACTGGGGCCTGTTCCATCTGCTATTGCTGCTGGGATCAACTGGGGCCTGGGCCCTCTCCTGCTGCTGCGAAGATTGACTGGACACTGGGCCTTTTTCTGCTGCTGCTACTGCAGGGATTGAACATTGCCTGGGCCTCTGCTGCTGCTGCTGGGATTGACGAGGACCAGAGCCCCCTGCTGCTGCAGCTGCCAAAATTGACTGATCCTACTACTGGAATTGACCAGGACCTAGGCACTCTTTTGCAACTGCTGCTGCTGCATTAGACCTTGGCCTTGCGCCCTCTGCTGTTACTGCTTCTGCAGGGATTGACTGGGGCCTGGGCCTTCTGTTACTACCAAAATTGTCTAAAGCCTGGGCCTCCAGTGTAATAAATGTTAATGTTCTTTCGTTTAATGTGCATTGGCATCCTCTTGAGAATATGTTCAGTCATGGGCTATTGTCATAAACATAAAGAAAGGGGCATTATGGTGGCACAGTGGTTAACACTGCTGCCTCATAGCTCCAGAGACATGGGTTCAATTCTATGAAAAATAAAACTTATATCTATAAAACTAGATCTCACTGTAGGATACGATTTGTCCAGTATTATCATCAGCTGGGATCATAACATTAGACAGATGAATTCAAAGCCTTTTACTATGTGGTATTGCTACAGAATATGCTGGATGGTATGGCATTTAGTGGAATGGTATGCTCCTGTGGGATGTGGAAGATCAGAGAGAAGTCAAGTGCCCTTGAAAGCTATGTCTGCTGCAAGTGTGATCAACTGTGTCTGTTCTCAGACTGCATGAACCAGTTAGAGCAGCAGTTGGACTCACTGAGGAGCATAAAAGATGCAGAAAGTTTTATAGATAGAAGTTTCAGAGATGTTGTCACACCAGTGTTTCAGCTCGATAGAGGGAGGGGCAGGCAGGCAGTTCATGGCTGCTACTGGCTATTCCCCTCTCAAACAAGTATACTGTGTTGGAAACTGTTTGATGAGAAGGTTGGCCTCTCAGCGGAAAGCAACAGCAACAGCATCGGCAGTTCTTACTACCTCTGAGCAGCAACCAGATCAGCCATTGGGCAAATTACAATTGTCATTCGGCAGGGAGTGTTGAAACGTAGGCAAGCAGTGTTGATGAGGGGCTGTATTGTCAGGGCAAAGGCAGGTACTTCTGCAGCCATGAGCAAGACCCCAGAATGGTGTGGCAGGTTCAGGAATGTCTCTGAACAAGCATAGGGCATTTTGAAAAGGGAAGGTGAGCAGCCAGAGGTATGTTGATATTCTGGGGCAAGTCGATGTTAAGAAAGAAGAGGCGTCGGTTAATTTGAAAAACATTAAGGTCAATAAGTCCCTAGGGCCCAATACAAGCTATCCCAGGATACTATGGAAGGCAAGAAAGAGATTGTTGAGGCCTTGATTGAAATTTTTGCATCCTCTTTAGCCACAGGCAAAGTCCCAGAAGACTGGAGGAAAGCCAAAGTTGTACCTTTGGTTTAAGATGGGCAACCAGGATTATCCAGGAAATCATAGGCCTGGGAATATTGCAAGAGTGGTAAGGAAATTGTTGGAAAATGTTCTTGGAGACAGAATTAACTTGCTTTTGGAAAAGAATGCAATAGTCAGCACGGCTTTGTGTGAGGGAGACATTGTCTCACAAATCTGAATATTTTGATAAAGTGATGAAGATGATTGATGAGGATAGGGCAGTGGATGTTTTTACATGGCCTTTATTAAAACATTTAACAAGGTTCCTCAAGGTAGGCTAGTCCAGAAGATTGAGTCACATGGGATCCACAGTGAGTTGGTAAGTCAAATACAAACTTGGTAACCAAAGTGTAAGCTAAGATGGGTCAGATTCAGATCAAGAAATGGGAGGTAGAATTTTAATTAGCGATGTAGTCAGAGGCTTGAAAAGACAAAAGAAATAAGGATTAAAAGATGTCCAGCAAAGGAAATTGATGGAGTTGAGCTGTTTATACTTCAAAGCAAGGAGTATTACAAACAAGGCAGATGAAATAAGTGCACAGATAGATACATGGCAACACAATGTTATTTGTTAAAGGAGGTGCAGAATTGGCTGTTCAGTATCCCTTGATATTGAGTTTTCAGGCAGATAGAGTGGGTGACAAAAAAGGAAGGGGTAACAGTATTAGCTAGTCAATCAGTTACAGTTGTGAGAAAGGATGATGTATTGAACAGATTAACAAATGAGGCTTTATGGCTTGAGTTTAGAATCAGAAAAGGGGCAGTCACACTTCTAGGAGTATACTACAGACTGCCAAATACTGAGAAGGAGATGGAAGAGCACATATGTGAACAAATGTCTGCCTGTAGGAGTAGGAGGGCAATAATAGTAGGAAACTTTAACTATCCCAATATCATCTGGGTTTCAAACAAAATAATGATCATTTTGGGTGAAAAAATCATGTATTGGAACCAGGAAAGTATTTTAAGCAAAATCTGACAATCCAGATGAATGGAGAAAGAATTCTTGATTTAGTTTTGGGAAATGAAGATGGGCAAGTCGATTAGATTTAGTATTATTATGGATAAAGACAGGAACAAATCAGGAGTCAAAGTTTTAAATTTGGGGACACAAATTTTACAAAACTGGGAAGTGAGTTGGATTGGGCAGGACTGCTAAAGGATAAATCAGTGGTAACCAGTGGGACGCACTAAAAAATGAAATCCTTACAGCATAAAACAGACATGTCCACTTCAAAAATAAGAATGATCTTGCCAAATCTAGATCCCTACAGTTGTCTAGAAAAGTACATGTGAAGATTAAACACATAAAGAAAGCTAATGATAGTCACAAAAAACCTCAACATTGCATATAGCTGGGAGGAGTATAAGAAGTACAGGGATCAAGTAAAAGATAATGAAATCAAAAAGAGGGCATTGAAAAATATTAGCAAGCAAGATAAAAGAAAACAAAAAAGTATTTTACCAGTTGGGGCAGCATGGTGTCTCATAGTTAGCACGGGTGCCACACAGTGCCAGGAACCTGGACTTGGATGAATGTTCATGCAGAGTTTGCATTTTCCTTGTGTCTATGTTGGTTTCCTCTGGATGTTCTGGTTTCTTCCCAAAGCCCAAAGATTTGCAGGCTAGTGGGATTGCACATGGTAAGTTGCACATAGTGTTTCAGGATGTGTGGGCTAGGTACAGGGTTATAGAGTGGGGGTTGGGTCTGGATGAGATGTTCTTTGGAGGGTCACTATGGACTTTATGGAGTGAATGGCCAATTTGCCATACTGTAGTGATTCTATGAGTATATAAAGAGCAAAAGGACAGTTCAGGAAAATATGGGACCTATCAGAGATAACGAATGGAACTTGTGTGAAGATGCAAAGGATATGGGAAGAATTTTTAAAAATATTTTGTCTCTCTATTCACAAAGGAACAGACTGATGTGGATAGAGCAATCCAAGAGGAGTGATGTAAAACATTGGACAAAATAATCATAACGAGAGCCGGGCAGAAACAGTGGTGCATATTTGTTACAGTGATAGGCTTCTGGTTTGACATGGATGGAGCTTTCTTGGGGTGTCATGGTGGCTCAGTGGATAACACTGCTGCCTCACTGTGCCAGGGACCCAGGTTCGATTCCACCCTTGGGCAACTGCCTGTGTGGCTTTTGCACATTCTGTTTGTCTCTGTGTGGGTTTCCTCCAGGTGCTCTGGTTTCCTCTCACAGTCCAAAAATGTGCAGGCCAGGTGGATTGGTCATGCTAAATTGCTTGTAGTGTTCAAGGATGTGTGGATTAGATAGGTTATAGGGGGATGGGTCTGTGTGGGATGCTCTGCGAGTCAGTGTGGACCTGTTGGGCTGAAGGGCCTGCTTCTATGCTGTGAGAATTCTCTGAGAGTGGAAGTGTTATTTGGAATTCTTGAAAGCAGATAAGTTATCAAAGTTAGATGGATCATTTCCTCAGATGTTCTGAGGATTCTTTTCTGATCCTTATTAGACACAGGTGAGGTGCTGGAGGGCAAGGGGCATGCAAAAGTGGTCCTGTTGTTTAAAAGGGTTATAAAGGAAATGCCAAACATTTATAGGCCAGTTAGCATTACTTCGGGTGATTGCAAAATTGTTAGAATCAATCCTGAGAGATCAGGTAAACCATCACTTTGAAAGGCATGGACTAGTCAGGGATTGTCAGCAGGCTTTGTTGAGGGAAAGACATGCCTTACAAATTTAGTTGAATTATTTCAAGAAATGAAAAGGGGGATTGATGACGGTAGTGCAATGGATGTTGTCTACATGGATTTTAGTCAGGCATTTGATAAGGTCCCACATGGCAGGCTGGTCAAAAAATAAGAGCCCATGGGATACAAGGTAATGTGTCAAATTGGATCCAAAATTGGCTTGGTAACAGGAAACAATGACTGACTGGTCTTGCAAATAGAAAGCTGTTTCAAGTGGTGTTCTGCAGAGCCCAGCGTTGGGACATCTGCCGTTTGTTTTATACATTAACTTGAACTTGAACTGACCTGAACTTGGTGGGAGCACAACTGGGAAAATTGCAGGGGACACAAAAATTGGCCATGTACTAGATAGTGTAGAGAATAGCCTCGAGCTCCAAATTGATGGAGTGGGCATGAAAATGGTAGATGGAGTTCAACTCTGGTACATAGTGCATTTAAGGAGGTCATACAATAAAATACTGAATAAACAAGAGTGTACTGAAAGAGGTAGTTGAAATGAGGGATCTCGGGTTCAAGTCCCAGAAAGTGGTGACACCAGTGGATAAGGTGGTAAAAAAGGCATACAGCATGCTTGTATTCATTGGTTGAGGCATTGAGTATAAAAGATGGCAAGTCATGTTGCAGCTGTGTAATACTTCAATTAGACCACATTTGGACTATTGTGTGTAGGTCTAGTGGCTGCATTGTAGAAAGAATATAAAGGTGTTGGAGAGGGTTCAAAAGCTGGTTATCAGAATTTTTTCCTGGATTGGAGTGTATTAGAGCAATAAAGAGAGGATGAACAAACTTGTATCAGAGATAATGGGAACTGCAGATGCTGGAGAATTCCAAGATAATAAAATGTGAGGCTGGATGAACACAGCAGGCCAAGCAGCATCTCAGGAGCACAAAAGCTGACGTTTCGGGCCTAGACCCTTCACCTTCATAAAGTATATTTTGCTTAAAGCCTAGTAGTTTGACCAATTGAATCATTTCTGGAACACAACACTTTATACTTGAATTTAAATAAGATGAAAGTTAGGGCCAGGGCTATACCTTGAAATTTTTTTAATAGGGTTTGTTCTGGTCCATACCACAACTCTTGAAAATATCACAATTACTGCATTTCCTGAAGAAAAATGCTGCAAGTTCCTTCCTAAAGATTTCAATGTGGCATTGGCAATGCAAGGACTTCAGTTGTTCAAAGAGATGAACCATTTCAGAGAAAGAAGGAAAATGGTCAGAATTGCGGTCTTGCTTGAGAACAAAAATGCTTCCACTTACTTTTATAAATTATAATGTTTCCACTGTTATTCTATTTTATGACTGCTGTTTAGTTGAAATTCATGCCAGTAGTGACAATATGCAAACTGCATCCTCGTATTTAAATGACATTAAACTTTTACTGACTACGGCAGAGTTTATAGAAAGATATTATAGTAGATTTTCCAATTATTATACATGAGAAACAGATGCATAATGGTTGCAACCAACGTAAAAGGGTGGAGATCCAAAATGTTCTGCACCTCTTCCAATTTTGTGGTCAGATTTGTATTGGTTCCAGATGTGATTGTTAGTTTGTACTTCCTAATAATATAACTATGATCCAGTTTCATAACTCAGACTCCTATATAACTTTCCATCAATTTTGCCAAAATGGATACTGACTTTCAGCCCACATAAAATGGCAAAATGGGACTTCTCCCTGTTCTTGCCATGGCCTTGCCCAAACCTACATATTTGAAGCAGGAGCCGATAATATTTGTGGCAGGGGTGTAGTGGTAATGTCATTGGACTAGTAATCCAAAGGCCCAAGCTAGTGCTTTGGTTTTTAAATTCAATTAACAAATTTGAAATTAGACCAGAAGACCATAAGACATAAGAGTGGAAGTAACGCCATTTGGCCCATCGAGTCCACTCCGCCATTTAATCATGGCTGATGTGCATTTCAACTCCACTTACCCTCACTCTCCCTGTAGTTCTTAATTCCTTGCGAGATCAAGAATTTGTCAATCTCTGCCTTGAAGACATTTAACATCTCAGCCTCCACCTTGCTCTGTGGCAGTGAATTCCACAGGCCCACCACTCTCTGACTGAAAAAATGTCTCCTTATTTCCGTTCTAAATTGACCCCCTCTAATTCTAAGGCTGTGCCCACGGGTCCTAGTCTCCCTGCCTAATGGAAACAACTTCCCAGCATCCACCCTTTCTAAGCCATGCATTATCTTGTAAGTTTCTATTAGATCTCCCCTCAACCTTCTAAACTCTAATGAATACAATCCCAGCATCCTCAGCCATTCATCGTATGTTAGGTCTACCATTCCACGGATCATCCATGTGAATCTCCGCTGGACATGCTCCAGTGCCAGTATGTCCTTCCTGAGGTGTGGCGCCCAAAATTGGACACAGTATTCTGAGTGGGGCCTAACTAGAGCTTTACAAAGTCTCAGAAGCACATCACTGCTTCTATATTCCAACCCTCTTGAGATAAATGACAACATTACATTTCTTAATCATGGACTCAACCTGCAAGTTAACCTTTAGAGAATCCTGGACTAGCACTCCCAGATCCCTTTGTACTTCAGCATTATGAATTTTCTCACCGTTTTGAAAATAGTTGATGCCTGTATTCTTTTTTCCAAAGTACAAGACCTCACATTTGTTCACGTTAGTGCAAGACCTCGCATTTGCTCACTTTGTGCAAGACCTCGCATTTGCTCACATTAAAAGCTAGTCTACAAATGACCATTGCCAAAAAAAAAGCACACCAACAAATCACTAATGAGAAGATGATATACCTTCCTTAACTGGTCTAACCTGGCCTGCTTGTGACTTTTCTTCATGACGCAGAGGCTTCTGGAAGTTTGTTTTAAAGTTGCAGGTGGCATACAGAATGGACAAATGAGTAAAGATCAGAAATTTATCACAGTTTATGATGTTGCTTCAGAAGTTACAAGTCTTCTGCCATCAGATCCAGAGTGCGATGGTACTAGTCTACCTACTTGGCTTCAAAGAAATATTACAAGAGCCTTAGGATCTGCATGGTTACCAGCATCTTGACTATAAATTCTGAAGTATTGATAGATTCTCAACCTCCTAGACTTGGTATCAGCAGGTGTAATATAGTCTATCCTGAAGATTCAAAATGACTAGTCTTCAATTAACACAGTTTTGACAAATGCAGTTTCGCCACAACACAGTTTTTACTTTTCTACACATTACTCCAACAATGCATGCCTCATTCACAATAACATGGTTCATACCAAAATTCCAGCAGTGTGGAGGAATTGATGTATGCCAAAAACCCACATTGTTGGGTCTGTGTAGGATGCTCTTCAGAGGGTCAGTGAACTTGTTGGGCTGAATGGCCTGTTTCCACACTGTGGGAATTCTATGATTCTATTTTCCTGGGCACATCCCTGCTCATTCAACACCTTTTGGCTGTTGCCCACATCAGTGAAGTTAAGTTTTTAAAACTACCTCCAGGGATACACAATCCTCTAGCACCAAAGCAGCACAGCAGTCTCATAATGCTTAAGATTCAATTTCCAGAGCTGCAGATGAGTTGGATTAAAATCACTGCCTCTACCTCCAGATTAGGTAATCTTGTATGTGTGACAAGAAGACACTCTTTTTGCGTATTTTCATGTCCATTTTTGTGTTTTACATTAACCTTAGCCCTTCTTTTCTGTACATTTTTGACTTTCTTGGAATATGACCCAAGCATTTACATGAGCTTGTTTCGAAAGTTGTATTTCAAATAACATGGTCTTGCTTAATGCAATGATTTTCCACAGCACAATTACCACATAAGTGGAGAATTATCAGTACCAAGATCTGCAGCATTTTGAATGCCCCTCCCAATTTTATATTAACATGTTGGCAAAACAAGAGAAGTAATTTATTAAGAAGACTTTTAAAATGATTGTCAATCAAATCAGTTTAAGAGTATACGTAATCCCAATCATAATGTAATCTCCAGTCTAATCAGCAGTACAGCAGATATCATATGATCCTTCGTCCAATTGGTGGTGTTTGGCCGCAGAATCATTTACCTGAGTTATTTTGTTTTACATATTTTGTTAAAAATGTGTTTCCTAAATATCTAATAGAGGCTTGATATTGAGAGTGATTTTTAAATTGTCATGAATATGCAAGACATAATGGTCTTTGGAAGCATTCTAATTCATTTAAAAAAAATCTGTAGGTTACGACATCTGGATTTCCTGCTCAGAGATGTAGTTATGATAAGTAACTGTTTTAAAACTACTTATTGTCTCTCCAATCTTCCTTTTACGTAAGTCAGTTCCACTACAGATGTTTTAGACATAAATGCAGTGACAGCTTAAGCTCATATTGTGAGAATAAAACATAATTCACATTGGGATTTTCTGGAAAAAGGTCCGAGCCGACATGTCAACTTTCCTGCTCCTCTGATGTTGCCTGGTCTACTGTATTCCTCCATGTCCACACTGTGTTATCTCTGACTCCAGCATCCGCAGTTCTTGTTATCTCTGAGTGAGTTATAATTCACTCTGGAATCCTCTTTAACAATAAACTCCAGTTACAGTATCACTAAAGAGACACTATTCTCTTCGTTAGTGTACACATATATGCACAAAGTGTCAAAATTAAAGCTACAAACTTAAACATTTCACTCCAGGCCACCTATTCCAAGGCATTCCATTAAAGATACAAAGTGCCCCAACTAAAAAAATTCAATGAGTAGCTGAGATAAAGAACCAAACCGTGAGAGTAAGTTCTTCCTTTTTTTTGGTGCACAGGTAGGAAGTGAAGCAAACTGCTTGTTCAGGATTCCTATGAAGCAAAAATCAATTTTCTATACTCAATTTTCAGTTGATGAGATGCCTGGATATATGTATGGAGATGGTAAATATCTAAATCAGCTGCTTCTAGATAATTTTCCTAATAGATCTGATTGAAGAATATTTTTAAAATGCCCATACTTAGTTCCACAAATCAAAGCAAACTGCTTGGTTATAAACCCTTTTTCTTCTAACATTGTCAGCTGAAAGACTTGAATCCATTCCAATAAGCAGATGTTCAGTATGCAAACTTAAAATATTGAAGTAAATGGACATGGCTACTCTGCTTCCGGGGGACAAATGACCCATTAACACACCCGTCAATTCACATATAAATAATGCACACATTCAGACAAGGCAATGGAAAATAAATATTATTTTAAAATATATATCTAAGAATTTGGTGAGAACTGTGTTTATCTAATTGAAAAGAAAATGTAGAAATCAGATTTAACAGAACATCGTTAGCTCGTTCTTACATTTCTATTAAATTTATGGCGTACATGTTGAACTGAATCTTATGATATTTTATCTATTCCCAGTTATGAAGAAGTGTCATTGGATCCAGAACATTAATTTTGATTTCTCTTCCCAGATGCTGCCAGACCCGTTGAGTTTTACCAGAAATTTCTGTTTTTGTTTCTTACAATATTTTCCCATTTTTCTATTTCGTCAAGTTTCCCAGAAGATAGAAATTCATAGAATGCATTTTCATTCTTAGAAGCCCTGCAGTATAGAGTCAGGCCCTTCAGCCCAGCACATCCACACCGTCCCTTAGACCATCCCACCTAGATCTATCCCCCATAACCCACTTAATCTACACATCCCTGAAAACTACGGGCTAAGTTAGCTTGGCAAATCTACCTAGTCTGCACATCTTGTGGGAGGAAACCAGAACACTCAGAGGACATGGGGAGAATGTGCAAACACCACACAGTCACCTGAGGGTGGAACCAAATCAGGTCCCTGGCACTGTGAGGTAGCAGTGCTAACCACTGAGCCACCATGCTGGTTAGCAAGTTGATGAGGCTGAGCAAGATTTCCTGGCATTTCACCCCAAAGTCACCCCTTCAATAACCTTCTTTGTCTTTAAGGCTACTCCCTCATCTGATGCTAACCCAATTTTGATCAATGGTCATAATCAGAAGTGCTATGGATCAGAACAAACCCCTCTCAAAATATATTAAGAAGATAGTCACTTCTGACCCCTCTCCAGCTTAATAATATCCTTCCTATAACAGGGAAGCCAGAGATGGACAAATATTCCAGAATAGGCCTCACCAACATCCTGTATGACTTCACATAATGTCCCTACTCCCATACTCAAAGGTCTGAGCAATGAAAGCAAGCATGCTAAACACCTTTTTAATCATCCTATCTATATGTGACACAAACTTCAAAGAACTACGTACCAGAACCCCTCAATCTCTCTTTTCTACAACACTACTTTTAATTCTATAAATCCTGAACTTGTTTAATTTACCAAAAGAGATATGGCACTTACTTCTCAAGCAATCCCTGATCAGACTATACATTCTTCTTATCAGTTCAACAAAATTCACTGGCTGATTTCGTTTTCCCACATCTGTCTTCCCAGTGCTTTTTCTAAACTGCAAACCCGGTGACTTCAAGCAGCTTACTTGATTATGGTGAAAACACCTGAGCTTTATTAGTTTGCTTTACCCTTCATGGGTTTCCTTTTTGCATTGTGGTAAACTATCTTCACGATCTTCAATGAGATCACCTTTCCCCTTCTGACCTGAGGATTTCTCTTTTCCCCAATTTCAATCCCTCACAGATTAAAATTGATGTCAGCAGCCAAACATTGATTTATGAGCCAAATCATAGTCATCTGCCACTTTCACTGCTAATCTTTCATTTTTAACTCTCTATTCTTCCAAATGAGTTCTCATTGATCATTGAATGTCTATATGGAAGCAGGCTATCTGGCCCATCAAGCCCACACCAACCCTCTAAAGGGCATCCCACACAGATACACAGCCCACCTGTAACCCTGCATTTCCCATGACTAATACACCTAAACTGCATATCCTTGGACACTATGGAAAATTTAGCATGGTCAATCCACCTAACCTGTTTGGACTGTGGGAGGAAACCGGAGCACCTGGAGGAAACCCACTCAGAAATGTGGAGAATGTGCAAACTCCACACGGAATGTCACCTGAGGGTGGAAGTGAACCTGGGTCCCTGGCATAGTGAGGCAGCAATGCACACCACTGAGCCATGGTGCTGCCCCTGCACTTTTGCAGATGGATGTTAAGGCATTGGAAGCAACTCAGAGAAGGTTTATTAGACTAATCAGAGTGAACATTTTGGGTCCAGTGACCCTTCTTCAGAATGATGGTAGTTAGGAAAAGACTAGTATCTATGAGGAAGATAAGGGTAAGGAGAAGGCGGGAGAGTAAACAATCAGTGGAGATAGAGCTAAAGAGAGAAAAACAGTTGGACAGACAAAGGAATGGTTAAAAGTCAGTCTGGAGGAATGAATAGCTGCTAATAATGAAGACTATTAGTTGCTGATGATGTGATCTATGTGGTAGCAGTCCCTATGAAGACAAGACCTGGTATGTGGGTGTTGGGATAAGGACATGGCCTCAAGCCCTAAGATGGTTGAAGACGATATTAAATCCAGAAGGCTGCGGAGCTCCCAAATGGAAAATGAGATACTGTTCTTCCTGCTTGTGCTGAGATTCACTAGAGCACTGCAGTAAGCCTGAGATGGAGACATTGGCTAAGGAACATGGTGGTGAGGCAATTGGAAACTCAAGGGGTTTTTTTGTGACCGAACATAAGTATTCCACAAAACAGTCACAAAGTCTGCATTTTGTTTCCAATATAAGGGAAACCACATTGTGAACAGTGAATACAGTAGACTAGATTGAGCAAAGTGTAGGTAAAGTGCTGCTGTGGCTGGAAGATATATGTAGGGCCTTGGATGGTGAGGTAGGGGAAAGTAAATGGGCAGGTGTTGAGCAATGGGCATGGTCTTTGGTGGTTGAGGCTGAGTGAATGCACAGGGAGGGAAGGAGGAGTGTACCAGAGTGTCCCAGCGGTAATGGTCCCTGCATTTGGCTGACAAGGGAGGGGAGAGGTGGTGGTGGCATCCCTCTGGAGGTGGCAGAAATGGCAGTTAATCATTCCATGGATGTGGATGCTGGTGGAATAGTAGGTGAGGAAGAGGGGGACACTATCACTGTTGTGGGAGGGAAGTGAGGGGGTGAGGCCGAGGTACAGGAGATGGGTCAGATCCGGCTGAGACCCTGTCAACTACGATGCAAGAGAATCCTCAATTTAAGAAGATGCTAGATATTTTAGAGGTACATAGAACATTACAGCACAGTACAGGCCCTTCAGCCCTCGATGTTGTGCCGACCTGTCATACCGATCTCAAGCCCATCTAACCTACACTATTCCATGTACGTCCATATGCTCATCCAATGACGACTTAAACGTACCTAAAGTTGGCGAATCTACAACCGTTGCAGGCAAAGCGTTCCATTCCCTTACTACTCTCTGAGTAAAGAAACTACCTCTGACATCTGTCCTATATCTTTCTCCCCTCAATTTAAAGCTATGCCCCCTCGTGCTCGCCGTCACCATCCTTGGAAAAAGTCTCTCCCTATCCACCCTATCTAACCCTCTGATTATTTTATATGTTTCAATTAAATCACCTCTCAACCTTCTTCTCTCTAACGAAAACAGCCTCAAGTCCCTCAGCCTTTCCTCGTAAGACCTTCCCTCCATACCAGGCAACATCCTAGTAAATCTCCTCTGCACCCTTTCCAAAGCTTCCACATCCTTCTTATAATGCGGTGACCAGAACTGTACACAATACTCCAAGTGCGGCCGCACCAGAGTTTTGTACAGTTGCAGCATAACCTCTTGGTTCTGGAACTCAATCCCTCTATTAAAAAAAGCTAAAACACTGTATGCCTTCTTAACAGTCCTGTTAACCTGGGTGGCAACTTTCAAGGATCTGTGTACACGGACACCAAGATCTCTCTGCTCATCTACACTACCAAGAATCTTACCATTAGCCCAGTACTTTGCCTTCCGGTTACTCCTACCAAAGTGCATCACCTCACACTTGTCTACATTAAACTCCATTTGCCACCTCTTAGCCCAGCTCTGCAGCTTATCTCTGCCTCTCTGCAACCTACAGCATCCTTCGTCACTATCCACAACTCCACCGACCTTAGTGTCATTTGCAAATTTACTAATCCATCCTTCTACGCCCTCTGATGAAGGGTCTAGGCCCGAAACGTCAGCGTTTGTGCTCCTGAGATGCTGCTTGGCCTGCTGTATTCATCCAGCCTCACATTTTATTATCTTGGAGCTCTGATGAAGGGTCTAGGCCCGAAACGTCAGCTTTTGTGCTCCTGAGATGCTGCTTGGCCTGCTGTGTTCATCCAGCCTCACATTTTATTACCTTCTATGCCCTCATCCAGGTCATTTATAAAAATGACAAACAGCAGTGGACCCAACATCGACCCTTGTGGTACACCACTAGTAACTGGTCTCCAGGATGAACATTTCCCATCAACTACCTCTGTCTTCTTTCAGCAAGCCAATTTCCGATCCAAACTGCTATATCTCCCACAATTCCATTCCTCCACATTTTGTACAAATTCCACAATGGGTACAGCGGATGCACTATGCCACATTGGCAGATGTGCAGGTGAATATCTGCTTGATGTAGAAACTCTTCTTGGGGCCTGGGATGGAGTTGAAGGAGAAGGTATGGGGGCAAGTGTAGCATTTCCTGCAGTTTCAGGAGAAAGTGCCAGTTGTGGTAGGGCTGGAGGGGAGTGTGGAGTGAACAAGGGAGTCACAGAGAGAGTGCTCCCTCCGGAAAGCAGACAAGGGTGGGATTGGAAAAATGCCTTTGCTGGTGGTGTCGGATTGCAGATGGCAGAAGTGTCAGGGGATGATGTGTTGGATCTGGAGGTTGGTGGGATGGTATGTTAGGACCGGGGAGGGGGGGGATTCTTTTTTGGCGGTTATTGCGGGGATGGGGTGTGATGGATGAGTTGCGGGAAATGTGGTTCTTGACCACTGCGGGGGAGGATGCTGCGGTCCTTGAAAAATGAAGACATTTGAGATGTACAGGAGTGGAATGCCTCATCCTGGGAGCAGATGCAGCAGAGGTGAAGGAATTGGGAATAGGGGATGGAATTTTTGCAGGAAGGTGGGTGGGAGGAGGTGTATTCTAGGTAGCTGTGGGAGTCGGTGGGCTTGAAATGTATATGAGTTTCTAGGTGGTTGCCTGAGATGGAGACAGAAAGGCCCAGGAATGTGAGGGGTGCGTTGGAGATGGTCCAGGTGAATTTGAGGTTGGGGTGGAAGGTGTTGGTGAAGTGAATGAACCGTTCGAGCACCTTGTGGGAGCACAAGGCAGCACTGATACAGTCATTGATGTAACGGAGGAATAGGTGAGGTTTAGGGCCCGTGTACATACGGAAGAGGGATTATTCCACGTAACCTACAAAGAGGCCTGCATAACTCGGGCCCATGTGGGTACCCATGGCCACCCCCTTTGTCTGTAGGAAGTGGGAGGAATCAAAAGAGAAGTTGTTGAGGGTGAGGACGTGTTCAGCTCGGCGGATGAGGATGTCAGTGGAGAGGGCCTGGTTGGGCCTGTGGGACAGGAAGAAGCAGGGACAGGCCTTTAGGCCAGCTGCATGGAGAATGGAGGTGTATAGGGACTGGACGTCCATGGTAAAAATTAGTTGTTGGGGACTGGTGAATTGGAAGTTCTGGAGGAAGTGGAGGGCATGGGTGGTGTCATGGACATAGTTGGGAGTTCCTGGACCAAGGGGGAGGAAATGGAGTCCAGATAGGTGAAAATGATTTCGGCGAGGCAGGAGCAGGCGGAGACAATGGGTCGACCAGGGCAGGCGGGTTTGTGTATTTTGGGAAGGAAATAGAAGCGGGCGGTGTGGGGTTGGGGAACAATGAGGTTGGAGGCTGTGAGTGGGAGGTCACCTGAGGTGATGAGTTTGTGGATGGTTTGGGAGATGATGGTTTGGTGCTCGGGCGTGGGGTCATGATTCAGGGAGTGATAGGAAGAGGTGTCAGAGAGTTGGCGTCTGGCCTAAGCAATGTAGAGGTCAGTGTGCCAAACTACAACTGCGCCTTCCTTGTTGACGGGTTTTATGGTGAGGTTGGGCTTGGAGCGGAGGGCTGCGCATTCTGCAGAGGAGAGGTTGGATTGGGTGAGTGGGGTGAAGAGGTTGAGGCGATTGATGTCTCGACGGCAGTTGGAGACGAAGAGGTCGAGGGAAGGTGAGAGGCCTTGAGGTGGTGTCCAGGAGGAGGACTTGTGTTGGAGGTAGTGAAGGGGTCAGTGGAGGGAGGGTTGGGCTCACGGTTAGAGAAGTAGGCATGGAGGCGAAGGCGGCGAAAAACTGCTCATGTCCAAGTGTGACTGGTATTCGTTGATGTGTGGATGGAGGGGGATAAAGGTGAGCCCCTTATTGGGTCTGACCATTCAGCCTCAGTAAGGGGGAAGTCTGGGGGGATGGTGAAGACTTGGCAGTGCTCAGTGTTGTTGTCTCCTCTGCAGCTGCTGGCTATGGACGCTGTGGGCGGAGTGATATCGGCGTCGGCTGTGGGTGGAGTTACTTCGGCGTTGGCTGTAGGCGGGGTTTCGTCGGCATCAGCGGTGGGTGGAGTTGCATCGGCGTCAGCAGTGGGCAGAGCTGTTTGGTGATGGACGGAGTTGCGTCCGCGTCCAGGATGGCAAAGAGGTGTCGGCGGTGGGTGGAGCAGGGTAAGCGGCGGCAGTAGCAGTCACGGTAATGTCTGTGGTGTTGGTGGTGGAAGTGGATGCGGTGGCTATAGCAGTGGTAGTGTTCGCTGTCCTGGAGATGGTGTGTCAGGCGGTGGCGGATGTGACGTCATCTGTGGGTTCTCTTACAGTGGCCTCATGGCAAATGGCAGTGGGTACATTGTCGGGGAGGTTCAGGGTCAGGCTGGGGATTTAGGAGGTGTCCAATAAAGCTGAGTAGAATTGTGAGTTCAGATTATGGACCCTACGAAGAATAAAAAACAGGAACGGTCTTTTGCAGGTCTGGGAGAGGGAGGGTCTGAGCTGGGATAGGCTGGATTGCAGTGCCTGAAGATGCTGGCACATTGCTGTGAGTGTGTGTTTCAGGAGTATCAGGGAGAAACGCTTCTGAAGGGTCTCAATGTTCTGGATGTAGATATGGTCACGGTTGGGGAAAAATTGGGAAGGCTTGAATGTGGACTGTAGTCCATTGGGGATGATCTGGTGCTGTAGGCAGGTGCTGAGGAAGGTGATGTGGCTGTTAGTGAAGCAGATGTGTAACAGGTCCAGGCTTCAAAGAAAATAAAAACAGGAAAGAAATATTGAAGAGGGACTTCTGTTATTAGAGCAGGTTTAGAAGGATAAAATGTACTGGGCCAACAGAAAATTAAAACTTTGAGAGAATGATCTTTTTTTCTTATTCTTAAAACAATTCAAAATGGTGTCGGATCGCGGCAACTGTGGAAAAACTTTTCACTGTATTTTACCATTTTTCTCAGTGTGAAATACATGTGACAATAAAATTGTACATAAAAATTCATAAAATCATTCATAACATTTACAAGAATCCAGGGTGAAAAAAATCAGAAGCTTCAAAATGAACTGGAAGTGCTAAAGGAACAAAACAGCAAATGGCAAGAAAATTTGAACCAGCTTGATGAAGGAGATTTGAATTTACAAACTGATTATACAGAAATTGGTTGGCTTACAAAAATGTTTACTTCATTATCTTTATAAAATGCATTTAATAGTTTTAAATAATCAAGCCATGAGTTGATTAATTCCTGTTGTGTGGCTTGGACGGTAATGTGCAGGTGACAGTGCTCCATGTATTTATCGACCTTGCCCTTCAAGTTGGTATAGACTTGTGCTTTCATAGGTGGTTACTGAGTTGCTGTTGAGTATCTTCTGGATGGTACTGTCACTGTGCATCATGACGGAGAGACTAAAGTTTTAAGGTATTGCATTGCGTGCTAATTAAGGTATTGCATTATCCTGAAGCTTTTTATTATAGTTGGAACAACATTCATGAAGACAACCGAAGAATATTCCATCGCACTGTTGAATTTTGATTTGCAGATAGTGTACTGGTGATGAAGAGTCACTGGTCTTAGACTTAATAGCCTCTGATCAGATTTTGTCAACATATTTGTATGGATGTTCAATTTCGATGCAATGATGACCCTAGGATATTCAATGTGGTGGATTCAGTCATGGTGATGCCATTAAATGAAGAAATAGTTAGATTCTGTCTTGTTGGAGACTGTTAGGGCCAAGGTAATGCTGCATGAATACTAATATATTCAGTATCGGAGGAGTCACGAACGATACTGAACATTGTGCAATCAACAGTGAACTTCCTCAGTTTTGACTTAATGTTGGAGGAAAGGTCAATGAATAAGCAACTCAAGACAATGAATAAACAGTGAATATGGAACAAGTATAGACCAATCAATCCTTCATGCCTGCTTCACCATTCAATTAGATCACAGCTAGTCTGATTTTAGCTTCAAATTGTTCTTGTCCCTTTCCATAACTTTCTGGAAAAGAGAATTCCACTGATTCATGACCATCTAAGAGGGAGGAAAAATCCTCCTCATCCATTGAATAGGAGATCCCTTATTTTTAAACTGCAGCTCCTTGTCTAGTCCTCACAAGGGGAAACGTCCCAAAAGCAATCATTCTGCTGGGACAGTGGAAAATTACACTTCAGCTCTAAATAAGTTTCCAGTCAATCCATTTTTCCCAAGTTTAAATTTTATTCAGTAAAATATACAGAGTAGAGTTTCATGGCCAATTTTTGCATGCTTAAGGAATTATTCCTGTGTTTTTGTCACATGAATGGATTATTAGATAAATAATGCATTTTAAATTTTCTTTGATAATTTATGCTTTTTTGCTCAAATCAGTTTTAGAAATAAAGCTAAGGCTTTACTTGTTAATTGGTTGGATCATTTCTTACTCTAAGTAATACATTTTAAAGTATTTATTTATTAAATTCACACTATCAACTCCTTTTAAATTCAAACACACTTGTCAGCAGCTTGTAAATAGTGTTAAGGCAGGAGTTAGATCACTCCTCCTGACTTGGTCATTACACTGGTGTTGGGATGTTTTTCTTATATTATTCATGATCAAGTACGGGCTATACTCTCAAGGATTTTATCAGACTGTTTAAATAAAAATGTTACTTGCTCATCCCCTCATAAAAATTATTTATAAGTGCAATGGCCATCGATGACATACCTCCAAAAGAGTTTCTAAATTTAAAAGGTGATGTATTCCGTCACTTCTATACACATTACAGTATTACCAACTATGCTAAACATAACATTTATTTGAAGTTGGAAAAATTAAACAAATCAGAAACATACTTCTTTCCCTTATTCATTTAGAAACATAATTGACAGGCTCTTATAGGACAAGAAGAAAATTAAACAAATCAGAAACATACCTCTTTCCCTTATTCATTTAGAAACATAATTGACAGGCTCTTATAGGACATGAAGTGAAACAAAACATTGGTGTAAAATGTTGAACTTTTACCTTGATATTGGCAAAGTAAGTTTATACTATTGAGTGATGAAAACAACATTATTTAAGTGGATGATGCAGTGTTAGTCACAAGTACATAAGCCTCAACATAAGTCTGTTAACTTCCTTAATCCATCACTCCTAATATACAGTGGAAGCATTCCACAATCTTATATAAACAAAACTTATTGTAAACTGAACTTCGCCCCACCACCATTTAAAGAAGACATGCCAGTGTAGATTTCAAGATTGGAAAGACATGTCCAAAACCACAGAAAATTATTAGATTAATAAGAATAAAAAGGACACACAACAACAGCTATGTTTTTAAAAGGTAAACTGTATTGTTCTGATGATATATCTCCAAAAATAAGTCCTGGTGACAGCTTGGTGGAAAAATAGTCCAGTTTGGCTCAAAGTTCTGTTGAACCTTGCTCATAAATTTGACGGACTTTGAACTTTGAGCATAAAATCTTCCTCTGATCCTCCTTTCTTCTGATCCAGTAGAGAGTTAAATAAGGATTCCTGGATCATAAAGACTGAGCACAGTTTCTTGGATGCTCCACTGGACAGCTGTTTGTATTCCATGCGCTGACTTTAAATAGAAAGAAACTATGTCAGAAGTCATATGTTAGTGGCAAGTCACAATATATAACTGCATTTGCCCAACCATCTGCCTGTTCACCAAAAAATTGCATGCACCATCATTTACAATTGCGAATTGTCTAATATAAATGATCAATAAAGAAAATAATTATTTATAATGAAAGTTATTTTTTACTTCTTGTCTATCCCAATCTCATCTGACCTTGCACATGCATTGCATGCATAATATTTTAATTGTTTAGGTCTTCTCATTCAATGCATACAAGTTATTGTCGGCTGATCATGTGGGATCTGCTTGTTCCTAGGTTGGTGTTCCTTTCCAGGGAATGCCATTGCTAAGGGGTTATGACTGATAAACATTACCTTTACTTCTGGGTTATTGTCTTGCAACAACTCACACATGATTGCAAAGCTTATGACTTTGCACAAATCACCAGTGTCCATCTGATATTTCATTTTGGGAGTCTCCTTCTGCACCAGTTAAAGCATTTAACCATTTGCCACCTTAACATCAGATAGTGCCATAGATATGTACAGCATGGAAAAAGACCCTTCAGTCCAACTTGTTATGCCGATCAGATATCCTATATAAATTTAGCCCCACTTGTATGCATTTGGCCCATATCCTTTTAAACCTTTCCTATTCATATACCCATCCAGATGCCATTTAAATGTGGTAACTTTAACAGCCTCTGCAGCTCATTCCATACACATGCCATCCTCTGTGAGAAAAAGTTGCACCTTAGGCCCCTTTCAAATCTTTCTCCTCTCACCTAAACCTATGCCCTCTAGTTTTGGACTCCCTCACTCTGGAAAAGACCTTGTCTATTTACCCTATCTGTGCTCCTCATGATTTTATAAATTTCTATAAGATCACCCATTAGCCTCTGATGCTCCAGCCTATTCAGCCTCTCCCTATAGTTCAAACCCTCCAACCCTAGCGACATCCTTCTATATCTTTTCTGAACCCTTTCAAGTTTCGTAACACCCTTCCTATATCAGACAGACTAGAATTGCATGTAGTATTCCAAAAGTGGCCTAACCAATGTCCTGTACTGCCACAACATGACCTCCTGACTCCTAAACTCAATGCACTGACCAGTAAAACAAGCACAGGAAACACCTTCTTCACTAACCAAGCTACCTGTGACTCTAGTTGCTACAAAACTATGAAAATACACTCCAAGGTCTCCTTGTTCAGCAACACTCCCCAGGACCTTACCATGACACATATAAGTCCTGCCCTGATTTCAATTGTGTATACTAATTCATCATAAGAAATCTCTCTAGCGGCTATCTTTTATAGGCTTTCTTTTCTACTTTCTAGCAAACACTTATATGCAAAGTGATTCAATGTCCAGCAATTAAAACACTGCTTTCCCCTTTCTCCTGACATATTTCCTTTTTTTTCACAATAGTTACCTCCCCAATAATTACATCCTGCACTTTGATCCTACTGGAGATATTTCTAACTTTTCTCCATGGTATTGTTCCTGTTAGGCCTTGACTATCTCTCAGCATAATGTAACATCTTATTTCTTTGTTCTTAACCTAGTCAGAGATATTATGACAAACATCTGGAGCAGGAGGGACTTGAGCCCAGGCCTCTTAGCTCAGAGATGGTTTAAGACCACAAATCACATATTGTATATTTCATATGTTAGTGATGAATAAATTACTCATTTTCCAATTGATTAACTTACATAAAAAGCTAATTAAATTTTAAATAAAAGGGGTAAAATGCAGCATCTTTTCTCCCATGAATAGTCTACAGCTGATGATTGCTAATCATGGATCTTCAACACAAGTAGATAGCTTTTCTGGGGGTCTAAATTTCTCTGCTCTCAGTAGATGTATTCTCACAGTGATATCTCTAATGAGATCATGTTTCAGTTGCCCAAATTCACAAGATTCAGCTAAAAGTCTCAGTGTAGTCATGTCGTGATTAATATCATTCCTCTCTTCCTAAGCTCCAATTTTGAGTGCAAACAGTTCATGAATAATATTAGGAGAAGTTTGAAATGGATCATCAAGGCTCTCAACATTTTTTCAGTCTTTTCTCCTCCTGAGTGAGCTCTAGCGTGCAATACAGCATGCTGCCTTGTTTCCTGCATTGACAATAGAGTATGACTGTTATTGGATCAGATATTCTTTTTCACAGTTTTTCTACTGAAACTGACAGTTGAATTTCTGCCTGAAATCATCTCCACAGGAGCAAGGACTGAAAAACTCACAATTGTACGGCTTCACACGGCAGTACAAAGTTGAAGACATAAGATATAATTCACTGTTGCATTTTCTTACATTATCTGGCCCTCTTACAATTAAAATCCACACAATCTCAGCTGCAAGCTTTTGACACTATGTTCCATGTGTTGGATTTCACAGCCTCTGCTTCAAACCAAAAGACAGAAAACAGCCACACCGCAGGTAAAATTGTATCAGTGATAATGGGAACTGCAGATGCTGGAGAATCCAAGATAACAAAGTGTGGAGCTGGATGAACACAGCAGGCCAAGCAGCATCTCAGGAGCACAAAAGCTGATGTTTCGGGCCTAGACCCTTCATCAGAGGCTCTCTGATGAAGGGTCGAGGCCCAAAACATCAGCTTTTGTGCTCCTGAAATGCTGCTTGGCCTGCTGTGTTCATCCAGCTCCACACTTTGTTATCTCCCATCACAGGTAACATGCATGACTTAAGCAAGTCACAGAGTACAACTGCTTTCTTCAAACAGTCCACTGGCTGGTTGGGTGGGTTGGGAATGTGGCCAGGTGAGCTGAAGGCAGATCCTGAGATGGGTGTGGTTTGTTTCGGCAGTGGATGCTGGGAGGAGGGTAGATGGGGTATTTGCATAAAGATGTTAACAT
This sequence comes from Stegostoma tigrinum, assembly GCF_030684315.1. Classification (NCBI taxonomy): domain Eukaryota; kingdom Metazoa; phylum Chordata; class Chondrichthyes; order Orectolobiformes; family Stegostomatidae; genus Stegostoma; species Stegostoma tigrinum. Next base: position 51,491,519 of record NC_081356.1, on the reverse strand, counting down.
GTTGGACCTGCAAGAAACAGCCATGCTCCATTTGGCATATATGCAGCACAGTAAATCTTCTGACCTCATCAATCTGGTCCTTCTTGTTCATTTCATATGCCAAGATTAATGAACATCAAGAAATCTGGCCTTTTTGGTTTAAAAATAACAATTCTGAGACAATCAAGGCCCACCATATTCTTAAAAATTCTTACTAACTGACGTGGTGATATATTTGACTGCACCCCCTGTTGGAGGTGTGCTGGGTCAAGTTTGAATGTATAACTACTTGCTACTTCCCAGTCACCCACAACTCTCCTATTCTTGTGGTGCTAGAATTCTTGCCATGTTTTAAAGTAGGAGAAACCTGATAGAGGGTTTATTGATCAGGATTCCCTCCAAATTTTATGAAAGAAGGTCCAGATAAATTTTAATTCTATAACTGTATAACTTATCATTTCATTTCCCTCATAAGTGGCAGTTGAGACAAGTTGGTGTTCACGCATGGACATAATGGATTTGAATAAGACAAGCAAATGACTTTCACAAACCCCTTCATATATAAGCTGGAGCGGCACTGGCTATTGTAGCAAACCCATGCTGTTAGTACAGGGTGAAGGCAAACTGTGAATCAGTTCCCCTTTGGTTAACCTCCTTGATTGATTGCAATGAAGAGTTTTTAAGTACTTTTAGCATGGAATGTTATCACACTTTGATGGAACGTTGTATTTGTAAAAATTAAGGAGTCCATTCCAAGGTTTTATTCGGTGAAAGAAGAATTTTATTATTTACTAACCTCAAGGAAAATGATAATATGTGACATAGATGTCTTGGATCACAGAATGCATCAAAGCGGGTCTTTTTAGGTTTAGTGAAATGCAGTTAAGAGAGGGCTTGACAACAGCAATTTGCTTCAATATGAATTTTTTTCAGTTAATCTATTTATATAATTTGCTTCAAAATTCACCATATTCCAGATTCAGATTCCTTAATTTCTATTTCTTTAATCACCTCACCAAATAACAGTAAAATAACATCATCATGGACTCAGAATTTCTCCAAGCAGCACCTTAGGAGCAGAAAAGCTGACAAAAAGCAGAAAAGAGAAAAAAAAAATTCTGATGAAGTGTCTATGCCCGAAACATCAGCTTTTCTACTCCTAATATGCTGTTTGGCCTGCTGTGTTCATCCAGCTCTGCACTTTGTTACCTCGGATTCTCCAACATCTGCATTATCTCAGAATTTCTCCATCTCTCTTCATCTGTATCTGTCTTGAGGTCACTTCTCCAATATGTTTCCTCGCTTGCCAATTTTATGAATGATTGTATCATTGAGTGGTAATTTCCTCCACATGCAACTACCCATTTTCAGCTACAATATACATGGTATTAAACAATACAGCTTGAATGTTCAGCAAAGCTTTAGTTTCAACTTATGCCTATGGCCTTTTATTTTTCCAGGGTTTTACTTACCACAGATTCATACACAACCTGAGTCTTAGATCAGCCCTCTTTCACATACATTAACTGTCCTAACACATTACAATTTCGCCTACTGGTTTAAATACTGGAGCACATGCGCATATGAACGCTCAAGATGGGGGGGAGGTATCTGTATGTCATTCAATGGGGTTCTTTCACTTGGGCTACTGGTTCGTCTCCCTCGGGCTGTATTCTTCCATAACATTTTGACATAATAACCAATCACACTTTTTATTTTGATTGTAATTCTTTTTGCATTCATATCACTAATACTAGTTTCATTGTTTTAAAGTTAGTTTCTCTATAGACTTTGTGTCAGAGTTTTATTGTTTAATCTATGCTTTTTTGCTGTCCCAAGCTACACTAATCTTTTTGTCAAACAGGTGTACCTGTCTGAGACCCATTCTTCAGTGCGTTTTTTTTGCTGTCTCATGTTTGTTACCTCAGAGTTAACATTCCCTTTTGCACACTTACATTAGTATCACAAGACCTGGTCACACATTCTTGACCCCCACATGATCTTCTCAAAAGGTCTATGAGGTTTTACTTGTCGCTGTACATTTGGTCCCAATGTTTTGGGAAGTGGCTTGATCATCAATTCAGTTTTTCTTAAAAAGAAAGACAAGGACACAAACATCACCAAGAGAAAGCTATTAGTTTGGTACTCTCATCTAAACATCCTTTTCATTAAAATGCATTTTAACCTCAATTGCTGCTTCAATCCATTATTCTAATTTTTTTGTCTTCTGCCATCAGTCTCCACCCTTGATTACTTCATCTCATTCAATTTTGCAACATAACTATTACCAGTATATCTAATTCCAGAGATCTGTAGAAATTTGTATTCCATGGAACATAATATTATATTTTAAAATAGAAATCAATTATTTCTGTTTGATTCAGTCACAATATACTTTGTTCTATTGTTAAGATGATCCACATTTTTTGGAAGTCATTTGATGATTCTTTCTAGATATTTGATTCATCTCTCTGTAAATTTGTCCAAATTCAATATTCTGTTTACTCTGTTAAAGTTACCGACCATTTTTGTATTCATTGAAACCATTGAGACTGTGTGCGTGCACTTTATTATTTCCCATAATCTCCTTAAATTTTCAGATAACTATCCAATTGAAATGTTTTAGAATACCAGAGTGTATGAATATAGCTTTTGTCATGATGTGCTTCAGTGTACCCAGGCTCAGTGGCGTTGAGATTCCTGTCACTCACTACAATTAATATTTCCATAGTATTTCTCCAAAACTGAAATGTTTTATTGATGAATGGCTTAATGGGTTGAGGGTGTCTCATCCAGCACTGTATTGTGATGTTGAAATTCTGCAAATGGTTTCAGCCTTCAGTATCTCCAATTAGTAAAGCAAAAGCAAGTAAGCTCCACCCAATCCACATCAAGTAGAACTGGTTAATTAGTTTTAATGCACTACAGATTCAAAAAGAAGGGCGTGGGGTGTTAACTCCTGCATGTAATTATATCATTCATCTCTCTTTGTCCTTGAATAAAGGAAAAGCCCATCCTTTTGTAAAATTTGTCTTTCCGAAACTCCTAACATATAGGGAGTCGCATTTTCAATATTCCACTTCTACCCAATACTTCTCACAATTCTCACAATACTTCTACTCGGATATTAATAATGAATCAATCTTATCTTAGGAATTAAAACTTCACTCGTGTGAAAAAAGTATTTGGAATTTCAATCTGATCAGGAAATGAAATTCCAAACATGGCAATTTCTGGAATTTACCTAAGCCTAAACATGCATGGAGCTAATTCCAAAAGGAAAATTTTCACGAAATTTTACAAACCAAATTTTTGAATCAACATTTCAAAGACCTTTGCTTTGCACAACCACTGATGGTTTCTTAAAAGGACATTACATCAACCAGACACAGCAAGGACTACAGCAAGATGCTGAAGTCAGAGACAACACAGTATACAGCTACAGGAACCCAGCAGGCCAGACCACATCAGATGAGCAGGAAAGTTAATGTTTCAGGACAGGGCCCTTCTTCAAAAATGGGGAGGGAAGAGAGCTGAGAAATAAATAGAGAGGTGGGGCTGGGGAAGGTAGGTGGGGATGGTGATGGATGAGTGCAGGTAGGGTGTGGTGGAGATTGGTCAGTGAGATGGATGGGGCAGATAGGCAGGAGAGAAAACAGACAGGTTGTGTCAGGTCAAGGAGGTAGATATGACAAGGGAGGGTTGGACATGGAATGAGTCCCGGGGTGGGGAAATTTTAAAACTGGTCAATGCCATGCTTGGGCCATCAGGCTGTAGTCTCATGCGGTGGATTATGAGGGGTTGCTCCTCCAGTTTGCAGGTAGTGTCATTGTAACACTGGAGAAGGCCCAGGATGGGCATGTCACCCAGGGAGTGGGAGGGGGTGTTAAAATAGTTGGTGACCAGAAGGTGCTGTCTTTTTTCCCCATACAGAATGTAGATGCTGTACAAAACGGTCTGCAAGCCAACACTTGGTCTCACCCTCATTCTAAAACCCCTCTGCTTCTTCCTCTCCGACAGGCCCAACCAGTCCCCCTCTACTGACACCCTCATCTGCTTAACAGAGCTTGTCCTTACCCTGGACAAATTCTCCTTTATCTCCTCCTACGACCTACAGGCTAAGAGGGTGGTCATGGGCATCTGGATGGATCCAAGCAATGGCCGCCTTGTTGTAGGATACATGGAGCAGCCCTTTTCCACTGTTACACAGGCATTTTCCCCCACCTCTTCCTCTGCTACATTGAAGAGTGTATTGGTGCTGCCACGTATTCTCACAAGGAGCTAGAACAATTCGTCAACTTTACTAAAACTTTTCAATCCAACCTCAACTTCACCTGGACCATCTCCAATACTTCCCTCTCCTCCCTGGGCCTCTCCATCTCCTTCTCTGGTAACTGCCTCAAAATGGACCTCTTTTTCAAGCCCACCGACTGCCATAGTTGCCTGTACTAAATATGTCAATTTGGTCTGCTGTATCCGCAGCTCCAGATGTGGCCTCCTCCTCTACGTCGGTGACACCAAGTGTAGACTCAGAGACCATTTTTTACAGCATCTACGCTCTGTACATGATAAATGACAACACCTCCTGTTTGCCAATCATTTTAACCCCTCCTCCCACTCCCTGGCAAGTCCATCATGGGCTCCCTGCAGTGTCACAATGGCACCACCCAAAAACTGGAGGAGCAACACCACATTATTCCACCTTGTGAGCCTGATGGCCTAAACATGGAATTCACCAGTTTTAAAACCTCCTCACCCTTAGCCTCATTCCATGTCCAACCATCCATCTACTCCCCATCCTTGACTTGACACATCTTCTCTCCCGCCTATCTGCTCCACCTATCTCACTTACCAAACCCCAGCACTCCCTTCCTCCACTCACCTATGACCATCTCATTTACCTTCCCCAGCCCCACCCTTCTTCTCTCTATTTATTTCTATCTCCCTATCCCCTCCCCATTACATTTACCATACATGTCCCACATTGATACAGGCACACATTTCTAAATCACCAGACATTTCCAAAATGCAAACTAAAACTTCAAAGTTTCCCCAGATCTCGAGCTTCAGTGAACAAAAAGGCACACAGACAACATTTAGCAACTAACAAAGATGCATTCAATCCAAATGACAAAGAATGAACACTTCTTTGGAAGAGTATCAAGAAAGTAGGACCAATCTGAAATGAGGAATTAAGAGGACTAAAAGGGGCCATGAAATATCTTTAGCAAACAGGGTTAAGGAAAATCTCAAAACTTTTTATTCATACATAAGGAGCAAGAGGGTAATGAGAGAAAGGGTTGGCCCACTCAAAGGCAAAGGAGGGAAGATATGGGAGGAGTCAGAGAAAATGAGTGAGATTCTTAATGAATACTTTGCGTTGGTATTCACTGAGGAGAAGGACATGACAGATGTTGAGGTTAGGGATAGATGTTTGATTACTCAAGTTCAAGTTGGCATAAGGAGGGGGCTAGTGTTGGGTATTCTAAAAGGCCTTAGGGTGGACAAGTCCCCAGGTCTGGATGGGATCTATCCCAGGTTACTGAGGGAAGTGAGAGAGGAAATAGCTGGGTATGCTTGCTAGATGGATAGAGAACTGGCTGGCAACAGGAGACAGAGAGTTGTAGTGGAAGGGCATTCCTCAAAATGGAGAACTGTGACCAGTGGTGTTCCACAGGGATCTCTGTTGGGACCACTGTTGTTTGTGATATACATAAATGATCTGGAGGAAGGTATAGATGGTCTGATTAGCAAGTTTGCAGATGATATTAAGATCGGTGGAGTAGCAGATGGTGAATGGTACTGTCGGAGAATGCAGCAGAATATAGATAGATTGGAGAGTTAGGTGGAGAAATGGCAGATGGCGTTCAATCCAGGCAAATGCAAGGTGATGCATTTTGGAAGATCCAGTTCAAGAGCGAACTAAATGGAAAAGCCCTGGGGAAAATTGACACACAGAGACATCTGGGTATTCAGGTCCATTGTAACCTGAAGGTGGCAATGCAGGCTGATAGAGTGGTCAAGAAGGCATACGGCATGTTTTTATTCATCGGGCAGGGTATTGAGTACAAGAGTTGGCAGGTCTTGTTGCAGTTGTATAGGACTTTGGTTCGACCACGTTTGGAATAAAGCGTACAGTTCTGGTCCCCCCATTACCAAAAGGATGTGGATGCTTTGGTGAGGGAGCAGAGGAGATTCACTAGGATGTTGCCTTGTATGGAGGGCGCTAGCTATGATGAGAGGTTTAATAGATTAGGATTATTTACATTAGAAAGACGGAGGTTGAGGGGGAACCTGATTGAGGTATGAGAGGTAAAGACGATAGTAAGAAGCTTTTTCCCCAGAGTGGTGGACTCAGTTACTAGGGGGTCATGATTTCAAGGTGAGAGGGGAAAAGTTTAAGGGAGATAAGTGTTGAAAGTTCTTTATGCAGAGGCTGATGGGTGCCTGGAATGTGTTGCCAGCGGAGGTGGTAGAGGCGGGCACGATAGCATCATTTAATATGTATCTAGACAGATACATGAATGGGCAGGGAGCAGAGGGATACAGATCCTTGGAAAATAGGCAACAGGTTTAGATGGAGGATCTCGTTCAGCACAGGTTTGGAGGGCCAAAGGGCCTGTTCCTGTGCTGTAATTTTCTTTGTTCTTTGTTAAAAATAAATCGATTCTCACCACAGATAAATAATTATGAACAGTCAACATATAAATCTACCACTTAAAATTCTTGCCCCCTTCGAAAACTCACCTACATGCACATATAAACACTGACCAAGAATAAAGTATGGATGGAGTGTAAAAACTGGGTAAGCTGTTCAATGGCCCCAACCCATGAGGTTTAATGAGATGAGATGATTTGGTTTTCAAACTTACTGTTATTCAATTTCTCCTTGCCTTGTCCTTCTCACCTCTTCATTGGTTGCACAGGCGATTAATACATTAATGGTAAAGGCCACAGCTTTCAGTAGATAGTGAGAGAAAATAAATTGGTGTTCTTCAGCACTTTGTAGGTTGCTAACACTGTACAGTGGTGGTAAAAATGTGGGCTTCTGAGGAAGACAAGGAAATAAACTGGAGGGATTTCAATCTATAAATACATTGCATAAATCAGACAGGCAAGAGTAGCCTGCATCAGAGAGTTTTCAAGAAGTTTTTTTTAAATTCAGGATGAGAAAGCAGGCTGTGTTACATCTGGTAATGTGAAATGAGGTAGAATTAATCCTTATGGTAACTGCTACCTTGAGGTTCCTTTCTGAGTAAATTTTGCATTCAGGTTGTGGAAAGAGGAGTTGGTCAAAGTTTAGACTGAAATGATTGACATTATGAGGGCTTGACAATAGAGCTGGTGAATTAGGAAACTAGGTTAAGGGAAAGGTCAAAGTGATACAGTGGCAGATGCTTAAGAAGATAGAATCCCTAAAGTGAGGAAAGGGGGCCCTTCAACGCAACAAGTCCACACTGATCCTCAGAGCATCCCAGCCAGACCCACCCCCCTTAAATTACATAGATGGATAGAACATTACAGCACAGTACAGGCCCTTCGGCCCTCGATGTTGTGCCGACCTATCATACCGATCTCAAGCCCATCTAATCTACACTATTCCATGTACGTCCATATGCTTAACCAATGACGACTTAAATGTACATAAAGTTGGTGAATCTACAACCGTTGCAGGCAAAGCGTTCCATTCCTTTACTATTCTCTGAGTAAAGAAACTACTTCTGACATCTGTCCTATATCTTTCTCCCCTCAATTTAAAGCTATGCCCCCTCGTGCTCGCCGTCACCATCCTAGGAAAAAGTCTCTCCCTATCCACCCTATCTAACCCTCTGATTATTTCATATGTTTCAATTAAGTCACCTCTCAACCTTCTTCTCTCTAATGAAAACAGCCTCAAGTCCCTCAGCCTTTCCTCATAAGACCTTCCCTCCATACCAGGCAACATCCTAGTAAATCTCCTCTGCACCCTTTCCAAAGCTTCCACATCCTTCTTATAATGCAGTGACCAGAACTGTACACAATACTCCAAGTGCGGCCGCACCAGAGTTTTGTACAGTTGCAGCATAACCTCTTGGTTCCGGAACTCGATCCCTCTATTAATAAAAGCTAAAACACTGTATGCCGCCTGAGCAGCCCTGTCAACCTGGGCGGCAACTTTCAAGGATCTGTGTACATGGACACCGAGATCTCTCTGCTCATGGAAACTACCAAGAATCTTACCATTAGGCCAGTACTTTGCCTTCCGGTTACTCCTACCGAAGTGCATCACCTCACACTTGTCTGCATTAAACTCCATTTGCCACCTCTCAGCCCAGCTCTGCAGCTTATCTATGTCTCTCTGCAACCTACAGCATCCTTCGTCACTACCCACAACTCCACCGACCTTAGTGTCATTTGCAAATTTACTAACCCATCCTTCTACGCCCTCATCCAGGTCATTTATAAAAATGACAAACAGCAGTGGACCCAAGCAATCTATACATTCCTAAACACTACAGGCAATTTAGCATCATCAATCCACCTAGTCTGCACATCTTTGGACTGTGGGACGAAACCAGAGCACCGGGAGGCAACCCACACAGACTCAAGGAAAATGTGCAAGCTCCACGCAGACAGTTGCCCAAGGACGGAATTGAATCCAGGTCCTGGCGCTGTGAAGCAGCAGTGCTAACCATTGAGCCACCATGCTGCCAAGATATTTCAAAATACTCAGAAAAGATAAATTACAGCAAGGAAGAAATATTCTCAATGAAGAATGCATATTCTATGGCTAATTAGGGAAATTCAAAATTGTAACAAATGAAAAGAAAACATGCATCATTACATAAAGTTGTTAAATCAAAAGATTCAATAGAATACAAAGAACAGCAAAGAATGACTAATGATTAACAAGGAAAAGAAAATTAGAGTGGAAGAAAGTTTGCCAGAAACATAAAAACAGTCAAGTTTTCAGAGGTATTTAAAAAGTAAAGTGAGCATTTCTCTGTTAGTGAGTCTGGGCAATTAGCAATTTAAGATCAGGGAATGGCATGTGAATTGAACAGATATTTTATATTTGCCTTCACTGTAGAGGGTACAGTTCCAGAAATACAGTAAACCTGACCAAGCAAAGCTTCAAGACTTCAACATGCCCGAAAAACCTATGCAACAACACTAACAGGCCTAAAATCAACATAAAAATACACAAAATGCAATTGAAATGTAATGCAGGGGATATACACATTACTGTTAAACTTTATTTACAGCATAAATACCCAGATGTCATGGTATATCATGGTATTTGAGGTTGATCATTTTTGCTGGTTTATCAAGAGTGCTGGGTGATAAGATACTGATTAAAACAAAGTTTGCTGTAATTTTGAAAGCAACTGGGGAAGTTAAAACAATTGAGCGGCACAGTGGCTCAGTGGTCTGCACTGCAATCTCACAGTTCCAGGGACCCGGTTTTGATTCCAGCCTCAGGTGATTATCTGTGTGGAGTTTGCATGTTCTCCCCATGCTTGTGTGGGGTTTCCTCCAGGTGCTCCAGTTACCTCCTACAGTCCAAAGGTGTGCAGGCTAGGTGGATTGGAAATGCTAAATTCCCCATAGTGTTCAGGGGTGCGTGGGTTATAGGGGGATGGGGATGGGGTAGGGATGGCTCTGGGGGGGATGGGTCTGGGGGGGATGGGGATGGGGATGGGGATGGGTGGGATGCTTCAAGGGGTGGTGTGGACTTGTTGGGCCAAAGGGCCTGTTTCCACATGGTAGGGAATCTAATCTAGGTTGATAAAAGCAGTAGATGCATTGGTTTTAATTTTCAAAAATTCCCAAGAATCTGGAAATATTCCATCAGATTAGGTAATAACAAATGTGATTCTCTTCTTTCAAGACAGGAGTAAGATAGAAAGCAAACAACCACAGGGTTTTAGCCTAACGTATGTCATCGGGAAAATGCTGGAATCTATTCACAACATTATTTACAAATGCAATTAAGCAAAATCAACATGGTTTGTGGAAGGGTAATCATATTTCCCTAATTTAGGAATTGTTTGAGCACTTAACAAGCAACATAGATAAAATGGATTCAATGAAGTGAAATAGAATGTCATTTTATTGAGGAATGGAACATAAAAGTAGAAATATTTGGTACAGTTATATGGAATGTTGGTGAAGCCATGTTGAGAATACTGTGTGCAGTTTTGATACCAAAGAGCAAAGAACAGTGGAGCACAGGAAAGATCCTTCAGTCCACCAAGCCTGCGTTAACATCCTTCTTCACTAAAAACCTTTTGCCTCGACGCAGTCTGTATCCCTCTATTCCCTGTCTATCTATGTATCTTCAAGATGCCTCTTAAACATTGCTATTGTATCTGCTTCTACTGCCTCATTTGGCAGCACATTCCAGGCACTTACCACTCATTGTGTAAAAACCTACTTCTTACACCTCCTTCAAACTTTCCCCTTTTACTTTAAACATCTCAATTGACATCTTTATACTGGGATAAAAGATTTTGGCTGTCCATTCCATCCAGGCCTCTCGTAATTTTGTAAACTTCTATCCAGTCACCATCCAGTCTCCAATGCTCAAGTGAAAACAAACAAAGTTTGTCCAATTTCTCCTCAAAGCTAATAGTTCCAAACTAGGCCATGTCCTGATAAACTTATTTTGTACCCTCTCTGAAGCCTCCACATCCATTTGATAACCAGAACTGTCAGCAATTTTTCAAATGCGGCCTAACTGAACTATTCAGCTGCAACATGACTTGCCAAAGTTTATAGTCTATGCCCAATCAATGAAGACAAGCATGCCATATGCTGTCTTGGCTACGTTAACCACTTGCATTGCCACAGTCACAGACCTGTATACATGGGCACCTAGATCCCTCTGCATGTTACTGCTTCTAAGTGGCCTACCATTTCTACTTACTTCTGTCCCACCTAGACCTTACAAAATGTATCGCCTCAAATTTGTCCAATATAATTTCCATCTACCATTTCTCCACCTAATATCTTACTGTAACCTCTGGCAATCCCCCTCACTATCGACAACTCCCCGATCTTTGTGTCATCCTCAATTACTAATCAGACCATCTGGATTCTCCTCCAAATAATATATATGCATATATATACATGCACAAAATCTACCTCAAAAACTCAACCACGTTTGCGAGACACTACCTCCCCTATACAAACTATGCGGCCCATCGCTATTAAGTTCAAGTTTTTCATAAATCTTCTTCATTCATGTCCTTATTACTGAAGTATGGCTGTCTGGCGTGTTTTATCCTAGATTATCCCTTTGGCCCTTTCTTTAACCAAGGAATAACAATAGTTATTCTCCAAAGCTTTGCCTGTGACTAAAGAGGACAGAAACATTTTGTTCAAGGCCCCATCAATCTCCTCCCTCACTTTCCTCAGTATTTTGGGATAAAACCTTTCAGATCCTGGGAACTTGTCTATCTTAATGCTTTTCAAAACACCCAGCACATCCTCCTTTTTAATATTGACATGGCTTGCAATATCAACATGCCCCACGCAGCGTCCAAAACGTTCTTTTCTTTTGTGAATGCTAATGCAAAGTATTCATTATGGACCTCATCTACATCATCTAGTTCCACAAATAAATTTCCTCCTTTGTCCTTGAGTGGGTCTACCAATTCCCAGCTACCCTCTTGCTTTTTAAAAGGTTACCAACATTAACTGTAAGCAAGAAACAGAAGATAAAAATACAAAATTGAAACTCACAAACAGAATTAGAAATGATAAATTCCAAGACTGCATGGAGTTTGGAAGATGGGGAACAGAAACTAAACTTGACCCAGAGATTCCAATCTCCAGATTGTCCAGAACTGGGCATACCCTGAAAGATGTATTTTGGGATCGCTTGGAAGTGCTAATGCAATGACTACTGTGTAATTGACTGGGAAGGATAAACTTCTGAAGGACAATTATTAAGCATCCTGAACCAACTGAAAAATTCCCCAATTCTCAATTAGAGTCAAAGACTTTGGAGGACTCTGATTTATTGACCTGGATAGTGGCACAGAAGATGCAGGATCAGTTCATACCAAAGAGGAAGAAAGATCCTAAGGGGAGGCAGGGGCGGCCGTGGCTGAAGAGGGAAGTTAAGGACTGTATAAAGATAAAAGAGAAAAAGTGTAACACAGCAAAGATGAGTGGGAAGCCAGAGGACTGGGAAGTTTTTAAAGAGCAACAGCGGATAACTAAAAAGGCAATACACAGAGAAAAAATGAGCTTTGAAGGCAAACTGGCCAAAAATATAAAGGATGATAGTAAAAGCTTTTTTAGGTATGTGAAAAGAAAAAAAATGGTGAAGACTAAAATTGGGCCCTTGAAGTCAGAAACGGGTGAATTAATTATGGGGAACAAGGAAATGGCAGAAGAGTTGAATAGGTATTTTGGATTTGTCTTCCCTAGTGAAGACACAAGCAATCCCCCAGATGTAATAGTGGCTGAAGGACCTAGGATAATGGGCGAACTGAAGGGTATTTATATTAGGCAGGAAATGGTGTTGGATAGACTGTTAGGACTGAAGGCCGATAAGTCCCCGGGACCTGATGGTCTGCATCCCAGGGTACTGAAGGAGGTAGCTCTAGAAATTGTGGACGCGTTGGTAATTATTTTCCAAGGTTCTATAGATTCAGGATCAGTTCCTATGGATTGGAGGGTGGCAAATGTGGTCCCACTTTTCAAGAAAGGAGGGAGAGAGAAAACAGGAAATTATAGACAGGTTAGCCTGACGTCAGTGGTAGGAAAGATGCTGGAGTTAATTATAAAATATGAAATTACGACTCATTTGGATAGCAGTAACAGAATAGATCAGAGTCAGCATGGATTTACGAAGGGGAAATCGTGCTTGACTAATCTTCTGGAATTTTTTGAGGATGTATCTATGAAGATGGATAAGGGAGAACCAATGGATATAGTGTACCTGGACTTTCAGAAAGCCTTTGATAAAGTCCCGCATAGGAGATTGGTGAATAAAATTAGGGCACATGGTACTGGGAGCAAAATACTGAGTTGGATTGAAAATTGGCTGGCTGACAGGAAGCAAAGAGTAGTGATAAATGGGTCCCTTTCAGAATGGCAGGCAGTGACCAGTGGGGTACCACAAGGTTCGGTGCTGGGATCGCAGCTGTTTATGATATAGATTAATGAGAAAGATGAAGGCACTAAAAGTAATATTAGCAAATTTGCCGATGACACAAAGTTAGGTGGCAGCGTGAAATGTGAGGAGAATGTTATGAGAATACAGGGTGACTTGGACAGGCTAGGTGAGTGGACGGATGCATGGCAGATGCAGTTTAATGTGGATAAATGTGCGGTTGTACACTTTAGTGGCAAGAACAGGAAGGCAGATTACTATCTCAATGGAGTCAAGTTAGGTAAAGGGGAAGCACAACGAGATCTAGGTGTTCTTGTACATCACTCAATGAAAGCAAGCATGTAGGTACAGTAGGCAGTGAAGAAAGCTAATAGCATGCTGGCCTTCATAACAAGAGGAGTTGAGTATAGGAGCAGAGAGGCCCTTCTGCAGCTGTACAGGGCCCTGGTGAGACCGCACCTGAAGTATGGAGGGAAGATTTGGTCTCCAAATTTGAGGAAGGACATTCTTGCTATTGAGGGAGTGCAGCGTAGGTTCACGAGGTCAATTCCCGGAATGGCGGGACTATCATATGTTGAAAGATTGGAGCGACTGGGCTTGTATACACTTAGTTTAGAAGGATGAGAGGGGATCTGATTGAGGCATATAAGATTATTAAGGGATTGGGCAGTCTGGAGGCAGGAAGCATGTTTCCGCTGATGGGTGAGTCCAGAACCAGAGGACACAGTTTAAAAATAAGGGGTAGGCTATTTAGAACAGAGTTGAGGAAAAACGTCTTCACCCAGAGAGTGGTGGGTATATGGAATGCTCTGCCCCAGAAGGCAGTGGAGGCCAACTCTCTGGATACTTTTAAGAAAGAGATAGTTAGAGCTCTTAAAGATAGAGGAATCAAGGGTTATGGGGATAATTCAGGAACAAGGTACTGATTGTGGATGATCAGCCGTGATTATGATGAATGGTGGTGCTGGCTCGAAGGGCTGAATGGCCTACTCCAGCACCTTTTGTCTATTGTCTATTGTCTACCAAGAAAAAAAAGAGGGATTAAAATTTACTCTTGTAAATGTTGTTGTTACTTTTCTCATAATTCACCAAGCACCTGGCTCATCTTCCTCCCTGCAGATACCTGACTACTACCCCTTGTACCCAGACATCCCGCAACCAACACTGGTCCTATGTTCTTAACCACTTATCTGCCACCTGTGCCCCATTTCCTACATAGCTTCTTTTAATAGTGTATCAAGTAACTTTGGATCGTGTTTACTTGCTGAAATACTGCAGCTTTTGCCACAAAAAGGGAAAGTAGCTTTTGTAAGGAATCACTCCAATGTATAAATGGTTGCGTTTTCTCTGATGGGATGGATCCTGCACTGGCGATGGACCCAGAGAAAGAAGGGAAGCTAACTTTTAGTCTGATCTGGGTCAGAACGTATCTGGTTGGCTAATGTTCTTTAAGGAAGAAACTCTGCCATCCTCGAAGATTGCCTAAGTGACTCCAGATCCATGGCTATGTTGGTTGATATCTAAGCAGCCTCTAGGAAATATGTATAATTTCTTTTTATTCATTGCAATCGATTTATTGGCATAAAACTGGTGTTTCTTCAAGTCATACAGTCACCACTAAATGTCATGGTCATTAGATTTATTTCCAAAGAATAATATGCTTCAAAAAAGATTGGTATCAAGTTTTTCTTGCCAATAATTCCAAAAGAGAAAATAAAGTTCAGTTTGCCATAAGTATCAGTCTTTCACTGGAGATTTATTACATTCTCTGCCACATTATGTGGACAAATGAAGCATGGGGGTTTTTCCTTTGATTACAGAAGAATTACTAAGTAATTCAACCAAATCTGTGGTGGGAAAATTATTTGAGCGGATTCTGAAAGTAAGCATTTATGATTATTTGGAAAAGCACAGTTTGATTAGAAATAGTCAGCATGGCTTTATAAGGGGCAGGTCATGCCTCACAAGCCTAATTGAATTCTTTGAGGGTGTGACAAAATACATCGATGAAGGATGTGATGTATATGGATTTTAGCAAGCCTAAAGGTTCCACATGGTAGGCTCATTTTGAAAGTAAGGAAGCATGGGATTCAGGGAAATTTGGCTATCTGGATACAAAACTGACTGTCCCATAGAAGACAGAGGGTGGTAGTAGATGGAAAGTATTCAGCCTGGAGCTCTCTACCAGTGGTGTTCTGCAGGGATCTGTTCTGGGACCTCTGCTCTTTGTGATCTTTATAAATGACTTGGATGAGGAAGTGGAACATAGAACATAGCACAATACAGCGCAGAACAGGCCCTTTGGCCCTCGACGTTGCGCCAACCTGTGAACTAATCTAAACCCCTCCCCCGACACTATTCCATCATTATCCATATGCTTTTCCAAGGACTGTTTAAATGCCCCTAATGTGGCTGAGTTAACTACATTGGCAGGCAGGGCATTCCATGCCCTTACCGCTGTCTGAGTAAAGAACCTGCCTCTGACATCTGTCTTAAATTTTCACCCCTCAATTTGTAGCTATGCCCCCTTGTACAAGCTGAAGTCATCATCCTTGGACAAAGAGTCTCACTGTCCACCCTATCTAATCCTCTGATCATCTTGTATGTCTCTATTAAATCCCGTCTTAGCCTCCTTCACTCCAATGAGAACAGTCCCAATTCCCTCAGCCTTTCTTCATAGGGCCTGCGCTCCAGACCAGGCAACATCCTGGTAAATCTCCTCTGCGCCTTTTCCAATGCTTCCACATCCTTCTTGTAATGGGGCGGCAAGAACTGCACGCAATATTCCAAATGAGGCCGCACTAGCATTTTGTACAGTTGCAGCATGACATCACGGCTCCGGAACTCAATCCCTCTACCAATAAAACTTAACACACTGGAAGCCTTCTTAACAGGACTATCAACCTGGGTGGCAACTTTCAGGGACCTATGTACATGGACACCAAGATCCCTCTGCACATCCAAAAGTGTAGGTTAGTAAGTTTGCTGATGACACGAAGGTTGGTGGAGTTGTTGACAGTGTGGAGGGCTGTTGTAGGTTGCAACAGGGCATTGGCAGGATGCAGAATTGGGCAAAGAAGTGGCAGATGGAATTCAACCCAGAAAAGTATGAAGTGATTCATTTGGAAACTTGAATTTGAATCTAGAGTACAGGGTTAATGGCAGGAGGAGGGAGCAGAGATCTAGGTCTCAAGGTTTGGAGACTAGCTTGGTTGGGATTATAGCGCTGAAAGCAGAGTTGTAGCCAATAAATAGAAACCTAACATTCATATTCATATTATCTAGATGTTTCAAGGATGAGTGTAGGGCGAGGGAGATCATGTCAGCTTTGGATTTGTTGTGCCGGTAAACAAATTGCAAGGATCAAGGCAGGCTTGGAGGCTAGAGTGCATATGAGCCATGACTAACCTCTTGAAGCACTTCCCAATTATGGAGGTCAGGACCACCGAACGGAAGTCATTGAAGCATGTTGCTTTTGTTTTCTTTGGTACTGTGATGATGGTTGTCTTCTTGAATCAGATGGGGTCTTCACATTGTAGCAAGAAAAGGTTAAAGATGTTCTGTTCTGTTCTGTTTCATTTTGTAGCTCATTACATTGTGTAAGCCAGATGGCCGGTGTCCCTGTGATTAGTTTGGGCTCTCTTTCTTTAGACATGTGACCCAGAACTGCTCACAATATCCCAATGTGATCTGACCAGAGCTTCATACAGCCTCAGCATACATCAGTCCTTTTGCATGCTTATCCTCTTGGAATGAATGTAAACATTGCATTTGCTTTCTTAACTCTTAAACAAACCTACTGGTGGAGAAACATGAACTGCTACTGCGAAGACCCTTTGTGCTTCAAATTTCTGAAGCCTTTCCCCGTATAGCAGGCTTATCGTACAGGAGCTCTTGAGGACTCAGGGTCTGTACTTGATGGAAAGATCCTTTATTCATTCACGGGATGAGGGCGTCACTGGCTAGGCAGCAGGTATTGCCTATCCCTAATTGCCCAGAGGGCAGTTAAGAGTCAACCACATGGCTGTGGGTCTGGAAACACTTGTAGGCCAGACCAGGTAAGGATGGCAGTTTCCTTCCCTAAAGGACATTAGTGAACCAGGTGGGTTTTTCCAATAATCAGCAATGGCTTCATGGTCATCATTAGACTCTTAATTCCAGAAATTTTATTGAATTCAAATTTAAAGATGAGAGGCGATCTCATTGAAATACTGGATAGTGTGAATGTGATGAGTGTCTAAGCCTTTCTGCAGTCTCCCTGCTTCCTCAAGGCTTATCTTCAAGACTTCCACAAATTTAACAACATAATGGGTGGAACGGTGGCTCAGTGGCGGGCATTGCTGCCTCCATCTTTGGGTGACTGCCTGTGCGGAATTTGCACATTCTCCCAGTGACTGTGTTTGTTTCCTCTGGGTGCTCTAGTTTCCTCCCACAGTCCAAAGACGTGCAGGCTAGTTGGATTGGCCATGCTAAATTATTCAGGGATGTGTATGTGCATTATCCTCAGTTCCAGCTCATTAATATATAATGTGAATACTGTGGTCCCAACACTGACACCTGTGAACTCCATTGCCATCCACAATCACCAGCTGATGTCCTGAAAAAAAACTTTCATGCTCCCTCTCTGCCTAATGTCAGTTAGCCAGTTCTCTACCCATGGCCAGTAGCTTGTCCCTCACAACATGGGCTCTTATGTTAGAGATAATGGAAACTGCAGATGCTGGAGAATCCGAGATAACAAAGTGTGGGGCTGCATGAGCACAACAGGCCAAGCAGCATCTTAGGAGCACGAAAGCTGACGTTTCAGGCCTAGAACATTCATCAGAAAAGGGGGATGGGCAGAGGGTTCTGAAATAAATAGGGAGAGAGGGGGACGTGGAATGAAGATGGATAGAGGAGAAGATAAGTGGAAAGGAGAGTATAGGTGGGCAAGTGGGGAGGTGGGGAGGGGATAGGTCAGCCCAGGGAGGACGGGCAGGTCAAGGGGGCGGGATGAAGTTAGTAGGCAGGAAATGGAGGTGCGGCTTGAGAGGGGAGGAGGGGAAAAACAGGTTAGGGAGGCAGGGATGAGCTGGGCTGGTTTTGGGATGCAGTGGGGGGAGGGGAGATTTTGAAGCTTGTGAAATCCACATTGATACCATTGGCCTGCAGGGTTCCCAAGCGGAATATGAGTTGCTGTTCCTGCAACCTTCGGGTGGCATCATTATGACACTGCAGGAGGCCCAGAGTGGACAAGTCATCTAAGGAATGTGAGGGGGAAAGATGGAAAGACTGTTTATTCATTCACTAATTAACCATTCATGGTTCACGACTGGGAGGTGCAGTTGTTTATTGCAAACCAAGCGTAGGTGTTCTGCAAAGCGGTCCCCAAGCCTCCACTTGGTTTCCCCAATGTAGATCACGCCACAAGGGGTACAGCAGATGCAGTATACCACATTGGCAGATGTGCAGGTGAGCATCTGCTTGATGTGGAAAGTCATCTTGGGGCCTAGGATATGGGTAAGGGAGGAGGTGTGGGGGCAAGTGTAGCACTTCCTGCGGTTGCAGGGGAAAGTGCTGGGTGTGGTGGAGTTGGTGGGGAACGTGGAGCGGACAAGGGAGGCTATTGTAGCCAGTTCATTAGATATATTCAAAAGGAAAATGGACACGGCCCATGCAGATACGTTGTTGGGAGTGAAGGATTTGAGATATAAAAATAGATTGCAAAAGCTGGGACATTTTTCACTGGAGGTTGAGGGGTGACCTTATTGAGATTTATAAAAACACAAAGGTAATAGATAAGGTGAATGACAAGGGTCTTAGGGTGGGGCAAGTTTCAAACTGGGGGGCATATTTTTAAGTAGATAGGAGAAAGATGTAAAAATGAGGGGCAACTTTTTTATAGTGATTTGTGTATGGAATGAATTGCCAGAGAAAGTGATGGATGCAGGTAAAGTTGCAACCTTCAAAGACATTTGGATAAGTTCATGAGGAGGAAATGCTTAGAGGGATATGGGACAAGAACAGACAGGTGGGAGATGTTTGATTTGGGAGCATTGTCAGCCTAAACTGGTTAGACTGAAAGGTCTGTTTCCATACAGTATGACTAGGAGTGTATTTTGTTCTTTTTTTTGAAGCGAGGTTTTGATTCATAGGTCTCTTCAAAGCCAACAGAGTAAATTGGGTGAGAAATGATGGGAACTGCTCCCTCGCGCCTCATGCTCCCACGTGGAGCTCGAGCAGTTCATTCTTTTCACCAACACCTTCCACCCCAACCTTCAGTTCAACTGGGCCAACTCCAACACATCCATCACCTTCCTGGGCCTTTCTGTCTTCATCTCACACAACCGCCTAGAAACTGATGTCCATTTCAAGCCCACTGACTCCCACACCTACCCCGAATACACCTCCTCCCACCCACCTTCCTGCAAAACTTCCATCCCCTATTTCCAATTCCTTTGCCTCTGCCGCCTGTTCCCAGGATGAAGCATTCCACTCCCACACACCCCAGATGTCCTTGTTCTTCAAGGACCACAACATCCCCCCCCAGTGGTCGAGAATGCCCTCAACCATGTCTCCTGCACCTCATCCCTCACACCCCGCCCCTGCAATAACCGCCAAAAGACAATCCCCCTAGTCCTCACATACCACCCCCCAACCTCCGGATACAACTCATCATCCTCTGACACTTCCACCATCTACAATCTGACCGCACTGCTAAAGGCATTTTTCCTACCCCACCCTTGTCTGCCTTCCGGAGAGACCACTCTCTCCACGACTCCCTTGTCCGCTCCACATACACCCCCGACCCCACCACACCCAGCACCTTCCCCTGCAACCACAGGAAGTGCTATACTTGCCCCCACACCTCCTCCCTCTCCCCCATCCCATGCCCCAAGATGGCTTTCCACATCAAGATGTCCACCTGCACACCCGCGAATGTGGTATACTGCATCCGTTGTGGCTTCCTCTACATTAGGGAAACCAAGTGGAGGCTTAGGGACCGCTTTGCGGTACACCTACGCTCAGTTCGCAATAAACAACTGCACCTCCCACTCGCAAACCATTTCAACTCCCCCTCCCATTCCTCAGATGACATGTCCATCATGGGCCTGCTGCAGTGCCACAATGATGCCACGTGAAGGTTGCAGGGACAGCGACTCATATTCTGCTTGGGAACCCTGCAGCCGAATGGCATCAATGTGGATTTCACAAGCTTCAAAATCTCTCCTCCCCTCACACCAGCCCAGCTTGTCCCCGCCTGCCTAACCTGTTCTTCCTCTCACCTATCACCTCCTCCCACCTCAAGCCGCACCTCCATTTCCTACCTACTAACCTCATCCCGCCCCCTTGACCTGTCCATCGTCCCTAGACTGACCTAGCCCCTCCCCACCCCCCCCACCCATACTCTCCTCTCCACCTATCTTCTCCTCTATCCATCTTCAGTCTACCTCCCCCTCTCTCCCTATTTATTTCAGAATCATCTCCCCATCCCTGTTTTCTGAGGAAGGGTCTAGGCCCGAAACGTCAGCTTTTGTGCGCCTAAGATGCTGCTTGGCCTGCTGTGTTCCTCCAGCCCCGCACTTTGTTATCTCAGAGTAAATTGGGTTGTGAGGCTATGTTTCTTTTATTAAGTTAGAACAATAGAACCAACATGAGTGGAGTCAGTCTCCCACAAAACCAGGGTTTTAGTGTAGCTTTCAGTATTTGTTGGGGTTTTGATGTTGAATGTATATATTGCCATACCTCTCTTATACCAGAGTCTTTTCTTGGTGTTCTTTTCTCCAGCACTGGAGAAACATCGCATGTGGGACAATCTTATTTTACTGAATTTGCATTTGACAAGGTGTTATTTATGGAATGTTACTATATTGGAAAAGTTGCTGTTTAGTAGTCAAGTAATTTATTATTCTGTTAGGTTTTCCAACAGAGTTGAAATTACACCAATTCTTCTTTCTTTTGTTTGTATTTAACTGTAGGTTTTGTTTAATGCTGAGTAGTGTAACCAATCGAATTACATCTGGACACAGCACCTTATACTTGCTTTTAAATAAGACGAAAGTTAGGTTCTAGCCTATCTCCTTGGCATATCAGGAGGAGATTTGGTCGGGTCCATAATACCGTTTAGATATTTTTTTAAAATGTCGTATGATCTTCTTTTATACTACGAGCCAGCTTATTCTCTTATTTCATCTTCGCCCTCATTTCTTTTCAAATTATGCTCTGCTGGTTTTTAGATACCTCAGTTTTCTGACTTCCCACAAACCTTTACCACACTGTCCGCTTTTCGTTTTTCTTTTATGCTTTCCCTGACTCGTCTTGTCACGAATGGTTGCCTCATTGCACCCTCTTTGTAAGTGTCGTTTTTCATCGGCCGGCCTCCCGGCCTCCGTCCCCCCCCCCACCCCCCCGACCTCATCCTCACAGTACAAGCTCATTTACTTTGTTTCATTTACTGTGCGCATTTACGTTTAACACTCAATCCTGCAGTGTTGCTGACCCCTAAACTGCACATTCGCATTCTCGCCGCCTTATAACTTGCTCGGGAAATTTTAATAGCCTCTCCTGAGCCCTACCCACTAAGTTTTTGTAATATTCCATGCAATTGAACACACCTGACCCATTCACAATTTAGTTCAAAGCCCTCTCCCTAGCACTTTTTATGCAGTTCACCAATACTCTGTGGTGCCAGCATAATTCAGGTGGAGCCCAACCAATCCAAATTGCTCCTTCCTTCACCAGTACTGGTGCGAATGCAAATTTTAACCCATTTCACCCATATTAATCTTTTGGTTCCCTCTTTAATCTGTTGACCCTGTGCCAATTAGATCATGGCTCATGTAGTCATCCAGAGATTACATTTTGGTTCTACTTTTTAAAATTTAGCCCCTGGAGCTGCTTATATTTCTTTAGCAGAACATTTTCTACTTATATCATTGGTATCCATATAGATCATTAGAGCTAGATCATTTCTATCTTACTCCAAGTTCCTCTGACGCCTCAGTAAGATATCCTGAACCAGGCACCAGTCTTCAGGACTCTCGATCCTGGTCAGACAGCAGTGTCTATTTTCCTGACTATACTTTCCTCAATTACAGCTGCATTTTATTTTTCTTTTCCCCTCTTTAAAATGATTCTCTGTACAATGGTGCTATGACCAGTTTGCTCATCCTCCCCCAAGCTCCTGCTCTCATCCACATAGCGAGCAAGAATCTCACCTGTTAGTACTGAAGGAGCCTCAGCCCTTGTTTGTCTATCTCCTGGATCTCTCTACCTAACTCACTCCTGGTCTCTGACCACTGAGGGCATGTGACTACCTCCCAAAACAAAGGGTTCAGGTAATTCACTTCCTCCTTCAGTGTTCAGAGCTCCTACTCCAGCTAATCAATTCTGAGCCAGAGTTCCTCAAGCAGCTAACATTTGCCACAGATGTTGCCACAATGAAACACAAGAGTCCACCAAGTCCCACATCATGCAGGTACAACACATTATCTGGCTCAATATCTCTGTCTTATTTTTTAAATTGAATTTTTAAACAAGTAAAGATTTCCTATTGATCTTTTAGCTTGTAATCTGTAAATATTTCCACTAGTTACCTTCAAGCTGCAAGTAACCTACAACAGATTGATATTCAAAAATCAGTAGCCAGTTACCAACCAATGAATTTACAGTTTTCCTGCAATATCACTGTGTGCTGTGGCTTCAATTTAGTTTGTTAGGTTGTAAAATCATATCAGCTAAAAAAAAAGCAAGTGAAAAGCACCACTTTGCCACCAAATCCCCTGAACTATAATTTTCTCTCAGGCTGTGCCTCACTCAGGAGGTGATCTCTCCTGCCTATTCATGGGCAGCTTACTGGTCTAAACATTACAAAACAATTTGATAATAAACTAAATTCATATTTTCAAACAGCTCTGTATGACTAAAAACTTTATATAACTCACTTTGCAGAACCAGATTTTATTCATGCACTCTCATGACACCTGGTTATAAGATCATTAATCACCTTTGCCAAGTTAGACCACGGCCAGGAGGAAGAGGTAAAAGAAACAAAGTTTAAATCATTCCTCCTACTTCTTGAAACCTTTTGCTCTTTTTCTTGTGCCCCTTAGAAATACAGCGTCATTTGCAGAATGCATTTCCCTGTAATCAACATCACTTCCATACAAGAGATTCTTAAATCTATTACTCAAATTTACCACTTAAATCAAACTTTCATTCTGCAAGAAGACTAAAAAGAATGTATAATAACATTTTTGCCAATTTATCCTGGATGACAAGAGGCACAATGAAGTATAAATAAATAGGTGTCAGATTAATGTGAATGTGAGCATGAATATGTACATAACCTATTCAGGCCAATTATTGGGAGGCATTGTCTGTCAAATGACTAACAATAGTTTGTTTTCCTTTTAGAATATGGGAGAGATCTTGAGCAAAATTTTAAGGAAAATGGGAAATCTATCAAGGGCCTAGAAAAGGCATGTTTTTCACTCTGATTTCATTATATAATTGAAAACTTACTTGTGCACAAATGCTATTGTATAACTGGTCTCCTCTGGCACACTTAACGCCAATGAGTTATTTTCTAAAGGCTAATTCGGTCTTTTAAAGGATGCAAATGAAAAAATAAATTGTGAAGTTATGTGGAACATTGTTCATGCACATGGTTTGCTGAATACTTCCAGCATCATTTTGTTAAAATGTTTCCTTAATTTGGAAAGAATTGTTCATTAAAATTAAACACAAGTACACATTAAACTTATATTCCATTCTTTTTGTATTATTCCTTTTCCTTCAACTTTGTTCAGAATTGCTGGTGGTGACATAAATTGAATATTGGGTCACATTTTTGTCTTCCTTCCCAATAAATTTGTTCTTATGATTGGGTACCAACACTGGAGACTTTATTTCCTGTGCCTATCTTACTGCAAACGTTTAACATGTTAGCTTCAAGTTTGATGACTGCACCAGAAATTCTGGAATTTGATGGGAATTTATTACATTCAACCAAATCATGAACAGAGGCAGGACTATACTCCCTTGTGAGCTGAAAAATACAAGTGTCAGGTTAGACTATTTCTTTCTTGTACTCAGGATAAATTCTGTTGTCAGTCTTCCCTCTTATGTGCTGAAATTTCTACAAGTGGCAGTGCATAAACAAGCACTTGACTTCTTCCACCTCCCAAAAAACAAACAAAATTCATTAGCTACGCCTAGACAGGCACATCAAGACAAAAATAATTTCTTCATTCAAAAAGACTGAGCAATTCACCCCCTCCCTTAAGATAGGCACCATTGAACTGCATGACTAACAAAAGGGAACATCTACATGGGCAACACAATGATCCAATGGTTAGCACTGGCACCTCAGTGCCGGGGACCCAAGTTTGATCCTAGCCTCAGGTGACTGTCGGTGTGGACTCCCGTGTCTGTGTGGGCTTTCTTCCACTGTCCAAAGTTGTGCAGGGTAGGTCGATAAGCCAGGGGAAATAGAGTTAGAGGGACGGTGTGGTATGCTTTTCAGAGGCTCAATGATCTCAATGGGCTGAATGGCCCACTTCCACAGTCGGGATTCTATGATACAAAACCCCTGGTTTATTCTCTGGAGTTAGTCCCCTAAAAGTCAGCAAAGCTCTAAATTGCAGTTCATCCGATTTTGGGAGCATCTTCTCAGAAAAGTCTTTGCAACATTTCCTGCAGTAATGAAACCCTAAGGTTTGCTGTCCTACAAATAGTCTACTTCCACTCAAACACTCAAACTCAAATACAAAGAGTTTCCAAATATATGGCTCATCAGGGTATCACATGGGATTTAAATCCTCTTTGCCCAACTTGGAAAAACAATAGCAAAATTCTGGCATAAAACATCTGAAAAACAGATAACAAGGTCAAAAATGGCAACAATGTGTTGCTGACTTCGGTGAAATATTTCTTATCCTTTTCCACTTCAGTTTTTCCAGTGTTAACTACACAGTCTTTCACCAACTTCTGTTGAGCACCTTTGCTTGGTTCCATTCCTACAGAAACTAAAACATGTGTGACACCTCTGTTTACACACCATCATCTCTGGCCCCGAAGAATACTCTAGGTCCACTCATTTCTCATGAACTACTTTATTTTTCTGAAAATGCTTAATCTTATAGGTGCATCATAGCAGTCAGCTCTACTGCAGCACACACTCTTTGAGCTGCCCTAATGACTTTGAATTGTCAGAATGTTGACTTGTCGAATTTTCTTCCCACTTGCAGCAAAAGCTAAGACAGAAATTCATCCCACTTAATATTAGGGAAAAATGAAGCCATTAACTCAGCCGTCTGTCACAGATTCCATTCACTAAGCATTGGATCTATTCCTCTCCCTGGGCAAACGTTCAATGTAAAACAAGATCTCTCATATACTGGCTAGCTATTTTACCCAGATCTTGTATTGGCTCCCCCCACCATAAATTTGAGCTGATTCAATTTGGTTTGATTTATTACAGTCACATGTACACAAGTACAGTGAAAAGCTTTGTTTTGTGAGCAGTTCAGTTAGTTCATAGACTGTTTAGACAGAGTGAGGCATACAAGGTCATGGTTGCACAGGAGATGCACAAAGCAAGATCAACACTAGCAAGGGCAACATTATTTGAAGTTAGAGAGTTTCATTCAGCAGTCTAATAACATCAGGATAGAAGCGGTTCTTGAATCGTTTGATATATGTGTTCAGGCTTCCGTACCTTCAGCCTGATGGAAGAGAGCATTACTGGCATGGGAAGAGGTCTTTAATAATGTTGGCAACCTTTCCATGGTAATGAGAAGTGTAGGTGGTGGCCATGGACAGGAAGCTGGCTGCCGTGATGGTCTGGGCAATGCACACAGCTTTGTGTAGTTTCTCAGTTCTGGGCCGAGCAGTTGCCATACCAAGCGATTGTGCACCTGGATAGAATGCTTTACATGAGCTGGTCATAGTTATTTTGGACACGTCAAAATTCCTAAGCCACCTGAGAAAGAGGAGGCATTGTTGTGCCTTCTCGGTTGCCCCATCCACACAGAGTGGTGGGGATTAGTCAGTGAGGTGGGAGGAAGGATAGAAGACTGACAGGTCATGTCAGGTCTAGGAGGTGGGGTTGAAAGTGAGGGCTGGTCATGACATGAGGTCGGGGGTGGGGAGATTTTGAAACTGGTAAACTTCACATTTTAGGCCATTGGTGGAATAGGAGGTGCTGCACCTCCAACTTCCTGGTGGCATTATTGTGACACTAGAGGCCCAGGATGGACAAGTCACCAAGGGAGTGGGAGTTAAAATGGCCAGTAAATCAGAAGGTGGCATTGATTGGAGTGTACAGAGGGCAGATGCTCTGCAAGTCAGTTCCTGAGGGCGCCATATTGGGAGCAACAAATGCAACAGAACAAGTTAGAATACACACAGGCAAATCTCTGCTAGATATGGAATGATTGTTTGGGGCCTTGGACAAAGGTGAGGGGGAGGTATAGCACTTCCTGCAGTTGCAGGGAAATGTGCCAGGTGTGGTGGGAAGGTTGGTGTGGAGTGTGCAGCTGACAAAAGAGTCGCAAATTGAGTGGTCCCTATGGAAAGCAGACAGGGATAGGGAAGGAAGTATCTTTTTGGTGGCGGTGTCAGATTGCAGGCGGCAAAAAGATTATGCCTTGGATGTGGAAATTGGGGGGGTGGTGTAAGAGAACTAGGGGACTCTATCGTTGTTGGTGTTGTGGGGGGGGGGGGGTGCGGAGGAGGGCTTTACTCAAAATTACAAGCTTTCAGAGCACTGTTCGTTCATCAGGCAACATCACCAGAAATCTTGTTATTTTGAATAAACCTGTTGGACTATAACCTGGTGTCGTGTGACTTCTGACTTGGGACAATGCTGGAAGTGGATTCCCTGAGGTTTTAAAAGAGCTGGATACATATTTAAAAGTGAAGAAGTTAGAAGGCTAACTGGGCCTAGCTGGTTAGCTTTTTTGGAATTAGGTACAGTGACAATGGGTCAAATAGCCTCCTTCTGTACTGTACAATTCTATGATTTCAAGATTCTACAATTAGGCACTTGGGAATATTTTCAGCATTCCTAGGGAACTCTGTCATAAGAGACCGAAACAGGCTAGTCGGCGGGAGGAAGTCGATGTTACTAAGGAAGCTGCCCTAGGAATTTTGAGGAACTTGAAGATAAGTTCCCCCAACCTGATGGGATTTATCCAAGGGTTCAATGGGAAGAGACCACAGGGCCTTTAACAACGATCTTTTTGTGCTGTCAAAGGGTACGGTGCTGGAAGATTGGAGAGGGGCAGAAGTCATTCCCTTGTTCAAGAAAAGAATAAGGGTAACCCTGAAATTACAAGGCAGTTAGTCTTATATCAGTCGTGGGGAAATTGGGAAGGGCTCTGAGAGCCAGGATTTATGATCACTTGGAAAGGCAGTTTGATTTGTGATAGCATGGATTTGAGGGGTAGATCATGCCTCTCAAACCTTATTGAGTTCTTTGAAGAGGTGACCAAAGAAGTGGATGAAGGTAGAGCAGTGGATGTGGTGTACATGGATTTAAGCAAGGCGTTTGATAAGGTTCCCCACGATAGGCTCATGCAGAAGGTAAGGAGGCATGGGATAGGTCACAGTTCTGGTCACCTCATTACAGGAAAGATGGGGAAGTGTTGGAAAAGGTACAGAGGAGATTTACCAGGATGTTTGCCTGGAATGGAGGGAAGGTCTTATGAGGAAAGGTTGAGACAGCTGGGGCTTTTCTCTTTAGAACGACAAAGGACAAGACGTGACTTGATAGAGGAGTTAAAAAAAATGATCAGAGGTATAGATAGTGTGGATGGCCAGAGACTTCTTCCTGGGGTGGAGGTAGCTATTACGAGGGGGCATAGTTTTAAAGTGAGTGGAGGTAGATTATAGGGAGATGTCAGAGTTGGTTCTTTACTCAGAGCGGTAGGGACGTGGAATGCATTGCCAGAGTGATACAGTTGGCCTCATTAGGGGCATTAAAGCAGCTCTTAGATCAGCATATGGATGCTAGTATAAGATAGGAGTGGAGGTTAGATAGGGCTTAAGATTAGGGTAAAAATTTGGCACAACAGCGCGGGCCGAAAGACCAGTACAGCTCAGTACAGGCCCATGTTCTATGAAGATGCCAGAGTCATAGAAATTTTGCAGGTGTCTAAAACAAGGTCTTTGAAAATGATAAACCTTTAATAGGACTTTGTGATCGCTAATGGCGTTAATAGTTATTAGCACTACTGCCTCATAGCGCCAGAGACCCGGGTTTGATTCCACCCTTGGGCAACTGTCTGTGTGGAGTTTGCACATTCTCCCCATCTGTGTGGGCAGGCTAGGTTGGTTATAGGGGGATGGAGTTGAGTGGGACATTCTGACAATCAGTGTGGACTTGTTGGCTGCAAGGGCCTGTTCCCACACCGTAGGGATTCTCTTAAGATCTGTCTTGGCTACCTCAGACATTTAAATCCTAGCTTGGGGGTTATTTGACTGCAGTTTGTCTGTTTCCACATAATTACTCCATGTTAATAAGGCATTATAGGCAAATATGGTTTAAGATTGATTACCTTTCCTGCTCAGTAACTACTGAGTCATTTTGCTTACAGTTGTTTTATTCAAGCCTGCAAGATATTTTGTTCTTACATTCCAATTCAATCCTGGTATTCTGCTGTTTATTTTCTTACCTTTAGTTTTGTCCCCCACATTGTATTCTCTTTACAAGATTACAGTCTGTCAGATTGTCCCATATTATTTTTTGTAACAGGGTTATAACACAATTGTGTCCTATACTCGACAGTTATATTTTAGACAATTCTTCAGCTTGGGTGTAGGGTAATAATTTTTCCCCCCACACACTCTTCATTCTTCTGAGATCCTCATTATTACATTTTATAGTCTGATAAAGTAACTTATTTTAAAATGTCAGACTCCTCCTCCTGCTTTCTGCAAAAAAAAGCAAAGATCTCGAGTAAGATTTCTCATGAAAACAGTCACACAAACTAGTTTGGATCATGAACTGAACTCATCCAATATTCCATTATTCATAATACACAGAACATCAAGAATGTATCAAGTGTATTTTTACAGCAACATATTTAAGCTGGTATATTAATCAAAGTTTCTCTCCCCACAAACCAGCATCCAGCTCAGGATGTGTATACATAATGGACAAAACTCAATTACTTGGTAGATTTTCACACGCAACACAAAATGTCTAGCAATCATAAAGTAAGTTTAAGACAAAGACTGACATGTATTTAACTAAGACAAACAGGTTGAAGTGAGCATACCCAACAAATGTGACTACATCAATGAAATGCAAATAGTGCTCAATGATGGTCCTAAGTTCATGTCAATAGGACATTAAAACACAGCCTCACTCGACAGCAAGTTGCAGAAGCACTTAGAAACTAAAACAAAGTGCCCGGTGAAACTCAGAGGTGTTTGGCAGTAACTGTCAAGAGAGAGAAACAATTAACATTGAGTCTGATAGGACTCCTCACCACAACTGCAGTGGTAGTTGTTGCACTTACACAGGGCTTGTGACCAGTCTGGTGATATGTGTTAAGAATATTCATTCTCAGGCACATGTACAGATGCCCAAGACTACTTTCACCTTTAATGTCCTCTTACAACCCATTTTTTGGGAACTTGCACAGGTATTGAGCAAATGATTGAATGAACTGCTACGACTAGTTTTGAATCAGGTTTCAACATAACAGTTTTCACAAATACTTTCACAAAGACAATAAAAGGCCCACAACACAACATTGTGTTGTTTTGACATTGCAAACCAACTCAGCAATGTACCAAAGGCAGCTAGGTAAGTCATTATATCACAGCAACTGACGTGCCATAAAATGTCTGAATTTGTTTTCATTGAACTCATGATGCATTAAGTGGTGCAGGTAAATTCAGTTTCAACACCACATATATCCAAATAGATGGTCTCACCATATGATCCCCTCCAGGTCTAGCTAACATCTTAGTCAATTACCATGAGAAGCATGTTTTTGATTGAATGACCACGAACTTCTACCCCTTGTATGTTTATGATACGTAGATAGCATGATTGCATTCAAATTTTCAGCTGAAAAGAATATAGTTACATAGTTAAATAAGCCTGCATTCAAATTTGCCAATATGTAGCAATCAAACAACCTTCTCTTTCCTTGATGGGTTAGTTGAGAAATCTGTCAGTGGGTTTATCTATTACCATTCTTTACTTCTGTAAACTTATGTTCACTGTTCATTATGAAATTTCTGCAGTTCCATCAACTTAACTGGCAACCTAATGAAAAAGACTCTTGCCATCTGCAGATCATAAAAGCTTGAGGAATCAGGGTACATCAAAGCTTGCTTAGTAAACAAAAATGCTATTTGCCTCCAACAAGGTGCTGCAGTCAAGTCAAAAAGACATTTTGCCCACCATACAATACCTGTCAATATCTACAATAGAAAAGTTGGAAGAATAACGTAACACTCTCCACTTGCCTGAATGAGTGTAGCTCCAACACCGAAGTAGCTTCACACCATCACACGACAGACAAAATATTCTGCTCGATGTGCAAACCGCTGCCACTGGGTTGCCAAATCTACAAAGTGCTCTGCAGCAACTCACCAAGAGCTCTTTAGCAGCACCAAATTCCCTCCAAAAATCTGCAAAGTCATGGCTTTGATAGGATTTGTCAAAAGAGCCTTCATGCTTGCCTATATTGGTTAGTGCATGGAGTATAGGAATTGGGAGGTCATGCTGCAGCTGTATAGGACATTAGATTTTTGGAATAACGTGTGTAATTCTAGACGGCCTGCTATAGGAGAAATGTTGTGAAATTTGAAAGATTTCAGGGAAGAGTTAGAAATCTTGTTGGGGTTGGAGGATTTGAGCGATAGGGAGAGGCTGAATAGCCTGGGGTTATCTTTCCTTAGAGTATCAGAGGCTGAAGGGTGACCTTATAGAAGCTTATAAGGTCATGTGGGGGGGGAATAGCCAAGATCTTTTCCTGAAGCTGGGGGAATCCAAAACTACAGGGCGAGAGGAGAAAAGCTGAAGAGAAACTTAAGGGACAACTTTTTCATGCAGAGGGTGGTACACGTATGAAACAAGCTGCCAGTGGTGGAGGTTGGTACAACATTTAGCAGGCATCTGAACGGGTATGCGAATAGGAAGGGTTTAAAAGAATATGGGCCAAATGCTGGCAAATGGAACTAGATTAACTTAGAATATCTGGTCAGCATGGACAAGCTGGATTGAAGGGCCTGCTTCTGTGCCGTACAACTCAATGACTCTACTCCATAAACATAATAATAAAATGTTATCAATATTAAAACAGGGGTACAGAAAAATTTAAGACATTAATTCAGAACGTCAGCATACAATAGACAATTTAAGCAAAAAATCTGGATGAATCAGTAAATGCAAGGTTTTAATATCTGCAATGTTATGAAGTGGGTGATAAGGAGCCCCAATAACGCAACTCAAGTTAGGATCCCATTCATAATGAGAATGCTTCAGTCAGTACCAAGTATAAAATTTTATTGTGGTATATATTTTGATAATATACAAAACACTTGTACTTGTGATTTTTGGTTTTATTATGCAGCTGAGAAAGTCAACTACAATTAGAATAGTGGCCATCGTTTAACTCCAATGAAAACAGTACTTGCAATGTCACATATTACTTATCTGTTTAAATGTTGTGAAATTTTTGCATGCATGTGTGTACTGTAATTATAAAGTAGAGGTACATAACAAATGCATCTGACAAGCCCATATTTTTCAAAAGTAATCAATACTAAGACGGATGTTGTTTTTAGGTCCTGAATAAAGTAATACACTAAATTTAACAGTAAACAGCACATAGATGACGGAAATAAACTCCCTAATCACAAAGAATGCAGAATACTTTTATAGTACCATTTCCCTTTGGGTAATTTTAAAATTGTTTTACAAGTGTTTTATATTAAATGAACATCTTAAAAAAATCTTGCAGTTCTTACATTTAGTGCTGCAAATCCTGTAATTAAGTTAAAAATGGATATGAAACCAATTTATTTGGAAAAGTAACAAATACATTTATAAATTGTAGAGCAAAAAGTGTCACTTGTATTTCCTACGCTTGCCAATACAAAAAGATATTGATGATATGACTTAAGTCATATCACATGCAAATCAGTATTTACCTTCCAGAAATTTGAATAAAAAGGTTATCAGCAGATGAATTATTACGCAGTTTAAAACTAATGCAGCTGAACTCTAATTTACTCAAATGCATACCATTACATAAAGGATTTGACCTGTTGAAAGGTTGAATAGGATCATGTAGAAACTCATCTAGATCCCATCATATTTACAAATTGATGATCTACAGTATAAATCTACCAAACGTTTGGGGTTAAAAGTGAAAATTCAATAGGAAGATTGAACAAGTAGCATTAGGTGATTTTTGCTAGCCATTAACACTATGTTGTCTGACCCCTCCCAAAGCACAATTTCTAATTCCAAACAAAATGAAACATGCTATCACACTTAAAATGAATTTATTACAGTTAAATGATTTCTTTTTAACCTAAAATTAAAGGTGATTAGCAAACTTTCTTCAGCCACTTCCATCTTAATTTCAAACAGAATCAAGACCCTAGAAAATAACACATGCACACCAATATCAATAATGGTAAGTGTTCCTCTGAATGTGTGGCAACCAAAAAGAGTTAAATTCCCATTAGACAGGCATGAAAAATAGTTTTATAGTATAATTAGCAAACATTCATTTAAGCTATACATTTAACTTTTGTACAAAGTTAAACCTTTACACCACATTCTTATTTAAATATGAAATTACCAACTAAATCCTTTAGGCACACAGCTGTCATAAATGTTGCAAAAATACATTTATTACAAAATGTAGAGAATATCCTGGATAAGAAACTAAGAGTGAAAGGTTTCTGGCCCTTAGTCGACCACATTTTCAAACAATCATTCTTTGCCCACATTTGCAAGACAAATGCACTCAACTTCATTAGTACAGTTTCCATAATTTTAACCAAGTGTTAAAAAGACAATCCTGTAGTTGGTCATCCTTAAATTCAGTAGATAATGATCTATTTCCACACATTCTGCAAATATAGCATGACATCCCTGTGTGACTTCTGGTTCACAAATATCAGGCGATCCTAGTGAAGGATGCATTCGGATGCTTCCTTGATCAACGCTGCAGCCTTGTCTAACTCTTCCTCTGTTAATTTGATAGTAGTCACTACCCGCACACTAGGAATCCAATGAAAAACTGTATTATCTCCAGAGCTGAAAGAGTACTAGTTTACTTGACTATATTTATCTAGCGTTCTGGTCTTTGACATTCCAAACTAAGGAAGTAAAACTCCTTTTAATTATAAAAGGCGATTTTCTCAAGTGCCCTTTGCTACAAAATCTATTAGGCACTTGTGGGGAAGGATCATACTCCAATTTGGGTCTCTACATGAAGTGTCCCTTTAAATGAATATAGCACAACTACAGTAACTGGGTAATTCCCACAAATATTACGTTGAATTCCCACCCAAGAAATGTCTAGTTAAAAGGACAAGTCATGAAATTGAACGGAAATTATGACCAGGTCAGTTGGAGTAATTGATAACTCTAGTGGCAGAACGTGACTAAATCTATGTTGAAACTTCAATTATTCACTACATTTAAGAACAACTTAGATAAAGGTGGTATAGGCAAGAAAGGATAGACAGAGTCACACACACAGGTGTCCAGGTTTTCCAAGAATAGGAATACAGATAACAAACCAGATAGGAGCACAAAATTAGTAAACATTTTTGAATGATGTACATGGCAAAAATATTTCAATGTCATTCAACATGGCATTCATCTATCTTGGATCATAAAGTCAGGAGATTTACAACACAGAAACAGGCCCTTTGGTATAACTTGCCCATGCCACCCAGTTTTCACAATTAAACTAGTCCCAGTTGCCTGCATTTGGTCACATCCCTGCAAACCCAGCCTACCCATGTACTTGTGCAAATGATTCTTAAGTGACAAAATTGTATTCACTTCCACCAATACCACTGGCAGCCTATTCCAGACACTTACCACCTTCTGTTCAAAAACATTGTCCCTTTGGATTCCTCCCTACTCGCCTTAAACCTACATCCTCTAGCTTTAGACTCCCCTACCATGAAGAGCTGTTGGCCATCTACCTTATTTATGCCTTTCATGATTTTATTAACCTCTACAAAGGTCACCCTTCAGTTTACTACACACCAGGAGAAAAAACCTCCCGGCCTACCCAACCTCTCCTTATAACTTAAGCGTTCCACTCCAGGTAGCATACTGGTAAATCTTCTCTACACTCTTACTAGTTTAATAATCCTTCCTATAGTAGGGCAATCAGAACTGCATGAAGTACGCCAAATGTCAATGTCTTATACAGCTGCTATACTCAATTCTCTGACCACTGAAAGCAAGCACCCCAAAAGCCTTCGTCACCCGACTCCCTGTGACTCTACTTTCAAAGCGCTACAAAACCGTAAACCCTAGATTTCTGTGTTCTATAGCACTCCTGAGGGCGCAGCCATTGACTGTATAAGTCCTACCCTGGTATGATCCACCAAAATACAACATTTTGTATTTATCTAAATTTAAGTCTGCCATCCCTCAGCTCACTGGCCCAGTTAATCCACATCTTGTTACATTCCCAGATAGCCTTCTTCACTGTTCACTTTACCAATCTTGGCGTTGGCCACAAACATACTAACGATACCGCCTAAATCATCATCTAAAATTATTTATATAAATGAAACCATTGTCAACTGTTGGAAAAATCCATCTGGTTCACTAACTGCCTTCGGGGAAAGAAATCTGCTATTCTCACCCACGTAACTCATTTGCAAATTTACTAACCATGCCTATCTTCTCATCCAAATCATTTATATAAAGAACAAGCAACAGTGAACTCAGCATAGATTCCTGTGGCACACAGCTCTTCACAGGCCTCCAGTCTGGGGGAAAACCCTCTACCACCACCTTGTCTTCTACTGTCAAGCCAATTTTGTATCTAATCGGCTAGGTCTCCCTGCATCCAGTCAGATTTAATATTACTCAACAACCTACCGTGCAGTACTTTGTCAAAGGCATTGCTAAAGTCTATGTAGACAAAAATCTACTACAGTCCTCATCTTTTCTGGACACCATTCAAAAAACTCAATCAAGTGAGAGACACTATTTCCTGCACACAGTAAAAGGTAAAATAAGGGTACTTTCTGAACAGTTAAAAGTTGGAAATTAATGTTGGTCTAAGGAGAGTTGGCTACATACAAGTACAGAAAATAATTAATGAAAGGGCCAATGGAATGCTGGGCTTTATGCTGACAAAGGAAAAGATCATGGATGTTACATTTACATAAAGCTCTGGTTAGACCAAATCTGGAACACTGTACTCAGTTTTAGGTACCACACCTTCAGAAAAATACTAGAGTAGAATGATTCCTAACCTCCAAGGTTTAAATTATAAGGAGAGATTACACAAGTAGCACTGTGCCTTCTGAAATTTAGAAGGAAAAGAGATCTCAAGGAGGATAAATGC
Source organism: Stegostoma tigrinum (assembly GCF_030684315.1). NCBI lineage: Eukaryota > Metazoa > Chordata > Chondrichthyes > Orectolobiformes > Stegostomatidae > Stegostoma > Stegostoma tigrinum. The sequence continues at coordinate 51,455,867 of NC_081356.1, read as the reverse complement.
AAGACTGGTTCCAATGGTTTGGGTTTCATGAATGAAGTTCAAAAATTCTTCAGATACAAGGTGGAAATTTGACACTCTTCTGCAAATGGAAACTGATGCTTGAACGTTTCATTAATTTTAAATTTGAGATGAATGGATTTTTGTTAACTCATGATACTAAGGGATATGTGGCAAAAGGCATGCACTTGAGTCACAGATCAATCGTGAGATCAGAATAGCAAAACAGGTACAAGGGCTATATTGCCTATTCTCGTTATCATTGAACTACACCCAAATAAGGATCAAAATTTCAGCAGTGGAGAGAAAGGCAGAAGATTCATAGAAGCAAAAAGTCCTACAAAAGTCCACATAAACAAAACTGTTGAAAAGTTCTAAGAACTGAATACAGCCTTTTGTAGAGTGGCCTTTAAAAGGAGATCATTTTCCAAATACAAGTTCCTTACTTGTATCAAAATCAGCACAGCAAAAGGAAGAAAAGAAAAAAAGACGAAGAGGAAGAAATCAAGTTAATAGTAAACAATGCTGAATCAAAATTAGGAAATTTTTACAACTGCTTGAACTTTACAGTAAATATTTTACTGAAACTGACATCAACTCTAGAGACCACATAGGGATAGAATAACATTGAAATCCAGAATCAGCTTCCAGTAGTTTTGCTACTCTCCAAAGTTGCTGCTGATTGCAATCAATGAGACGTGGGTCATCAATGCAGAGCACAGATTGCAGATCAAGGTGGTTGCACATCACCTCCTCACGGGCAACTGGAGACAGGCAATAAATGCTGACCCAGCCAGTGACTCCCACATTCTACCAGTGAAAAAGCAAAATTGATTAAAACTGACAGACAATTTATGTGACAACACATGTAAAATCCTGGAGTCATGCAGCATGGAAACAGACTCTTCAATCCAACTATTCCATGACAACTATGTTCCCAAACTAAATGAGTCCCAACTTGCCTGTATTTGGCCCATAACCCTCCAAAACTTTCGTACTCATGTACTTATCCAAATATCTTTTAAATATTGTAACTGTACCTCGATTTACTATTTCCACTGGCTGGTTCATATGTGGAATGAACTACTCTAAAAAAGTTAATCCTTTCTTTATCAAAACACTCTTCTCATCTTAAAAAATATGCTTAGTTTTGAACACCCACCCCCCCACCTTAGGAAAAAGCCCCTTATGATTTTTTAAAACCTCTTTCATGTCACCTTTCAACCTCCTATACTCCAGTAGAAGTTCCAGCCTATTTTTATAAAAACTTTCCGTTCTTGGCAACATCCTGGTATTTTTTTCTGAATCCTCTCTAATTTAATAATATCCTTCCTATTAAATCAGAGTGGCCAAAACGGCACACGGTATTCCAGAAGTGGCCTCACCAACATCCTATACAACCTTAACATGACAACCCAAATCCTACACTCAAAGGAGTGAGTAATGAGGCAATTGTGCTAAATGCCTTCTAACCACCCTGCCTGCCTGTGCATCTTTTTGAATGGTTTTTCAATGCCATGTTAGCTTCATAATTACTGCTAGATGCCTTCACTAGCTGTGAAAAGATCTATGAAACATTAAATTTCCCTATGATAAAAATTTAATTTACCATTCTGAAAGTTTAACGCATTAACTTCTTACCTGATCCAATCATAAATCATTATTTAATTTGCTACCTGAAAACTAAATGCTTTTGACTTCTTAAAGTATTCACATCCAGCAAGCTATGACTGCTTACCTGCTTGATTCTCTTGATCATGTCTAAGAATTAAACAGTCAACAAAAACTGACCACAAAATCCAGCAAATCGGAATTATGAGCAACTGTTACCTTGGAGGAGGCAAAATTCTTTCTTCTTTATCTAAGTAGCGTGCTTGAGTTAGTGCGATCCCTCGTTTCATGCACTGTCAAAAGGGTAACATTTTGATTAAGATAGTACAACTTCAAAAAAAACACATTCAGCATAAAAGTCAACTGCTTCATTCCACAGACTTTGCACGTAATTTTCAAAACAACAAAGTGTGGAGCTGGATGAACACAGCAGGCCAAGCAGCATTTCAGGAGCACAAAAGTTGACGTTTTCGGCCTAGACCATTCATCACAAAAAGGGGGATGGTGAGAGGGTTCTGAAATAATGAGGGAGAGAGGGGGCGGTGGATCGAAGATGGAGATGAGAAGATAGATGGGGAGGAGACAGACAAGTTAAAGGGGAGGGGATGAAGCCTGTAGAGGTGTGTATAGGTGGGGAGGTAGGAAGGGGATAGGTCAGTCCGAGGAGAATGGACAGGTCAAGGGTGCAGGATGAGGTTAGGAAAGAGAGGTGCGGCTTGAGGTGAGGGGAGGGGATAGGTGAGAGGAAGAACAGATTAGGAAGGCAGGAACGAGCTGGGCTGGTTTTGGGATGTTGCGGGGGGGGGGGGGGGGTGGGCAAGAGGAGAGATTTTGAAGCTTGAAGCTTGTGAAATCCACATTGATACCATTGGGCTGCAGGGTTCCCAAGAGGAATGAGTTGATGTTCCTGCAACCTTCGGGTGGTATCGTTGTGGCACTGCAGGAGGCCCAGGATGGACATCGTCGTCTTTGGAATGCAAGGAGGAATTGAAATGGCTCATGACTAGGAGGGGCAGTTGTTTATAGCGAACCAAGCGTAGGTGTTCTACAAAGCAGTCCCCAAGCCTCTGCTTGCTTTCCCCGATGTAGTGGGAGCCATAACGGTACAGCAGATGCAGTATACCACATTGGCAGATGTGCAGGTGAACATCTGCTCGATGTGGAATGCCTTCTTGGGGCCTGGGATGGTGGTGAGGGAGGTGGTGTGGAAGCAAGTGTAGCACTCTGTGCTTGCAGGGGAAAGTGCCAGGTATGGTGGGGTAGGAGGGGAGTGTGGAGCGTGGAGCGGACAAGGGAGTCAAGGAGAGACAGTGGTCCCTCCGGAAAGCAGGCAAGGGTGGGGATGGAAAAATGTCTTTGGTGGTGGGGTAGGATTATTGACGGTGGAAGTGTTGGGGGATGATGCGTTGGATCCGTAGGTTGGTGGGGTGATATGAGAGGACAAGAAGGATTCCCTTTTGGCAGGTATTGCGGGGACAGGGCGTGAGGGAGGAGTTGCAGGAAACACGGTCTCGTGCAATTTCGACCACTGCGGTGGCCGGGGGGGGGGGGTAGAAGTAGCAGTCCTTTAAGAACAAGGACATCTGAGATGTATGGGAGTTGAATACCTCATCCTGGGAGCAGATGCGGCGGAGGCAAAAGGAATTGGGAATAGGGGATGGAATTTTTGCAGGAAGGTGGGTGGGAGGAGGTGTATTGTAGGTAGCTGTGGGAGTCGGTGGGCTTGAAATGGATATCGGTTTTTAGGTGGTTGCCTGAGATAGAGACAGAGGTCCAGGAAGGTGAGGGATGTGTTGGAGATGGTCCAGGTGAACTTGAGATTGTGGTGGAAGGTGTTGGTGAAGTGGATGAACTGCAAGCTCCTCTTGGGAGCATGAGGCAGCACCAATACCATCACCAGTAATGGTATCAATGTCGATTTCACAAGCTTCAAAATCTCTCCTCCCCTCCAACACTGCATCCCAAAACCAGCCCAGCTCGTTCCCGCCTCCCTAACCTGTTCTTCCTCTCACCTATCCCCTTCTTCCACCTCAAGCCGCACCCCCCCATTTCCTACCTTCTAACCTCATCCCGCACACCTGACCTGTCCGTCCTCCCCAGGCTGACCTATCCCCTCCCTATGTCCCCACCTACACTTGCCTCTACTGGCTCCATCTTAACTTGTCTGTGTCCTCTCCACCTATCTTCTCCTTTATCCATCTTCGATCCACCTCCCCCTCTCTCCCTACTTATTTCAGAACCCTCATCCCCATCTCCCTTTTCTGACGAAGGGTCTAGGCCAAAAACGTCAGCTTTTGTGCTTCTCAGATGCTGCTTGGCCTACTGTGCTCATCCAGCTCCACACTTTGCTATCTCGGATTTGCCAGCATCTGCAGTTCCCATTGTCTCTGATCAAAACTGTTTGGTATTTTACCTGAACTAAATGGGGCGGCGGGGCGTCACAGTGGCTTAGTGGTTAGCACGGCAGCCTCACAGCGCCAGTGACCCGGGTTCTATTCCGGCCTCGGGGAAACTGTCTGCGTGGAGTTTGCACATTCTCCCCGTGTCTGTGGGGGTTTCCTCCGGGTGCTCCGGTTTGTTCCCGCAGTCCAAAGATGTGCGGGCTCGGTGAATTGGCCATGCTAAATTGCCCGTAGCGTACGGGGGGGGGGGGGGGGGGGAGAGAAAGAGGAGGGGGGAGATGGGTGGGATGCTCCAAAGGGCGGTGTGGACCTGTTGGGCCAAAGACCCTGTTTCCACGCTGTAGGAAAATCTAATCTAAAACCCCACTTTTCAATTATACCTCTATTTTTCGGTCACACGTACTATTCAAATTAAATATCACCGACCGACAGACCGACCGACAGACCAACCTCTGTATTTAAGAGGATCATTCTTTGCCATTTTAAACAACACCTGAGGAATGCTGACACCAAAACCTCCTCCCCTCACTCCCTGTCTGCATTTCATGGCAATTGTTCCCTCCAGGACATCTGAGCCCATTTTTGACAACCAAAGTCACTCCTACCACTCTCCGCCTTTCCCATGCAACTACAGAAGGTGCAAGACCTGCCGCATCACCACCTTCCTGCTCATCATTCAAGGACCTAAACAGTCTTTTCAAGTGAAGTAGCATTTCACTTGTGCTCTTCCAAAGTCGTGTACTGTGTTCACTGCACTCAATGTGGCCTACTCTACATTGGAGTAACCAAATGTAAACTGGGTGATTGCTCTGAAGAACGCCTTCCATGCACAAGCAAGGGTCTGACCTTCCCATAGCCAGTCATTTTAACAGCGGCTTGCTTGCATGCCCCCCACTGTCTGACCTCAGCATGCTGCAAAGCTTCAGCGAATCACACAGCAGATTGGAGGAGCAACATCTCATCTTCAAAATAGTCAGTTTACAACCTTCTGGGATCAACATGTTTAAAATTTGAACCCATTCCTTCCCTTTCTTTTAGCTTGGATTGTTACATTGTCTGTCACCTTCTATCCCCACCCACTTCTTCAGCAGAGATAATGGGAACTGCAGATGCTGGAGAATTCCAAGATAATAAAATGTGAGGCTGGATGAACACAGCAGGCCAAGCAGCATCTCGGGAGCACAAAAGCTGACGTTTCGGGCCTAGACCCTTCATCAGAGAGGGGGATGGGGGGAGGGAACTGGAATAAATAGGGAGAGGGGGGGAGGCGGACCGAAGATGGAGAGTAAAGAAGATAGGTGGAGAGAGTATAGGTGGGGAGGTAGGCATGGGCCCCAGCTATGCCTGCCTCTTTGTAGGCCTTCTTCCTGTCCCGCAGGCCCGACCAGTCCCCCACCACCGACACTCTCATCCGCCTAGCTGAACTCATCCTCACACTCAACTTCTCTTTTGACTCCTCCCACTTCCTACAGACTAAGGGGGTGGCCATGGGCACCCGCATGGGCCCCAGCTATGCCTGCCTCTTTGTAGGTTACGTGGAACAGTCCCTCTTCCGCACCTACACAGGCCCCAAACCCCACCTCTTCCTCCGGTACATTGATCCCCAGAGGAGCTCGAAAAGTTCATCCACTTCACCAACACCTTCCACCCCAACCTTCAGTTCACCTGGGCCATCTCCAGCACATCCCTCACCTTCCTGGACCTCTCAGTCTCCATCTCAGGCAACCAGCTTGTAACTGATGTCCATTTCAAGCCCACCGACTCCCACAGCAACCTGGAATACACCTCCTCCCACCCACCCTCCTGCAAAAATTCCATCCCTTATTCCCAATTCCTCCGCCTCCGCCGCATCTGCTCCCACGATAAGACATTCCACTCCCGCGTATCCCAGATGTCCAAGTTCTTCAAGGACCGCAACTTTCCCCCCACAGTGATCGAGAACGCCCTTGACAGCGTCTCCTGTATTTCCCGCAACACATCCCTCACACCCCGCCCCCGCCACAACCGCCCCAAGAGGATCCCCCTCGTTCTCACACACCACCCTACCAACCTCCGGATACAACGCATTATCCTCCGACACTTCCGCCATTTACAATCCGACGCCACCACCCAAGACATTTTTCCATCCCCTCCCTTGTCAGCTTTCCGGAGAGACCACTTTCTCCGTGACTCCCTTGTTCGCTCCACACTGCCCTCCAGCCCCACCACACCCGGCACCTTCCCCTGCAACCGCAGGAAATGCTACACTTGTCCCCACACCTCCTCCCTCACCCCCATCCCAGGCCCCAAGATGACATTCCACATTAAGCAGAGGTTCACCCGCACATCTGCCAATGTGGTATACTGCATCCACTGTACCCGGTGCGGCTTCCTCTACATTGGGGGAAACCAAGCGGAGGCTTGGGGACCGCTTTGCAGAACACCTCCGCTCAGTCCGCAACAAACAACTGCACCTCCCAGTCGCAAACCATTTCCACTCCCCCTCCCATTCTCTAGATGACATGTACATCATGGGCCTCCTGCAGTGCCACAATGATGCCACCCTAAGGTTGCAGGAACAGCAACTCATTCCGCCTGGGAACCCTGCAGCCATATGGTATCAATGTGGACTTCACCAGTTTCAAAATCCCCTTCCCCTACTGCATCCCTAAACCAGCCCAGTTCGACCCCTCCCCCCACTGCACCACACAACCAGCCCAGCTCCTTCCTCCCACCCCAAGCCGCACCCCCAGCTACCTACTAACCTCATCCCACCTCCTTGACCTGTCCGTCTTCCCTGGACTGACCTATCCCCTCCCTACCTCCCCACCTACACTCTCTCCACCTATCTTCTTTACTCTCCATCTTCGGTCCGCCTCCCCCTCTCTCCCTATTTATTCCAGTTCCCTCTCCCCATCCCCCTCTCTGATGAAGGGTCTAGGCCCGAAACGTCAGCTTTTGTGCTGAGATGCTGCTTGGCCTGCTGTGTTCATCCAGCCTCACACTTCTTCAGCAGGACTGCTTGTTCTTACTAGTCTGGCAATTAGACACACCATTGTTCTGCCATTCTCACATTCTGATCACTTAATCAAAACTAATCAACAAAAACTTTTCTCCCAGCAATCCAACACCACACCCTCTTTCCCCCCCCCACCAACTGCATAAATGCTGCCACTTCCACTTCAGCTCTGAAGAACAGTCAACTAGACTTAAAATGTTAGCTTGATTTGTCTCTGCATTACCTTGATCTGCATTAAATTTGTTCTTCTTACATTCTGTGACTATCAATCTGCTTACAACAATAGCATAATAATGAGAAACAATCTTGGGAAGGAAGAAACACAAAAACTTACTTCAAGTTTATGGTAAATTTAGTACATAAAACGGTGCAAGACAAGTGTGCTACAACAACTTGATTAAAGCTTGTACAAAATATCAACTGAGGTTAGTACCACCACACATTTCAGACTCTCTACAGCGCGGAAACAGGCCCTTCAGCTCAACAAATGAACACTGACCCTCAGAGCATACCCCCCAGACCCATCCCCTTATAATCCACTGAATCTATACATCCCTAAGCACTATGGGTAATTTAGCATGGTCAATCCACCTAGCCTGCATACCTTTGGACTGCGGGAGGAAACCCATTGCAGACACATGGAGAATATGCAAAATTTGAAAAGACTGGAATTGAACCCAAGTCCCTGGCGCTCTGAGGTAGCAGTGTTAACTACTGAGCCACCATGCCACCCACTTCATCGGGTTTCGCGTGCAACACTGAAAGCATTTGCACATTGCGGCTTTGAAAGAAAAACTCACGTAATCAACAATTTCCTGAAGAAGCCTAACATCATTCTCTCGCGATCCTCTGCTCCTTGCCAACAACAGGTGAATGGCTGGAGAAAATGATTCACCCACAACTTTGAGGCCAGAGATACTGCAATATTAAAATATATAAATCTAAAGAAAATACTTAAACCTATTGTACAGACATTTGAAATCATAAAAGATGCAAAGACACATAAGAACTGGTCAATAATATCAGTTACACAACTTTAGATGGTATACAAATGTTACAGTTAGCTTGGCCAATTTGCAAAACTATCTTAACCAAAATCAGTAGAGCTGACATTTCAGAACAGAATCAATTTTGGCCTGTTCAGGTAAACATTCTAGTCTGATAACATCACAGAGTGAAGTTCTCCTTGTGGTCTGGTCAACGTTCTTCACTCAGCCAACAAACTTATTCCTTTTATTTTACAAATAAAGCTACTAAATCACATTGTTGTTTAAAAATCTCTATGGGATGATCAAGCGACATGCCTTCTTTTGTAAGAGATAAGACGATAAATGTTCACATTAAAGGACGCAATGGTTTGTTGCAAATTTTGGAGGAGATAAAAACAATAATTGCCTTGATCCTTTGGAATTTTCCTACTGGTGAAACAGGTCCACAGCAGACAACATCTCCCTGGCCCTACATAACAAGGATACCTACGTTAGCTCCTACTGATTGACTAAAAACGAGAAGAACTGCAGACGCTGTGAATTAGGAACAAAAACAAAGTTGCTGGAAAAGCTCAGCAGGTTTGGCAGCGGTGAAGGAAAAAGCAGAGTTAACATTTCTGGTTCAGGTCCAGTGATTCTTCCTCAGAGCTGATGATGGCTGGGAAAATGTGAGCTTATATGCAAAAAAAAGGGAAGGGGGATAGGGTAGGGAGTAAGTGAAAGGATTGAGCCTAGAGAGACAGAACAGCAGTTGGACAGACAAATAGTTGATAATGATCAGGCTGAGTGAGTGAATAATTGTTAATGGGGGCTATTAGTGACTAACGAGAGGTGGGTGTGTAATGGCAGGCTATCTGGTAACAAGGCCTGGTATGTGAGGTAGGGGGCTGGGACATGGAGAATTTAGGCCCTAAAAATGATTGAACTTGGTATTTTTTTTAAAATTGAGTCTGGAGGGCTGCAGGGTCCAAGCGGAAAATGAGGTGTTCTTCTATCTTGCGTTGATCTTCGCTAGAACACTGCAGCAAGCCAGAGGCCAGGTGTACAGTTGGATGAACACAGCAGGCCAAGCAGCAGAGGAAAGCTGACGTTTTGGGTCTGGACCCTTCTCCAGAGACAGGGACGTCGGTCAGAGAACAGGATTGTGCATTAAAGTGGCAGGCAACAGGTAGTTCACGGTCTTTCTTGCAAGCAGAAGCAGTCACATAGTCTATGCTTCGGTTCCCCAGTGTAGAGAAGACCACATTGTGAGCAGCAAATGGAGTAGACCAGATTCTGAGAAGTGCAGGATTAGATTAGATTAGATTTCCTACACAGGTGGAAACAGGCCCTTCAGCCCAACAAGTCCACACCACCCAGACCCATTCCCCTATAACCCACACACCCCTGAACACTACGGGCAATTTAGCATGGCCAATCCACCTAACCTGCACATCTTTGGACTGTGGGAGCAAACCCACGCAGACACGGGGAGAACGTGCAAACTCCACACAGACAGTGTGGACCTGAGGCTGGAATCGAACCCGGGTCCCTGGTGCTGAGAGGCTGCAGTGCTAACCACTGAGCCAGCGTGCCACCCCCCCCCCGCCATTATATATGTAAAAATATATATTATACAATGAATAAGATGAAGGCTAGGGATATCAGGTTAGCTAATACTGAAAAGATTACGAAAGCTTGACGTATACTTTAAAATTTTAGCAAAGATTTATAGCTCCGGATGTGGGTGAGGTTGTTGACTTGCTCACTGAGCTGGCTTGTTTTCATTCAGACGTTTTGCCACCATGCTAGATGACTTCATCAGTGAGACTTCCGATGAAGCAACGTTGTTCTGCTCCAATTGGAATTTCTACTGTCTGGTTTGTTGTGGTGAGTCGTGTCAGTTATGAGCATCATTAATCATTACTTGTAGCACTCCGCATCCGTTCAGTTCAGCTACTTTGTATGTCTGTGGGTTACTGAGTGGAGGTTTGTACTTCACGCTGCAGGACAGTAACTGGCTCTTGAGGCATTCATGGAGAAAGGGAAGTTTTGAAGGTAGAGCACTGTTCTGCATCAAGAACATATCAGAACTGACAACAAGACTCCTAAGACCACGAGGAATCATGGTAGCCCACAAGCCCACAGCCATTCTGCGGAAAACAGGGACAAGGATTAAAGATCCCATTCCCACAACATGCAGAATCAACCGGGTTTATAAAAAATGCAACGACTGTCACAAGCATTACAAATGAAAGTGCACAAATGAAAAAGTATAGCACAGGAACAGGCCTTTGACGCCCCAAGCCTGTGCTGACCATCACGCTGTAATTAATCTAAAAACAAACCTGCCATTTTTAAAAAAAATCCATATCCCTCTATTCCCTCCCTATACGTGTGCCCATATGGGTGCCTCTTAAATGTCTTCAAGGTGCCTGCTTCCACCTCTTCTGGTAGTGCATTCCAGGCTGCTACCACACTGAAAAACTTCCCTCACGCACCTCCCTTAAACTTTCTCCAATAAAGTTTTGCCCGCTGACCCTGAACCTGTGCCGCCTTGCAACTGAAACTTCAACCCTGGGAAAAAGCCTTTGACTATCCACCCTATCTATGCCTCAATTTTGTAGACCTCTATCTATTACACTGGATAGTCAGGAAGGAAACTGGCTATCAGAATACATGAACATCAGCTAGCAGCAAAACGACACAAACTTTCTTTAATATCAGATTACTCAGACAATGAAGGCCAGCAATTTAACAGGCACAATGTAACCATAGTAGCCCAAGCCAAAACACAGACACTCACTGGGATTCCCACCAGGCACCGGGTTCTCAATCCCAAATGCTATCAACAAACACACAGAAGTGGGAACAAAAACAAAGTTGCTGGAAAAGCTCAGCAGGTCTGGCAGTATCTGTGAAGGGAAACAAAAACGCAGTTAATATTTTGGGTCCAGTGACAGTTCCTCAGAACATATATAGAATTGGACTCCACACACAAATCCTTACAGATCAAAACCAGAACTGACATGACTCACCAGAACAGACGAGACAGTACAAACTTCAAGCAGAGTAGAACAACATTGCTTCATCAGAGGCCTCACCGATGATGTCACCTAGTATGGTGACAAAATGTCTGAACGAAAACAAGCCAGCTCGGGGAGCAAGTCAACAACCTTAATGCACGTGTTTCATACTAATTTAGCAAATACTTACGCACTTACCCCTGCAATGCATAATGGATTTGCTGGCACTTTTGTCTTAATACTCTGAAAATATCTACAGAACAGTTTAAAGTTAGTATTGTATTTTATGTGAACAAAATGTAACATCAGATTCATTCTCAAATATTATGCATTCACATAATTTATTCCAACTGCTGAATCATAAATTCTGTTTATACTCAAACATTCAAGACAGCTATATAGAAATCAGCACTGTACTATTTTCCCAAGGGCAAGCAGAGATAAACCTTGCCATAAATAGAAGTGATAACATTACATGCACAAGTGAAAAATTAATAGGTGACATACTTGAAATTTGGTACTACATTATGCAAACATTTTTAAAAATTAAATCTCAATGTTGGTTTCCACAAAGCTGTTAGATCATAGAATCCCTACATTGTGGAAGCAGGCCCTCCAGCCCAACAAGTCCACACCAACCCTCAGAGCTTCCCACCCAGACCCACTGCCCTATAACCCATCTAATCTACAGATCTTTGAATACTATCGGCAACTCAGAATGGCCAATCTACCTAGCCTGCACATCTTTGGAGTGTTGAGGAAACCTGAGCACCCAGAGGAAATCCATTCAATTATCTACTTGCTTTCTCCCTATAGTCCTTGATGTTCAGTGACTGTGTTTCCATAACCTTGTTGTAGAGAATTTCACAGGTTCGCCAAATTTCCCAGCAATAAAATTTCTCACCCAACTGGTTTGCACCATATTTCAAGACCACGACTTCTTGTTACAGACTGCAAACACAAATAATGAATTTTGACTAATATTTAAACTTCAAGTTAGGCTTCACTCTATGGGAATAAACTCAGTTTCCTGAGGCTGCTTCATTTCAAAACTGAGTTAAAAGCGATCATGTTTTCGTTAGAGAGAAGGAGGTTGAGAGGTGACTTAACTGAGATGTATAAGATAATCAGAGGGTTATATAGGGTGGATAGGGAGAGCCTTTTTCCTAGGATGGTGACGGCGAGCGCGAGGGAGCATAGCTTTAAATTGAGGGGTGAAAGATACAGGACAGATTTCAGAGGTAGTTTCTTTACTCAGTAGTAAGGGAATGGAACGCTTTGCCTGCAACGGTAGTAGATTCACCAATTTTAGGTACATTTAAGTCATCATTGGATAAGCATATGGACATACATGGAATAGTGTCGGTCAGATGGGCTCAAGATCAGTATGACAGGTCAGCACAACATAGAGGGCCAAAGGGCCTGCACTGTGCTGTAATGTTCTATGTTTCTATGTTCTATGGACTAGATATATCTATGACGTTAGTATCTTGATGCTCTAATAATTTAAGAATACATTGGCTTGGAATAAATCAGAGTAGTTACAATACCTGGGTCATCCTCCATGATGTTGAGAGCTTCTATCGCAGCAGAAGCAAGCATTGGTGGCAAAGATGCAGAGAAACAATAACCTTGTCCTGAAAGACGCTTTGGAGAAAAATACAGAAACACATTGTGTTTAAATACAATTTTGGTAAACATCACCTCAAGAACATAATGATTAAGATTTCAGGAAAAGAAGTTTACCATTTTCAGATGAATTGATCAAATAAGTACATTCAAATAATGAATAATAAGTGAACGAAAGCAAAATTTAGGATTCTTCATATGATAGTGCAAACAGATTAATTGTCACTTGGTGGGAAGGGCAGTGGGAAACCAAAGGACTGGGAAGCTTACAAAGACAAACAGAGGGCAACAACAACAAAAAAAAAATAAATAAGGGCAGGGCAGGGGTGGAGAAGAAGATTAAAAGAGGGTAAGCTAGCCAGTAATATAAACGAAGGCTGTAAGCATTTCTTTAGATATATAAAGGGCAAAAATAGAGGCAAAAGTGGACAAAGGGACCACTGGAAAATGACAGTGGAAGATAGTATTGGGGAACAAGGAAATGGCTGAGGAACTGAATAACTACTTGGCATCAGTCTTCATGGTGGAAGACATGAGTAATATCCCAAATGATTGAGAGTCAGGGGGCAGAGTGAGGAATAGTGACCATCACCAAGGAAAAGGTGCTGGCAAAACTGATTTGACCAACTTCAGGCCAATCACCTGGACCATATGGATTACACCCCAGAGTTCTAAAGGAGATAGCTGAAGAGATAGTGGAAGAATTAGTAATGATCTTTCAGGAAAATCACTAGAGTCAGGGAGAGTCGCTGAGGACTGGAAAAAAATCACTAATGAGACACCTCTGTTTAAAAAGGGAATAAGGCAAAAAGAAAAAAAATTACAGGCCAATTAGCCTAACTTCAGTTGCGGAGTTGATTGTAAAGAAAGAGATTTCTGAATATTTGGAAGTGTATGGCAAAATAGGGCAAAGTCAGCATGGTTTCACGAAGGAGGTCAGGCCTGGCAAATCTGCTGGAATCCTTTGAGGAAGTAATGAGCAGAGTAGATCAAGGAGACCCAATGGATGTTATCTACCTGGACTTCAAAAAGTCCTTTGATAAGGTGCCACACAGGAGGCTGCTGAGCAAGATAAGGGCCCCTGGTGTTAGAGGCAAGTTGCTAGCATGGACAGATGAATGGCTGTCTGCAGAGAGCAGAGTGGGGATTAAGGGGTCTTTCTCAAGATGACAGCCAGTGACAAGCAGTGTTCTGCAAGGGTCAGTGCTGGGACCACAACTTTTCACTTTGTACATTAATGATCTAGATGAAGGAACTGTGATAATTCTGGCTAGGTTCAAAGACGATACAAAGATAGGTGGAGGGACAGGTAGTATCGAGGTGGGGGGGGGGGTGCTGCAGAAGGATTTGGACAGGTTAGGAGAGTGGGCAAAGAAGTGGCAGATGGAGTACAATGTGGGAAAGTGTGAAGGCATGCCTTTTGATAAGAAGAATAAAAGCATGGACTATTTTCTAAATGGGGAGAAAATTCAGAAGTCTGAGGTGCAAAGAGACTTGGGAATTCTGGTCCAGGATTCTCTCAAGGTAAACTTGCGGGTTGAGCCAGTAGTCAGGAAGGCAAATGCAATGTTGGCATTTATTTTGAGAGGACTTGAATATAAAAGTAGGGATGTACCACTGAGGCTTTTCAAGGCTCTGGACGGGCCACATTTGGAGTATTATGTGCATTTTTGGCCCCCATATCTCAGGATGAATGTACTGGCCCTGGGAGCGCTTTCAGACGTGGTTCTCGAGAATGGTCCCAGGAATAGAAAGCTTAACGTATGAAGAATTTTTGAGGACTCAGAAACTGTACTCATTGGCTTTCTGAAGCATGAGGGGGTGATCTAATTGAAACTTTCAGATTATAGAACAGCCTGGACAAAGTAGATGTTGGAAAGATACTTCCGTTGGTAGGAGATTCAGAGACCCAAGGGCACAGCCTTAGAGTAACAGGAAGATCTTTTAGAACAGAGACAAGGAGAAATTTCTTAAGCAGAGGGAGTGGAGAGTCTCTGGAATTCACTGCCACAGATAGCACAGAGGCCAGGTCATTGAGTACCTTTAAGACAGAGAAAGAGATAGGTTCTTGATTATCAAGGGTTACAGGTAGAAGGCAGGAGAATGGGGTGAGGAACTTATCAGCCATGACTGAATGACAGAGCAGACTTGATGGGCCAAAAGGCCTAATTTCTGCGATGTTTTTTTTCAAAAAAAAAAAGAGGGAATTACAGTGAATTGAGAATAGAGTTATCTGGGCAGAATGACGGTCAGCAAACAGAGACAGGAATTTGAGGAAGTTACATGATTTTTCAACAAAAATCTCCCAGTACAGAAGAAAGATTCTAAAGGAGGGGTTAAACTGTGGAAATTAAGGAGAGCACTAAGCTGAAAGTAAAAACACAGAGGAAGCCAAAGTTACTGAAAGCCCTAAAGACTGAATTAAATTCAGAATCCAGCAAGGGACTAAAAAAGATAAAGGTAAAGAAAATAAACTACAAGGGAAAAGTACCGAGAAATACAACTTGACACTGATAGCTTCCTTAAATATGAAAACAGGGGTTAAAGTGATCATGGGACCCTCAAAATCAGTTAAACAAATAAGGGACGGACAAGACTGGCAGCCTAATGCGCCAGGGTACAATGCTTTAGGCAGGAGTTGCATTTTTGGTTAAGCAGAGTATCACAACAGTAGTCAAATGAAATAACTGAGGGATCAGCCAGTGAGGCTTTGAGAGTGGAGCCAAGAAATAAGAAGGGGACAGTGACATTTTGGGGTTGTACAACAGACCCCGAGTCGTCAACAGGAATTAAAGGAACAAATATGCAGGGAAATTGCAGAGACTGCAGGAGAAATAGGGTTGTCATAGTGGGGAGGTTTAATTTGCCAACATAGATTGGGACTGCCAGTGTTTTCAGGGCTTCGATGGAGTGGAATTTGTTAAATGTATTCAGTAAAGTTTCCACAAGCAGCATATAGGAGGTTCTGACTCGGAAGGGGCAAAACTCAACCTATTCTTACAAAATAATTCTGTCAATTTTAAATAATTTTAATTTTAAAATAGTTATGGAGAAAGACAAAACTGGCCCACAGATTCAAGTTTTAAATTAGGGCAAGGCAAATTTTGATGGAATGAGAAGAGCTTGCAGAGGCTAATTAGAGGAGTTTGTTTGTAGGCAAAGCAACCATTAGCAAGTGGGAGGTCTTTATGAATATGATAGAACATAGAACATTACAGCACAGTACAGGCCCTTTGGCCCTCGTTGTGCTGACCCATCATACCGATCTGAAGCCCATCTAACTAAACTATTCCATGTACATCCATATGATTGTCTAATGACGACTTAATGTACCTAAAGTTGGCAAATCTACTACCGTTGCAGGCAAAACGTTCCATTCCCTTACTACCCTCCGTGTAAAGAAACTACCTCCGACATCCATCTTATATCTTTCACCCCTCAATTTAAAGCTATGCCCCCTCGTGCTCGCCATCACCAACCTCAGGAAAAGGCTCTCCCTATCCACCCTGTCTAACCCTCTGATTATTTCATATGTTTCAATTAAGTCACCTCTCAACCTTCTTCGCTCTAATGAAAACAGCCTCAAGTCCCTCAGCCTTTCCTTGTAAGACCTTCCCTCCATGCCAGGCAACATCCTAGTAAATCTCCTCTGCACCCTTTCCAAAGCTTCCACATCCTTCTTCTAACGCGGTGACCAGAACTGCACACAATACTCCATGTGCGGCTGCACCAGAGTTTTGTACAGCTTCACCATAACCTCTTGGCTCCGGAACTCGATCCCTCTATTAATAAAAGCTAAAACACTGTCTTCTTAACAGCCCTGTCAACCTGGGTGGCAACTTTCAAGGATCTGTCTACGTGGACACCGAGATCTCTCTGCTCATCTACACTACCAAGAATCTTACCACTAGCCCAGTACTTTGCATTCCGGTTACCCCTACCAAAGTGCATCACCTCAAACTTGTCTGCATTAAACTCCATTTGCCACCTCTCAGCCCAGCTCTGCAGCTTACCTATGCCTCTCTGCAACCTACAGCATCCTTCATCACTGTCCACAACTCCACCAACCTTAGTGTCAACTGCAAATTTACTAACACATCCTTCTACACCCTTATAAAAATGACATCAAGCAGTGGATCCAACACCAACCCTTGTGGTACACCACGAGTAACTGGTCTCCCGGATGAACGTTTCCCACCAACTACCACCCTCTGTCTTCTTTCAGCAAGCCAATTTCCGATCCAAACTGCTATATCTCCCACAATCCCATCCCTCCGCATTTTGTACAATAGCCTACTATGGGGAACCTTATCGAACACCTTGCTGAAATCCATATACACATCAACCGGTTTACTCTCATCTACTTGTTTGGTCACCTTCTCAAATAACTCAATAAGGTTTGTGAGGCACGACCTTGCCTTCAAAAAACCGTGCTGACTATCCCTAATCAATTTATCCTTTTCTAAGGATTTATAATCATCATCTCTTATAACCTTTCCCAACACTTCAACAACTGAGGTAAGGTTCACTGGTCTATAATTACCAGGGTTGTCTCTACTCCCCTTCTTGAACAGGGGAACCACATTTGCTATCCTCCAGTCGTCTGGCACTATTCCTGTCGACAATGACGAGTTAAAGATCAATGCCAAAGGCTCGGCAATCTCCTCCCCGGCTTCCCAGAGGATCCTAGGATAAATCCCATCCAGCCCAGGGGACTTATCTATCTTCACCCTCTGTAGGATTTCAATACCTCTTCCTTGTGAACCTCAATCACACTTAGTCTAGTAGCCTGTATCTCAGTATTCTCCTCGACAACATTGACAGTATTCACTCGAGAAAATGACAAAAAAAATTTGCGAGTTTTGAGAAGATTTGTAGCTCAGGTTGAGGTTCTGGATGTGAGTTTGCTCGCTGAGCTGGAAGGTTAGTTTTCAGACGTTTCGTCACCATTCTAGGTAACATCAGTGAGCCTCCAACAAAGCTTCGTCGGAGGCTCACTGATGTTACCTAGAATGGTGACGCAACGTCTGAAAACTAACCTTCCAGCTCAGCGAGCAAACTCACATCCAGACAAAAAAAAAAATATTCATTTAGTGCTTCCCCTATCTCCTCTGACTCCACACACAACTTCCCACTACTATCCTTGATTGGCCCTCATCTTATTCTCGTCATTCTTTTATTCCTTAAATACCTATAGAAAAGCCTTAGGGTTTATTCTGATCGTATCCCCCAACAACTTCTCATGCTTCCTCCTGGCTCTTCTGAGCTCTCTTTAGGTATTTCCAGGCTACCTCGTAGCCCTCAAGCGCCCTGAGCCTTCACATCACATCCTAACACAAGCCTTCTTCTTCCTCTTGGAGAGATTCCACTTCCTTCGTAAACCACAGCTCCTGCACTCTACCGCTTCCTCCCTGCCTGACAGGGACATACTTATCTAGGACACATAGGAGGTTTTCCTTGAATAAGCTCCATATTTCTAATATGCCCATCCCCTGCAGTTTCCTTCCCCATCCTTTGCTCCCTAAATCTTGCCTAATCTCATCATAATTGCCTTTCCCCCAGCTATAACTCTTGCCCAGTGGTATACACCTATCCCTTTCCATCACTAAAGTAAACATAACAGAATTGTGATTGCTATCACCACAGTGCTCACCTACTTCCAAATGTAACAACTGGCCGGGCTTCATTACCCAGTACCAAGTCTAATGTGGCCTCGCCCCTTGTTGGCCTATCTACATTCTGTGTCAGGAAGCCTTCCCGCACACACTGGACAAAAACTGACCCATCTATAGTACTTGAACTATAGTGTTCCCAGTCAACATTTGGAAAATTGAAGTCCCCCATGACTACCCTGTCTCTCTCACTCCTATCAAGAATCATCTTTGCTATCCTTTCCTCTACATCTCTGGAACTATTCGGAGGCCGATAGAAAACTCCCAACAGGGTGACCTCTCCTTTCCTGTTCCCAACCTCAGCCCCTACTACCTCAGTTGATGAATCCCCAAACATCCTTTCTGCAACTGTAATACTGTCCTTGACCAACAATGCCACACCTCCCTCTCTTTTACCATCTTCTCTGTTCTTACTGAAACATCTAAATCCCGGAACCTGCAACAACCATTCCTGTCCCTGCTCTATCCATGTCTCTGAAATGGTCACAACATCGAAGTCCCAGGTACTAACCCATGCCGCAAGTTCATCCACCTTATTCTGGGCACTCCTGGCGTTGAAGTCGACACACTTCAAACCAACTTCTTGCTTGCCGGTGTCATCTTGCGTCCCTGAAACTTTATTTCGGACCTCCCTACTCAAACTTTTCTATACTCGAACTACAATTTTGGTTCCCATTCCCCTGCTGAATTAATTTAAACCCACCCGAACAGCCATTGCAAATATCCCCCCCAGGATATCGGTACCCTGGGGGGGGGGGGGGGAATTTGCTTTGATAGCTAGCGTTCAAGGTCTATGTTCTGCGAGGGTGAATGGCAAGATTGGGGAACCCTGGATGACAAGAAATATCAAGCTTTTGTCCAGAAGAAAAAAAGAGGCATAGCTCAGGTACAGACAGCTGGCATCAACAGTATCTCTGGATGCATACAGCAGATACAGGAGTTTACTAAAGGAGGAAATAAGGAGGGCAAAAAGGTGGAACAAGATAGCCGTGGCTGAGAAGATCAAGGTAAATTCAAACAGATTTTTTAATGAATATTAAAGGAAAAAGGAGCATGCAAGAGCGAGCGCAAGACCCCTCAAAAGACCAAAGTGGGCGTGTATATGTGGAACCACAGGAGATGGATGAGGTCCTCAAGTCCATATTTCTCCATTGTGTTTATAGTGAAGAAAGACATGTCAACTTGGGAAACTTACTGGTGCTATCATGGGGACAGTCCATATCACAGTAGAGGTGGCATTGGAAGTATCAGAAGTGTACCAAGGCGAATAAATCTCCTGGTCCTGATCAAATATAGCCAAGAACCCTGCAAAAGGCTAGAGAAGAAATTGTGGGGACTCTTGACTGATATATTGGCTTCATTGTTGGCCACAAGTGAGGTCCGAGATAATTGGAGGGTAGTGGATGTTATGCCCTTGTTCAAGAAGGGTTGCAAAGAAATGCCTGGCAATTTAGATCAATAACCTTGGTAGTTAAGTTACTTGAGAAGATTCTAAGGGACAAGATATACATGCATTTGGAAAGACAGGGTTTGATTCGGAGTAGTCAGCATGGCTTTGTGCGTGGGAGATCATGCCTCACAAATTTGCTACAGTTCTTTGAAGAAATGACCAGGGCAGCAGATATAGTGGGAGCTGAAGACACTGGAGAATCCAAGATAACCAGGTGTACAGCTGAATGAACACAGCAGGCCAAGCAGCAGAGGAGCAGGAAAGCTGACGTTTCAGGCCTGGACACTATTTTCTGAGGAAGGGTCTAGGCCCGAAACATCAGCTTTCCTGCTCCTCTGATGCTGCTTGTCCGCTGTGTTCATCCAGCTCTACACTTGTTATCTTGGATTTCTGCAAGGCATTTGATGAGGTTCTACATGATAGGCTGCTCTGGAAAGGTTAGATTGCATGAAATCCAGGAACATTTTGCAAATTGGATACATAATTAGTTTGCTGGTAGGAAGCAGAGAATTATATAGTGGAAGGATGCTTGTCGGCCTAGAGGCCTGCAACTAGTGATGTGGACCAGGGGATGGTGCAGGGCCCATTGCTTTTCGATGTCAATATTGGATGATTAGATGAGAATGTACAAAGCATAATTAGCAAGCTTGCTGACAACACCAAGATACATGGTACTGTGGATGGTGAGGAAGGTTATCAGAAATTGCAGCAGGATCTTGATCAGGTGGGGAAGCATGCTGAGAAATGGCAAATGGAGTTTAATATAGCTAACTGAGGTGTTGCATTTTGCAAAGTCAAATCAAGGTAGGAGTTTCATGGTGGGGGCCTTAAGGAGTGAGGTGGAACACAGGGCCCTTGGAGTTCTGGTGCACAGTTCTCCAAAAGTGGAGTCACTGGTTGACAGGGCAGTGAAGGCAGCTTTTGGCACACTGGCCTTCCTCAGTCAGGGCATCGAGTACAGAAGTTATGTTGCAGTTGTACAGGACGTTGGTGAAGGTGCACTTTGAGTACTGCATTCAGTTTGGACAGCTTGCTTTACGCAGGATGTTATTAACCTGGAAAGCATGCAGAAGAAATTTACAAAAGGATGCTGCCACCACTCAAGGGGCTGAGTTATCGGGAGAGGTTGGACAAACTAGGATTTTTTTCTTTAGAGCATACAAAACTGAGTGGGCACCTTATAGAAGTGTATTTGGTTATGCAAGGAGTGGATAAGGTGAATGCACTCACTTTTTCTCCCAGGCTTGGCGAAATCAAGGACGAGAGGACTTCAGTTTAAGGTAAGGCAGGGAAAAAGTACATAGGAACCCTGTACTTTTTAGAAACACAGAGGATGGTTATGCATATAGAATGAGCTGCCAGTAGTTGAGGCAGATACATTAACATTTAAAAGGCATTTGGATAGGAAAGGTTTAGAAGGATACTGGCTTAGTGCAGGGAAGTGGGGTTAGCGTGGCTGAAGGTCCTGACTCAGTGCTGTAGGACTCCAATAAACTAAATATTTCTACAACAGTCTTTAAAGAGGAAGATACTTCTCATATCCCATTAATACAAAAGAATATGGGGGAGGAATTAAGTACCATAGTTGTTAAAGTAGTCATATTAGAGAAACTTAAAGGTTTAAATGTAGTTAAAATTTCCTGGCTCTAATGGCCTGCATTCTGGGATCTAAGAGGCAGTTACAAAGATAGCAGATGCATCGGCTGTTATTTTCAAAAAAATCCTTGGTTTCTGGAGAAAGTATCAGAGGATTGCAAAACTGTAAAGGCAACAGTCTTATTCAAAAAGGGAGGGCAGCACAAAGTGGGTGACTATAGGCCAATTAGCCTAAAACATCGAAAGTGTCAATATTTGCAAAATCATAACCAAATTAAGCAAAGTCGGCATGGTTTCACACATGGAAAACCTGACTAATCTATAGAGTTTTTGAAGGAAGTCTCAAACAGAGTGGATAGAGGGAAACCAGATGTGTTGTATTTGGACTTCCAAAAGGCATTCAAAGTACCCCAGAAATGTTTATGTCATAAACATCCATATTTTTGGAGGTTGTTTTGCGGGCAAGAACCAGTAAGTGGGATAAAGAGCCTGCTGAGCAATTCCAGCAATTACTGTTTCCGTTTCCGTTTCCGTTTCCGAAGTGGGCTAAGGAGTTCTTTTTCAGGTTGATGATTTGTGACGAGTGGGGTTCTTCAGGGATCAGTGCTAGGACCACAATGGTTTATAATACATTAAATATTTTGGAAGGAAGTAAAGTATATTTACCAAAACAAAATTTGAAAAAAACAGAGGTAGGTGGAAAGGCAGATTGTGACAGGGATATGGCTTACAGAGAGACATTGATAGGTTCAGTAAGCCGGCAAAAAGTTGGGTGGGACACAATGCAGGAAAATACAAAGTTGCTCATTTTGGAAGGGAGAACAAAATAAACTACAGAAACTTACAACAAAATATAAAAGGGACTTGGCAACACTTGTGCATGAAACACAAAGCTGGCACACAGGTGCAGTAATTAATCAGGGCGGCTGATGAAAATGTTGGCCCTAATTTCAAGGGGTTTGAAGTAGAGTATAAGTCTTACTGCAACTGATGGCACTTTATCCCTCTCCCATATTCTTTTGTATTAATGGGATGTTCAAAGTATCTTCCAACTTAAAGACTGATGTAAAAGTATTTGTTTAACTCATATACCATTTCCTTTTTCAATTTAGCAGGATGGAAGGAGAAACAAAAAGGGACAGGAATAGTAAATTTGTCAAATGTAAAGTGCACCTACCTGGTGATCAATAACAAAGGATCTTCCACAGCAAAATCCTCCAATAGAGGCCAAGGAGTTCTCCATATTTGCGCTTATAAGGTCAATGTCATTAATCTGCATTTAAATTGAGGAAAAAAATTTTTTTGAAAAACAGCATATGATATCATTCAGAAAAACAGTGATAGTTCCCCTATTTGAGGAAAAAAGCCCTAATTTTCACACCTACATGCAAACCACAGGAATGGAATTTACTTAGCAAACAAAAAAGTAACCTATTGTACATTTTGTATATTTACAGTGTCATACATTTTTATAATATATCTTAAAACTTGGCCTCAACCATTTTTTCCCCAAGCTGTCAGTTTGGTTCATGCTAGCAACAAGCATTTATTGATTACATGGAGAAATAAGTGAATGTATCGTAACCAAAATCTGCAGACAACACAAGAATGGATGGAAAGACAAATTGCAAGAATGATGCAAGCAATTTAGAGAGGGCTATTGATAGGTTATGTAAGTGGGCAAAAAGTTGGCAAGTGGACTATAACGTAGGGAAGTGTGATGTTGTTCATTTACGAAGAAAGAGCTAATGAGCAGATTATTTAAATGCAGAAAAACTGCTGAAAGCTGCAGCACAAAAGAACTTGGTGTAGCTGTGCGCAAAACACAAAGCTAGTGCACAGGTAATCAGGAAGGCTAATGGAATGATGACTCTTATCTCAAGGGGTTGGAGTAGTAGGGAAGTCTTAATGTAATTCTACAAGTTGCTGGTGAGACCACATCTGGAGTACCACGAGCAGTTTTGGTTTAAATATTTAAGATAGATATTATTTGATTGGAGGCAGTTCAGAGAAAGGTTCACTAGAATGACCCCTGGTACAGAGGCAGAGGCATTGTCTTACCAGTAAAGGCTGCACAGTATGGGACTGTACTCATTAGGACTCTTAGACACTTAATAGTTAATGCTGAGAGGATGTTGTGTCTCTTGGGAGAGTCTAGAACCACAGGGCCTGGTCTCGAGAATAAAGGATTGCCAATTTAAAACCGAGATGAGGAGCAACTTCTTCTTTTAAAGGTCTGGATGTCTTTGGAACTCCATGTCACAGAACCATGGGGATAGAGTCCTTGTGTAAATTTAAGGCTGAGATAGATAAATTCATGATTAGTTAATTAATCAAGTGTTATGGGGAATATGCAAAGTAGACATGAACAACATGGGATTAGCCATGATCCTATTGAAAGGTTCAAGAGGCCAAATGGCCTACTTCTGCTCCTAATGGCAATCAAGTAATGGACTTTAATGAACTTCTGTGGTTTTCTTGCAGATTTCCCAAATTAACCTGTGCTGGGGCCCCAAATTATTTAGTGTATTGCTTAACAACATTGATAATGCAAGTGAAAGCCAGACATCCAAATAATCAGGTGATGCAACGTGTCAATCGAAGTATAAAATTAAAAACACTTAATTAAAATGAGTGGGCAAAACTGTAGCAAAATGGATGAAAACACCCACTTTGGGGCTGGAAAGAATAGAACAGTGCATTTTCTAAATAGTAAAATGCTTGAAATAGTTGAGGTCTAAAGACACTTGGTGATCTAAAGACAAAGATCATTATAATGTCATAAACCAATAAAGAAAGTAAAAACAAAAGTCTTACCTTTACAATCAAGAATACAAAGAAATAAAAGTCAAGCTTCAATTATACAATACTTTGGTTAGACAACACTAGAAGTGCTGTGGGTAATTCTGTGATTTTCACATTAGCAAATAGACATTTGCCCTGAGGGGGAATGTAGCAGTGATTAGTGTAGCAATGATAGGTTAAGAGTCTGAAGGTTAAGCTACAAAAAAGGTTCAACAAAAATAGATGAATCTCATAAGTCACAGATCAACCATAATCGACTGATAGGCAGGAAGGTCAAAACATATATTCAGGGATATCTGGACAGAATTGGAGAGTGTAATTGAATAGCTATTTCAAAGAATTACTGTGGAGAGACATGGTTCAAATGTAAGATTACATGATATATAGTGAGGAGTGAGTAAGAGTGCAAGAAATCCAAATGGTTTGTTACAACAATCTGACTATTTCAGAGACAGCTCCAGTTTAAAAAAAAGGACCACGATTAGTGGTTAACTCAATGTTAAAAACTTGATATCAAACTTCAAGAAAAAAACATTACTATGCAAAGCATGGTGGCAGGTCAGAAAATTGGACTGATATCAAAAAATTGACAATTGACAAAAATGTTAAAGGAAAAGTAAACTAGACTAAAAGCAAGCTAGCCAGATACATCAAAACAGACAGTAAAGAGCTTCTAAAATAAACATTTAACAGAGAAGAATATTAACAATGTGTGTTGATTATAGAGGATATAATAATTCTGGAGAACTGGTAACAGAAAATAAAGACGCCGCAGATGAATTGAATAGATGTCTTGCATTTGTCTTCACTAAGAGGTTACAAGTTATAGTTCAGAAACTGCAATCAATCAGGAAATGGGGAAGGATGGAGGAACTTGGGAAAATTTACAACCACTAGAAAAGTAGTACTGAATAAACTGTTGGACCTGTGGGCCACAAGGAGGCTAAGAAAGGATTGGATAGGTTAAGTGAGTGAGCAAAGGTTTAGCTAATGTACAGTATCAATGTGGGAAATGTGGAATTGTCTATTTTTACAGAAAAATTAATCATGCAATATTTGATTTAAATCCTAAGAAATTAAAGTGACGAGATGCAAAGACAGTAGTGTCCCAGCACATGAATCACAAAGGACTAGTATGCATACACAGTAGATAATTAGGAAAGCCAACAGAATGACATTACTTAAAAAAAAACTGTGGATACTGGAAACCATAAACAAAAACAAATTGCCGGAAAAGTTCAGCAAATCTGGCAGCACCTGTGGAGAGAAATCAATTTCGGGTTCAATGACCCTTCCTCAGAAAAGAAGAACAACTCTGATTTCTCTCCAAAGAAGTTGCCAGAACAGTTGAACGTTTCCAGGATTTTCTGTTTCTGTTTGTGGTTGACAATATTATTAATTCAGAGGGAAATCAAGTACAAAAATAGGGACGTTCTGATTCAGTTACGTATGGCATTCAGATCACATCTGAAATACCAAGTACAGTATTAGCCATCTTAGTTAAGGAGGGATGCAAATATATTGGAAGCAGTTCAGAAGAGGTTTACCAGGTTAATATTGGAAATGGACTGGGTGCCTCAGCTGCTTAGGCTAAGTGTGCTCAAGTGTTCATGTCAGCTAATACTGAAATTTATTTTCTGGTCCTTTCATAATAATCAAATTCTTTGTTCTTTTCAAATTTACAGATTCATGGTAGGATTTGAAGTCACATTAACAGTACATACCGTAGATAACTAGTCCAGAAGCTTAGCCGCTAAGTCATTGTATCAATGTAATTCCTGTCGTTTTGTAGAATGGGTTTACAGAACACAATCCAAGAACAAAAAAAAAATCTTACATTCACCCCAAAGTGTTCAGTTACACCTCGTCCACGCTCTCCTAAAACTCCAAAGGATAAACTTTCTTCCAAAAATATCCGTACTTTGTATTTATATTTTAATTTTACCTGCAAAGTTAGAGGTATTCTCAGTAAGAGGTATGAAAGAATGATTTCAGAACATTCAAAAGCTTAATACAAAATGCACCATTTCTATCATTATTAGAACTATTTTGTCCATCTGACAAGAGCTATAATTTGCTCGAAAGAAAAGAACTACACCTAAGCTAGTCTTCTCACTTTTTTTCTTACCAGCTCTGGGAGTGGACAAATGTATCCAGTATTCATGTACAATCCCTCCACTACCAGAAATCGTCGGGTTACACGTGCTTTGCGAGGATTCTTAAAATAATATGAAATAATTTCTTAATATACATGCAACTAAAAGATCAAAGACATTTGTAAAAGTAATCTTGTTCTTTTTGATTTCACCAGGGTTAAACATATCTTACTTTCTGGTCCTCAAGTTCTTGTTCTTTAAGCAACCGTTCCAGGTCATCCATATCATTGTGTTTAAAATACTTTATGTTGCTGCGTGAAGCTTGCAAACCTTTTTGAATAGCAAAGCATGCAGCTTCATCCCTGTAAGAGAATTTAAACCACCTAAACAAAACAATCCTATGATACAGCAAGCTTCATGAGGAATATTTTTTTCGAAGTAACAAATTGGGCACTGAGGTTTTCTTGTCACTTATCTAATTCTCTCAACAGCATATTACTCATGTCACAGAAAGATATAGCTGTCACGGTCAGGATAAGACAATGGAGATCAATGCCAGACTTTACCTGATGTTCAAACAGTACGTCAGGCTTGGAGAAATTGCCGTGTAAGGAAGCAAAGTTAACAAGCATTCTCAATTAATAACTGGCAATTCATTTTTCATTCTTTCAAAGATCACTTAATGAAATAATGTAGGATGGCCCATGTTTGTTGTTCATCCCAAACTGCCCTAGGTGGTGGTGGCGGAGAACTGCTTCTTGAACTGTTGCAGCTCATGTGGTGTACATCTTTCTTGATTGCAAAGACAAATCCAAAATGAAAATTTTAGAAAAAGCAACATTTCTGACAGCACTTGAAAATAAATTCTTGTTGATATGCAGACTTTATCAAATATTCCAGGATCAACTCAAATGAAGACAAAAACTACTTTAATTCAAAACTGTTATACGTAAAAGAAAAGGCAGCTCATGCTGTTGTGGCAGAGCTCGTGTTCCTTTTTAAAATTAGGCTGCTCCACTTTCAAAAGACCAAGAGAGTTTGATGAAAGTAATATGCTGAATATTGTGGAACAATGTGTAGTTTATTACGTTTGTTATTTCCTTCAAATGTTTTCTGAACTTTAAATTTCAAACAACCAAACATCCCAAGAGCACACCACACTCTACACACATCCAGGACCTGAATGAACAGAGTAAACAAATATCTGGTTAACAAGGAGAACAGTTTGAATGAGGAAAGACTCAGATGGACAACTGCACATCAAGTCAGGTATAAAAAGCAAAAAACAAAAGAGGTTCAACCGAGATAAAGATCAGACAAAAAAAATTTGGTTAACAGATAAGACCTAAAGGAACATAATTCCACAATTAGTGGTTCATGACGTGGAGGCTTTAGGGGATATCTAAAATTTGGGTGGGTTATTAAAATTTCCTTACACTGCAATCAATGACTCTCCATTGAGCTTTAACCTGTAACTGCCAGGCAAGTGCAGCAAAATTATGCCATTCTGCAAATGTCAATAACAAGCTACACAAGTCATAAACAGGTTTTGGAGGAACAAGATATCTTGGATAGTAACTGTTTGATTTCAATATTTAACTAAACATATACAGCCATTGTATTGTCTAATTTATAGATCAGGGTATAATTATACCATTCTCTCACATTCCACAACTAAATGTGGGGATAAACTCTCAGCAATTTTTAATTATTTTAAGGATTGTTTTGCTCATCTGTGCCACATGAGCAAAAGCAGCTAGGTTTCTATTGAAAATAACTTACACAAACACCAGATCGCCTCTCTTAGAGTATGCTGGAATGGCACTGGCTATTGTAGCAAATCCATAAGAGTAAATAATAGCTTCTTCGGTTCTCATAAACTTAGCAATTCTATCTTCTAGCTCCAAATGAACATCTGAACAAAAACAGGAGGAAAAATAACAAACAGTTGGTAAACATGCACTCAAAATATCAAGCCATGCGCAGTTGACAACAGAACCATCCGAAGGTGATCCAAAACCTGAAGCAAAAGGCCAAACGTGGGAAATCATAGCCACAAAATGTAGCAGAGCTGTGAATGAGGAAAAAAACATTTTGAACAGGGAGAAGCAATTGGAATCATATGACAGAAAAGTAGTGAGGTGAATGACTTAGGAACCAGGTTTAGCACCACCAGGAGGGGATAGGTAACTGGGGAGACATTTAACGCAGGCGGGGAAGCGATGGGGGGGGGGGGGGGCGCGCGGGGAAAAGAGGGTGGGAAATGGGGAAGAGCAGGCCAATTTGGAGGGATGGGGACGCCAAGCAAGATGTCATGGGACTGCTTTAGACAGAGCGAGAGCTGAATGCAGAGACAGAGTGGCTGCAGGTGCAGGAGGCAGAATGGCGATTGAGACCCAGGCTTTAAAACAAAAGATGGGGTGGTGGGGCAGGCAGAGGAAAAAAGGGGTGGGTGTACACAGGCAAAGGCACATAAAAAGGACCCAGGGTTCTGAAAAAGGAGAAAGCAGAGGACATTGTAAAGGCATTTGTGGCGATCTTTCAAGAATCATTGAAGTCATGGATGGTCCATGAAAACTGCTAATGTAACATGTCTATTTAAGAAAAGGGGTGAGGCAGAGGAGAAGAAACTATAGCCCAGTAAACCCAACCTCAGTTATTGATAAGATTTTAGTGTCCATTATTAAGGATCAGACTACAAAGTACTTGTAAAGTTCATGCTAAAATACAGCTTCATTAAAAGGATGGTCACACTTGACAAATCTGTTAGAATTATTTGAGGAGATAATGGGCAATTTAGAAAAGAGACAGTGGCCATGATCAGTTTGGATGAAGAAGGGTCTAGGCCCGAAACGTCAGCTTTTGTGCTCCTGAGATGCTGCTTGGCCTGCTGTGTTCATCCAGCCTCACATTTTATTATCTTGGATTCTCCAGCATCTGCAGTTCCCATTATCTCAGTGGCCATGATCAGTTTGGATTTCCAGAAACCCTATGACCACGTGCCATACATGAAGTTACTAAATAGGATAAAAAGCCCATGGTGTTGGGGTAAGCTACTGGCATGGATTGGCTGACTGGCAGATGGCCAAGTGTGGGAATAAAAGGTTTCTTTTTCAGGACTGCAGTTAGTGACGAGTGGAGTTCCACAGGGGTCAGTGTTGGGAACATAATTTGCAATAACAACGAACTGGATGAAGGAGTGAGGGTATTGCTGCTGAAGGCTGTGGAGGCTAACTCCTTAAGTAGAATTAAGAGAGAGATAAATAGGCTCTTGATAAGTAAGGAGATCAAGAGTTACAGGGAGAAGGTGGGAGAATGGGATTGAGAAATTTATCAGCCATGCTCAAATGGGGGGAAGCAAAGTCGATTAGATAAATGGCCTAATTCTGCTCCTATATATTGTGGTCAAATCTGGGTAAAAGGTCAGGAATAAACAAAATCGCTTGGCTGGGATTATACTACAGGCCTCCCAACAGTCAGACAGAGATTCAGAGTACATGCAAAGGGAGGTATGAGTGGAATAATGTTATAGTAGTAGATTTCAACTTTGCTAACATTAATTGGGACAACATTTGAAAGAAAGAGGGGTTTAGATGGATGGAATTTTTAAAGTGCATCCAGCAGAGCTTCTTGTGCCAGTAAATATAGTCCAACCAGAATTGATCCTTCAAAATGAAGCCAGTCACGAAGAAGAATATTTTGAGAATAGTGACCATAAGTCTGAAGGTTTCATTGTCTCATGGAAAGGGATAAGGATAGTGCATAAGTTAAGTGTCTAAAAAGTGGAGGAAAAACATCAATCAATTTCAATACCATTAGACAGCATCTGATAAGCAGACTGGGAGTGGCGACTTGAAAGCAGGAGTCTTGTAAAAGTAGTGTCACATGTTTAGGGTCTGAATGTTCGCTGAAGAGTGAAGGGCAAGGTCAGCAACATCAGGACTTGGGAACCTTGGATGTCAAGGGAGATCTAGAATTTGATGAAAGAAGCAGCATTTAACAGGTACAAAGCATCAAAAATAGGGAAGGCCCTTCAGGAATACAGAGAGCGTGGAGGAGATGCTTACTAAAGCAATTAAGAGGGCAAAGAGAAGCCTCAAATACCTTTAGCAGATGGGATTAAAGGAAAATCCCAAGGGATTTTAATGCCTATATTAAGAGGAAGAGGATTAAAAGCCCCCTACATTCAAGTAGCCACTCCCAGTCTGGTGGATTTAACGAAATGGAAAGATATGAAAGCAACGACAAGAAAGGAGAATTCAGGACAGATTATTCAAATCTCCAGTACAGACACAAGCAGGAGTGGTTTGGAAAAGGCTAGCAATTAAACACTGGAAAAATGAATGAAAACGAGAAGGAGGATTAATACAGGACTGAAGGTGTTATATCTAAATGCACACAGTTTAAATGAATAAGGTAAATGAGCTTGTAGCATAGTTCGAAACTAGCAAGTATGATGTGGTAGACATCACAGATGTGGCTGCAGGAGGACCAGGATTGGAAACTGAATATCCAAGGATATACATCCTATTGAAAAGAGAGACAGGTGGACTGAGGGGGTGGGGTTGCCTTATTAGTGAGCAATGAAATTAAATCAATTGGAAGAAACTAAGTAGGGTCAGATGGTGTAGAATCTGTGTGGGTAGAATTGAGGAACTGCAAAAGATTTAAAAAAAACAAACAGTTGGGGTTGTACACAGGCCTCCAAACAGTGGTCAGGAGCTGGGGTGCGAGACAGAAAAGGTGGTGTGTAAGAAAGGCAAAGTCAGTGATCTTGGGGATTTCAATATGCAGGTGGACTTGGAAAATCACGTTGGTTTGCAAGAAAAGGAGTTTGTGGAATGTCGAGGAGTTGGCTTTTTGGAGCAGCTCGTGGTGCAGCCCACAAGGGAACAGGCAGTACTGGATTAACTGTTGTGCAATGAGGCAGACTAGATAAGGGAGCTTAAGGTAAAAGGAACCCTTTGGAGGCAGTGATCATAAAATGATAAAGATTCAAAAACAGTGACTCACCGGCTTCCCGACAGGCTCCTGCTCCAAGCTCCCACTCACGCTGCAACCAGAAATGGAAGGCACCCGCACTTGAGGTAAGCTTTTTAAGAGATTCAAAAACAGTGACTCACCGGCTTCCCGACAGGCTCCTGCTCCAAGCTCCCACTCACGCTGCAACCAGAAATGGAAGGCACCCGCACTTGAGGTAAGCTTTTTAAGAGATGCAAAAACAGTGACTCACCGGCTTCCCGACAGGCTCCTGCTCCAAGCTCCCGCTGCAACCAGATAAGCTTTTTTTTAAAAAAACTCTGTTTAGGGGATTAGCAGGGATAGCAGTGCAGGCAGAGGAATGTTCCTCCTGCAATGATGTATGAAGTGAGGGACACCTTTAGTGTCCCATCCAAATAAGTCTGCAGGAAGTGCACCTAACTCTTGCTCCTCCAAGACCGCGTTAGCGAACTGGAGCGAGAGCTGAATGGGATAGTGTAGGGGGAGGGGCTTAGATTAGTTCACAGGTCAGCACAATATCAAGGGCTGAAGAGTCTGTTTTGCACTGTATAGTTCTATATTCTACGACAAATTTGAAAGCAGAGGACAGTGTTAACAGGAAGATTCTTGGCAGCGTGGAGGAGCAGAAGGATCTTAGGGTTCATGTTCACAGTTCCCTGAAAGTTGCCACCTGGGTGGATAGAGTTGTTAAGGCAGTGTATGGGGTGTTGGTGGCATATGGTGTATAGGCTTTCATCAATAGACGGATTGAATTCAAGAGCCGTGAAGTTATGCTGCAGTTATACAAAAGCCTGGTTTGGCCACATCTGGAGTAGCGTGTCCAGTTCTGGTCATCTTATTATGCGAATGACATGGAGACGTTAGTAAAGGTGCACAGGAGATTTACCAGGATGTTGCCCGAAATGGAGGGAAGGTCTTACGAGGAAAGGTTGAGCGCGCTAGGGCTTTTCTCTCTAGAACGACAAAGGATACTATCCATGAATTCAATTATCATGGAGGCAAATAACATCATATTTTGAAAGGTCAATTCCATCAGTTTCTGGTTTGATAAATGGGAGGCTTAATAAATGATTTTATTTTAAATTAATTTTCTGCAGGTTCATGTATAGATCTGCTAGCGTACAAATCCATGAGATCTCAACATCAATAATACAGGAAGGGTAGGTCACGGCTTACACCCAAATGAAAGGAAGGTACAGTTGGCCTTGCTTTGTGCAGATTTAGACTTGTCAGTCAGACAGAGACTACAGAAAATAGAGAGCAGAATGCTGGTGGATGAAAGCACAGGTAAACTATTGTAACTGTAGAATGTCGATTCGAAAAGATGTTTGTCTGTAGAGGTTTTAAAGTGTTGTTATGATGCCAACTGATATTACTATGAGTTGGATCTGAAATTGAAATCTGGTTTGACATTTTGTCTGTCATATGAAGTTGTCTTCCACTGAAACAAACACAAAGTTGCAGATTTGGTTTTAACAATAAACTTATTTGTGCAATAAATGTGTAACAGTACAGAATAAACCAAGCTATTGAAATCTTTCAATGTCAAAGCAAATGGTTCAAAAATAAAAATCACATCTATTGCGACATAATTTTACAGTATTCAAATGTCAGCGTTTCCTTCCCTGTCATTTCTCTGACATATTTAAATCTTTTAACTTCCAGTCATGACAGTTTGACGGATGCTCCCTTCACACAACTGAACCTAAACTTCCTCAGCTTCAAATAATCTATTCAGGTTTCTAACCTGAACACTTCCAATCT
This sequence comes from Stegostoma tigrinum, assembly GCF_030684315.1. Classification (NCBI taxonomy): domain Eukaryota; kingdom Metazoa; phylum Chordata; class Chondrichthyes; order Orectolobiformes; family Stegostomatidae; genus Stegostoma; species Stegostoma tigrinum. Next base: position 51,422,852 of record NC_081356.1, on the reverse strand, counting down.
AGAATAGAGAGGTAACCTATTTTTTTTAAAAACTGTTTTGAAGTAACTCCTTTCTCCGTGAAAAATTCTGACACCAACCTCAGTTCAGTCTTATGTACACTGAAACCAAAAGCTTTCTGATCTATAGGGTTTCCAGTTAGGTAAATAAAAGCAAAATTTCTTATTCTTCTAAACTAGAAGCAAGCTCAGGCTTTCCAAGGGTCCAGACCCGAAACGTCAGCTTTCCTGCTCCTCTGATGCTGCTTGGCCTGCCGGTGTTCATCCAGCTCTACACCTGGTTCTCTCATTTTTCAATGTGTGCTCCCTTTGATTGTGAAACACTTGATGCAAACAAATTCGCATCATCACTCCAGGAGCTACTCCAATAAACAAACAAACGAACCAACAAACAACCAACCAACCAAATCTGGTTTCAAGAATTCATGACTCCAAGAAGACCAGCAAGTTAATTATTACTCCTTAAATCGACTTGAGTGATGGAACTTTTAAACAATGACTCTGAAAGATTTTCCCTGATGTAGCAAAAGTTTATTGAAATACCAGAAGGGATTCAGATTCAGGATGCTTAAAATAAAGGGGCATGTCTGTGGACAGCTAAATTTAATATGATTTTGTGACAATGTAAACTTTCATTAATTGAAAGGATTAGCAATAACTCTGGAATAAACTGTTTCTCAAGTTGAAAGGGACAAGGTGAAACTATTTTTAATGAATTAAAATTAACATGCAGATTAATCATCCCTGCAAAAGAGACAAAGGAACATAAGCCGTTTCCTGTGAGAAAGGAAATAACACTGCTTGATGACCTCTGCCTCATGGCGTACAGGTAATTAAGTCTGCCAGCAGAAGGAATGTCTTGAAGTAAAGGCATTAATTGCAAGAAAAGCAGTGTTTTAAACAAAGAGCTAACTCCGATGTAACAAAGAACAGGAGAGTTACTTCTGATAAGGCGGCAAGCTACAGACTTGGGATTTCCAGACGTGCAATCAATCTTACAGATGAAAGCATCTGAAGGAATTCAAAAATATCACGCCACAAACTTGAAAGAGAGAAAATTGTACAACATTCTAACACCAGAATAATTCAGCAGCAGAACTCTGAAGAACAGCACTATAAAAAAGGAACCCTGGTTACATCCAGAGACAGATATTGTTACTTGAAATCCTGCCTAGATTTCACCATTAATCAGATAATAGCCAAGTTGAATTGGAGCATAAGCTTGCTGAAGGGGTCTTATTTTGGTCACTATAATGTAATAAGTTTAAAATCACTTTCACTACTTGACTGTGGAGAGATTTTAAGAGTCATACAGCATGCAGAACAGACCCTTCAGTCCATCCTGTCCATGCCAACCAAGTTTCCCAAACTAAACTAATCCCATCTGTCTCTGTGTCACACATATCCCTCTAAAGCCTTCCTATCCAAATATCTTTTAAAATGTTGCAACTGTGCTTGCATTTACTATTTCATTCCACATATGAACCACCTTCTGTGTGAAATGGTTGCCCTTCAGATTCACGAAAGCTTCCTCCTCTCACCTTAAAATTATGCCCTCTAGTTTTGCACTCTCCAAGCCTTTGGAAAAGACCTTTGCTATTCACCTTATCTGTGCCCCTCACTATTTTATAAAACTTTACAAAGTCACCCCTCAACCTTCTATGCTCCAGGGAAAAATGTCCCAGCCTATTTTGATAACTCAAACCAAATCAGTTTCCAGCAACGTCCTGGTAAATCTTTTCTGAACCCTCTCCAATTTAATATTATCCTTCTTATTGCAAGGCAACCAGAACTGCATACAGTGCTCCAGAAAAGGTCTCACCGATGCCCTGTACAACCTCAATGTCCCAATTCCTACACTCAATGGTCTGAGCAATGAAGGCAAGGGTACTAAAACACCTTAAATCACCCTGTCCACCTGTGATGCAAATTTCAAAAAACTATGTACCTGAATGCCTAAAACACTACCCAGCAGCCTACCATTAATTGTATAAGTCCTGCCCTTGTTTATTTTGCCAAAATGCAACACCTCGCTTTATCCGAATTAAACCCCATCTGCCATTTCTCAGTCAAATGGCCCAATTGACCAAGGTTGTTTTGTAAGTTTAGATAATCTTTACCGTCTCACATACAATCAATCTTGGTGTCATTCACAAACATAGTAACAGTGCGTCCTAAATTCTCATTTTATTTATCATGTTTGTGAAGTTTTATTCCATTAAAAATGCAAGCTCTTATGTAATTTCCTTACTAAGTAATTGAATTAAATGTTAACTTGTGGCGATTTACCCACAATTCATGGTATGGGCCACAGGCTATATTAACAAACATTTGTGAAATGTATCTTCAAGTAGACTGTATTTAGGTGCCTACTAAATAAAGTTTAACAGATGTTTAAATTAACATAACGTAAAAGTCTTAAAACAAAATCTTGGGTTGTGGGTTTCTCCATGCCGGTAACTGAGGTTTCAAATCTCTTTTCAACTGTTTCCATGGAGATTGTAAACACAGTAGAGAAAATTGGGCACAATAAAGTGATGTATTCTTGCTGGACCCGAGAACAAATAAATCCTTGTACTATAAATTTAATCTATCATGATCTTAGGACATGCTGAAGAGCTTTATGACCACAGAAGTATTTTTGAAGTGTGGAGTTGAAGAAGGAAACTCAGATTTGCACACATCAAGGCTCCATAAATTGGATGATAATGGTCAAGGGAAAATAATGATTCAGCAACATTTCTAAGGTGGGTCAGTGATCAACACTGCTGCCTCACAGCAATAGTGGCCTGGGTTTGATTCCAACCTCAGGCGAACATCTGTGTGGGTTTCTTCCGGGTGCTCCAGTTTCCTCCCACAGTCCAAAAAGATGTGCAAGTTATGTGATTGGCCATGCTAAATTTCCCATTGTGTCCACGGTTGTGAAGGCTAGCCATGGATAATGCAGAGTTACACTGATAGGGTGGGTGGGTTGAGCCTGGGTGGGATGCTCTTCAGCAGGTCAGTGTGGACTCAATGGGCCAAATGGCTTGCCTGCCTACCGTGGGCAATTTGAATTTCCAATGCTTCACCTCCAAAAATATCCTACCTTCTTTTGACTTCCCCCATTTCCATTTGTGTATAGCCTTTGAATGAATACTCACTAAAAGCTTGCAAACTTTGAGCTTTCTACACTGCTCTTCCTTACACAGTTAAGATGACATTCCATTGTTTCTCTTTTTCCCATCAAAACAGATGATGCAAAATCTTGATGCTGAAGATTGTATGTCTTTTTTGCCTCCCCCCAACAATACAATCACCCTCAGTCACTGTGCCCACAGCCATTTTCATTTCACTCTCCAAAAGCTATAACTGCCCTCACCTGCTCCCATTCACTGTCATCCATCCTCTGTTGTTTCATCATACATCGTTTCTTCTCCATTCCTCTTTCAGCATTCCAAAGGGAAAATTTCAGTCTGCAATTCTCTGATCCACTCAAAATATTCCACAATACCTACTCTCAGTCCCGTGTCACTTGCCCGTAAAAATTTCTCATCCATTAAACATCCTCGTTTTTCATAGTCCGAAGCTATAAAAATTCTCCATCTCATTGAAACAGTGATTAATGTGTACTTTTTCCAATTTAGAACACTGTTTTGAGGCTCGCAACACAATCTTTAAATTATGGAGATCAGAGACAGCTTGGGTTACTACTTTACAGAACATTTCCACTCAGTTTTCAATTGCAATCACAAGCTTTTCTTACTTCTCTTCCTTGGTCTCACACTGATCTTTACATTTATTGCTGCTTGCAGAATTCCAAGGAAAATTAAAGCTCCAGCAAACTGCATTTTACACTTTGATTTAAAAATTCAAAAGACTTGAATACACTTTGGAGTTCCATTTCTGAAGAAAAGTTATTAACCAGCACATGTTAGCGGTTTTTATCTCCGCAGATGTTGCCTTCTGGGTACTTACCGCATTTAGTTTTAATTCAATAAGAATTCAGAGTCTCGGAATGGACGAACTCCTATTTATATCACCAGAACTGTTCCCACTCAAGAATATCTGAGCCCGCTTGTTGCTAAATTTGGTCTTACAATGCGAATAGAGTTGGGAACAAGGGACAGTTGTGTAAATTAACCTCATACTTTGGTCAGTCTAAATCGGGACTCTTTCTGACAACAGGCTGGACGGTCTTTGCTTTAGTGCTAGGAGTGTAACAAAGACTGATGAGTTAAAGGTATGGATTGACAGATGGAAGTATAATGTTGTTGCCATCACAGAAACATGGTTGAGGGAAGGGAAGAATCACAACTCAATGTTCCACAGGCTGGGATCTTTAGGCAAGACAGGAGAGGGTGTAAAAAGGGTGGTGGTTTAACACTATCAATTAAGGAGTCAATTTGAGGAACAACAGGAGATGACATCTTGGAAAGGTCTTCAAGATGAGGCTTCGTGGGTAGATCTTCAGCATGCTAAGTGGGCAGTCACATTCTTGGCAGTGCATTGTAGGCTTGCAAAGAATAAACAGACAATAGAGGGCAAATATGTAGTCAGTTCAAAGAAATGTGTAAGAGTAATAATTGGGTAATTATACCAGGAGATTTCAACTTTCCTTTAGAGGGGGCAGATTTCTTGAAAGGTATTCAGGTGAGTTTTTTGTATCAATATACAGAAGGCCCAAAAGGGTGGAACAGTGCTGGATTGGATTCTGGGCAATGAAGCCAAACAAGTTTAGCAAAGCAAAATAACATAGTATGGTATATTTTGGGGTGGACAAGGAAAAAAAGATGGCAAGTAAAAGATAATCTGCCTCCCTAAGTCCAAAGTTTTCTTTAAACTAAAACAAGATCTGGCCAAGGTTGACTAGAAACAGCTCCTTGCAGGTGAAGGCTACAGAGAAACAGCATTCAAACAGGAACTGGGGAAGAGTATTGATCCAACACAAGCCTTTTGGGGCAAATATAGCAGCCAAAAGGTTCAGAGAACCCTGGATATCTAGGACAATTCAGGGCTGGATAAAGGAAGAATAGAAAGGCTTTTAGCAAGTTCAAAGGGAGCAATTTAGCTGAGGCCTTAAAGAAGTACAGGTAGTGCAGGCAGAAACAGAAGAAAGCAATTAGAAGAGAAAAAAAAGGGGACATGAGCAAGGACTTGCTAATCAGAATAGGGAGAATTCAGAAATATTTTACAAATACAATGAAAGGGAAGTGGTTAACCAGGGAAAGAGCAATGGCCCAAAGGGGCAACCTGAATGCAAAGCCACAGGATATTGGAAAGATGTAAATTAACACATCTCTTCTGCCTTACTCCGGAAAAGGAGAATATAGGTATTGAATTCAGGAAAACAGACTGACGAACTTGCACAGTTTGTCACAAGAAATTGGGTGGTATTGGAAGCTCTGATGGGCAGTGGTTGGGAAACTATTGGACAAAATGCTGAAGGAGAGAATTAATAGCCACTTAGTCAGCATGGTTGTTAGAGGGAGGTCATGCCTGACAAATTTGATCACATTTCCTTAAAATTCAAACAAGTGCTTGGATGAGGAAGTTCAGTCAATGAAGTTCTGGGATTTTAGCAAAGCTTTTGACAAGGTACCACATGGTAAACTGATCGAGAAGGTTAAAGTGCATGGAATTCAGGGAAATTGGCAAGATGGATCAGAAACTGGCTTAGTAATAGGTCAAAAAGAGTAATGGCAGAAGGTAGTTTGAGTGACTAGAGACCAGTGTTGAGTGGTGTACCACAAAGATCACTACCAGGACCTTTACTGTTTGTTAAATACATACATGATACACATGAAAACATGGCGGGTAGGGGGGAATAATAGGCAAGTTTGCAGATGACACCAAGATTGGTAGGATGGTTAATAGTGAAGATGGTTGTAGGTTGCAAGAAGCTACAGATGGGTTGGTCAGACAGGCAGGCAGTGGTATATGATATTTAACCATGGTAAATGCAAGAAACAAGATGTGGGAGTAATAAACAAATGGCAGGTTAGGGCAGCTCAGAGGAATCCTGGGGCTAATTATTCACAGATCCTTGACATCAGAGCATGCGAGTACAATAGTCAAGAAAAAATAACACCTGCTTTCATCAGTCACAGCATGGTATATAAGAACCAGGAGATACTGTTGGAGTTGTACAGTATTGGATAGTCCACAGCTGGAGTGCTGTGTGCAGTTCTTTCACCTCATTAGAGGACAGATGTGATAATACTAGAGGGGGTACAGAGGGAGCTCACCAGGATGTTGCCCCAGTTGAAAATATTGAGCTAGGAGACAAGGTATGCATGAATTGTTTTCTTTGCAGCAGAGAAGGCTGAGAGATATATGATTGAAGTATATAAAAGAATAGGAGTGGTATGGATAAGGTGAATAGTGAGCAGCTGTTCTCCTTAGTTAAGGGGTCAGTCATGGGGCTACTTTGTTTTAGAGAGGGGGACAGGAGATTCAGCGAAGATTTAAGGAAAAGAAAAAAAAAGTTATTCACTAAGAGGGTGGTGAGAATCTGGAATGCACCTGGCTGGAAGATAGTGGAAGCCAGAAACAAAGCACAAAGAACATTACAGCACAGGAACAGGCCCTTTGGCCCTCCAAGCCTACACCAATCCAGATCCTTTATCTAAACCTGTCGCCTTGTTTTCCAAGGATCTGTATCAGTCTGCTCCCTGCCCATCCATGTACCTGTCCAGATACATCTTAAAAGACACTATCGTGTCTGTATCTAACACCTCCGCTGGCAACACATTCCAGGCACCCACCAATCTCTGCGTAAAGAACTTTCCATGCTCATCTCCCTTAAGCTTTTCCCCTCTCAGCTTGAAATCGTGACAGAGTAATTGAGTCCCCCACTCGGAGGGGAAAAAGCTTCTTGCTAGCCACCCTATCTATAACTCTCATGATTTGGTAGAACTCAATTAGGTCCCTCCCAACATCTGCCTTTCTAATGTAAATAATCTTAGTCTACACAACCTCTCTTCATAGCTAGCATCTTCCATACCAGGCAACATCCTGGTGACCCTCCTCTGCACCCTCTCCAAAGCATCCACATCTTTCTGGTAATGTGACGACCAGAACTATACGCTGTATTCCAAATGTGGCCGAACCAAAGTCCTACACAACTGCAACAAGACCTGCCAATTCTTGTACTCAATACCCCATCCAATGAATGAAAGCGTGCCGTATGCCTTCTTGACCACTCTATCCACCTGCGTTGCCACCTTCAGGGTACACTGGACCTGAACACCCAGATCCGAGTGCCAATTTTCACCAGGGCTTTTCCATTTACTGTATAATTTGCTCTTGAATGGGATCTTCCAAAATACATCACCTTGCATTTGCCTGGATTGAACTCCATCTGCCATTTCTCTGCCGAACTCTCCAATCTATATATAGGCTGCTGCATTCTCAGGCACTCCAGTTCACTATATGCTACTCCAATCTTAGCGTCATTGTTAATCAGACCATCTATACCTTCCTCCAGATCATTTATGTATTTCACAAACAGTGGTTCCAACACAAATCCCTGTGGAATACTGCTGGTCACAGTTCTCCATTTTGAGAAACTCCCTTCCACTACAACTGTCTCCTTTGCCCAGCCAGTTGTCTATCCATCTAGCCAGTCCACCCTGGACCCCAAGCGACTTCACTTTCTCCATCAGCCTACCATGGGAAACCTTATCAAACACCTTACTGAAAGTCCACGTCTATGACACCCACAGCCCTTCCCTTATCAACTTAGAATTCTTTGAAGTGACTATCAAGTTGGTAAGACATGACCTTCCCTGCACAAAACCATGTTGCCTATCACTAATAAGCCCATTTTTCCCCCAAATGTAAATAGATCCTATCTCTCAGTATCTTCTCCAGCAGCTTCCCTACCACTGACATCAGGCTCACCAGTCTATAATTACCTGGATTATCCTTGCTACCCTTCTTAAACAAGGGGACAACATTAGCAATTCGCCAGTCCTCCGGGACCTCACCCATGCTAAAGGAAGCTGCAAAGATGTGTGGTAGGGCCCCAGCTATTTCCTCTCTCTCTCTTCCCTCAGTAAACCTTAAAAAAAATTGCATGAGCATTTCAAACATCAGAACATTTAACCATATGGGGCAAGTGTCGGAAATTGGGATTAGCATGCTTTTATAGCTAGTTATTGTCAGTGTAGATTTGATGGGCCTTTTCTGCGCTGTATGACTCCATAACTACAACCAAGTTAAGAAGGGTCAATGAGGGCAAAACATAAATGCATTGCCAGATGAAAAAGCAAGGGGAAAGTGATCCTAATATTGGTACTATATTCTCATTTGGAAATGTACTCGTGTATGCTTACATTAGGGACCACAAAAATCCCTTTTCAAGAGAGGTCTGTGTACCGCTTACACTAGGTTTGCCATATCATTCAGCATTACTTTGATCCGTGAATTAAATTTGGAGCAAGATTGGTGCTAAAAGAGCTTACAAAAGATTTGGCGAAAGATAACATGCAGTTATAATCACAAAAATACAATTGAAGTACATTTCAAAACAATTTAAAAGAAAACTTACCAAATGTTCCATAAAACCCTCTAGGACCACATGTACCAACACCATATTTTTTCAGGGAAGTCAAAGCCACATTCTGTATGAACAAAATTGCATTCAAAAAATTCAAAGTAAATTAGAATTTAATGCTTACTTATCTGTATTCAAATAATTCCAGTTTTAAAACAAAAACAAAATTAGAAAATTGTAAATGATGAATATATTGTGTAATCACCTACCTAGTTATCCTAAATTTACCTTAGTTAAAAACAAATTAAAATTCAATGACTACATTCACATTCCATTCTCCACTTGCATTCAGTGGGAACCCATTTTGATACTAGCACTTACTAATTGCAAAGATTTTCCCCTTTCATAATCCACAAGTTTGTCCTAAGGCTCATTTTCCTTAGGTCAATAAACTCACCTTAACTTTTTCATTATCTAGCAACCCGAGAAAATTGAAGGACGCAAAATTTATGCACCTTCTATCATTAACCACTATGTTGTGAGTTGGAGGGCTGAAAACAACAAAAAGAAACAGTTCAGTGAAACAAAGTTCAGAAAGTGCAAACCTCTTCAGTCATTTCCATTGCAAATTAGTTAACAACAAACATTACAGGTGATCAAGTATAAAACACAGTGAAAGTCTCATAACATGGAACCAGTTCCATAATTATTTTCAGCATGATTTTCCTAGGGCTTTTGTTTACAATTTTCAAGCTTTCTTAAAGGCATTCATCCAAACTGCGGTGATGTTCTATAGACGCAAGTTGCCCTCAAGGGCTTCACTCAACTCATGACTGTTGGTGGAACTGCAGTCAAATCAAATCAAGTTACAGCAGAAGCTCTAAGAGAATTCTGAGACAACAAGTTTCAACAAGTTCTAGAGGACTCCCCAGTCCAATGGGCTAAAGCCACCACTTCTAATGCAGTCTAGCAGAGATCAGCTAATATCACTGACAGCATTGTGCTGAACCAAAGAAACTGGACAAGTCTTAATGACAAACCCAATGTAGTGCCTTTTGTGGGCAAGCCATTAACAAAAAAAAACTTTGAACCTGTTGCATTAAAACAAAGGTGTCCACTGATCTATGTAATGGTTCAAAAATAAAGACAATTTGAAACAGTTCTCTTTTTGAATATTGTACAGCATAAGCACAATTGCAAGCTAATACAGTAATGCAGTCCCAGAGTATATTACATACCCTGAGACAATATTGTTGTTAAGGGCAGGGTGGTCTTTTGATATTGGTGGAACAAGTGGCTCTGGTTGCCATTCCTCAATAAGTTCTTCTTTCTCCTGTGAGAAAACATAACAGAATACTTACGAGAAGTTGCAATATCAAAGTGCAATACATCTTTTAAAATCTACTAATTACCTTTTCTGTCAGGTCAGAACGCTCCTGAAGCTTGTAGGTTTTAGAGAAAAGTAGTCTTACTATCCATAAAATGAGGATACCTTCCAGAATTAGATGGTAAGCTGGAGCCTTAAAAAGAAAAACAAAAACAACCAAGTTACCTATACGCAGCATCATTTTTCCATAATGAGAATATCCTGACTGCAGCAAAAGAAAACTTAATGGAATAATTTAATATTCAGCATTTTTTTTAAATTACAAAAACATTTTCATCATTGATTAATATAGATGACAGAAACAGGCCACTCAGACCAGTCCTTCTGATATTTATACTCAGCTTAAATCTCCAATCCCCAAAATGTTCTCATTTAAATCTATCATCTATTTCTCCAACTAGTTTCCCCGTAAGCATATCTATGCTGTTTAATGATTCCAAGAGTAATAGGTCCAATATAATCACCACTTATTCCCTTCCTGCACTCCCACAGACAGCAAAAGCCCAGCCTGTCCATTCTATCACTTTTTAAATACTTTGTTTCATGCTTGCAAATTTTCCCCATACCCACCCCACTTCATATCATTTTCTTTGAAAATGAAAGACCAGGATTACAAGCAGCATTTGAAATATGATCTAACCAAAGTTCAATCATTGCAATCTATAGAAAATAATCAAAGTATTGCTTTAGAATTTCACAGACTGAACAGTTTCATCACTTACAGAATTCCATACTTTAATACAAGTCAGGAAGATATTATTCACCCATACTGTATGTGAACAGAGCAGCAGCATAAAATTTTGTGCATTCATTACACAAGTCCAAAACTGAGATACATTATAATTATGTAAAGAGTAATAATATTTCAGGGTTTTCTGCTTGTTCCATCGGAGAGGTCTTAAACTGCAATTGTAGGGAGGTGAAAACCTAGAAGAGAAAACTTAGATGGGTTAGATTCAGATCAGGAAATGGGAGGTAGAACATTTGTGTGATTTATTCAGCAACTCTGAAGCTAAAAGCAACAAGGATTAAAAAGCATCCAAAATAAATAGACAGGGTTGAGCTGTTTGCACTTCAAGTCTTCACATGTATTACACACAAGGCTGATGATCTAAGGGCATAAACAGAAAAATAGCAGCATGACATAGTTTCTATAACAGAAACCTGAAGGAGGGACAAAGTTAACAAGTCAATACCACTGGATATAAAATTTTCAGGCAGGGTCAAGTGGGTGACAAAAAAGGAGGGGTTAGCATAGAACATAGAACAGTACAGCACAGAACAGGCCCTTCAGCCCACAATGTTGTGCCGACCATTGATCCTCATGTATGCACCCTCAAATTTCTGTGACCATATACATGTCCAGCAGTCTCTTAAATGACCCCAATGACCTTGCTTCCACAACTGCTGCTGGCAACGCATTCCATGCTCTCACAACTCTCTGCGTAAAGAGCCTGCCTCTGACATCCCCTCTATACTTTCCACCAACCAGCTTAAAACTATGACCCCTCGTGCTAGCCATTTCTGCCCTGGGAAATAGTCTCTGGCTATCAACGCCTCTCATTATCTTGTATACCTCAATTAGGTCCCCTCTCCTCCTCCTCCTTTTCTCCAATGAAAAGAGACCGAGCTCAGTCAACCTCTCTTCATAAGATAAGCCCTCCAGTCCAGGCAGCATCCTGGTAAGCCTCCTCTGAACCCTCTCCAAAGCATCCACATCTATCCTATAATAGGGCGCCCAGAACTGGACGCAGTATTCCAAGTGCGGTCTAACCAAAGTTTTATAGAGCTGCAACAAGATCTCACGACTCTTAAACTCAATCCCCCTGTTAATGAAAGCCAAAACACCATATGCTTTCTTAACAACCCTGTCCACTTGGGTGGCCATTTTAAGGGATCTATGTATCTGCACACCAAGATCCCTCTGTTCCTCCACGCTGCCAAGAATCCTATCCTTAATCCTGTACTCAGCTTTCAAATTCGACCTTCCAAAATGCATCACCTCGCATTTATCCAGGTTGAACTCCATCTGCCACCTCTCGGCCCATCTCTGCATCCTGTCAATATCCCGCTGCAGCCTACAACAGCCCTCTACACTGTCAACGACACCTCCGACCTTTGTGTCGTCTGCAAACTTGCTGACCCATCCTTCAATCCCCTCGTCCAAGTCATTAATAAAAATTACAAACAGTAGAGGCCCAAGGACAGAGCCCTGTGGAACTCCACTCACCACTGACTTCCAGGCAGACTATTTTCCTTCTACGACCACTCACTGTCTTCTGTTGCCCAGCCAATTCTGGATCCACACAGTTAAGTTCCCCTGTATCCCATTCCTCCTGACCTTCTGAATGAGCCTACCATGGGGAACCTTATCAAATGCCTTACTTGAAGTCCATATACACCACATCCACAGCTCGACCCTCATCAACTTTTCTAGTCACATCCTCAAAAAACTCGATAAAGTTTGTAAGGCAAGACCTACCCCTCACAAAGCAGTGTTGACTGTATCTGATCAAGCCATACTCTTCCAGATGGTCATAAATCTTATCCCTCAGAATCCTTTCTAACACCTTGCAGACGACAGACGTGAGACTGCCTGGTCTATAGTTGCCGGGGATTTCCCTATTTCCTTTCTTGAAGAGAGGAATTACATTTGCCTCTCTCCAGTCCTCAGGTACGACTCCAGTGGACAGCGAGGATGCAAAGATCTTCGCAAGTGGCGAAGCAATTGCATTTCTTGCTTCCCAAAGCAGCCGAGGACAAATCTGGTCCGGGCCTGGCGACTTGTCAATCTTAATGTTTGACAAAATTTTCAGCACATCAGCTTCCTCTATCTCTATCCATTCCAGCATGCACACCTGCTCTTCAAAGGTTTCATTCACTACAAAGTTCGTTTCTTTCGTGAAGACAGAAGCAAAAAACTCATTTAGGGCTTCCCCTACCTCCTCAGGCTCCACACACAAGTTCCCTATGCTATCCCTGATCGGCCCTACTCTTTCTTTGATCATTCTCTTATTCCTCACGTAAGTGTAAAATGCCTTTGTGTTTTCCCGGATTCCTTCTGCCAAGCCTTTCTCGTGCCCCCTCCTGGCTCTCCTCAGACCATTTTTGAGCTCCTTCCTTGCCTGCATGTAATCCTCTCTAGCTGAACTTGACCCTAGCTTCCTCCACCTTATGTAAGCTACCTTCTTCCTTTTCACAAGAAGCTCCACCGCTCTCGTCATCCAAGGTTCCTTTATCTTACCCCTTCTTGCCTGTCTCAGAGGGACATATTTACTCATCACTCCCAACAACTGTTCCTTAAACCGTCTCCACATGTCTATAGTTCCCTTACCATGGAACAACTGCTCCCAGTCCATGCTTCCTAACTCATGTCTAATCGCATCATAGTTTCCTCTTCCCCAATTAAATATCCTCCCATTTTGCCTAATCCTCTCCTTCTCCATAGCTATGTAGAATGTGAGGCAGTTATGGTCACTATCACCAAAATGCTCTCCCACCACAAGATCTGATACCTGCCCCGGCTCGTTTCTGAGCACCAAGTCTAGAATGGCCTCTCCCCTCGTCGGCCTGTCAACGTACTGCATTAGGAAACCCTCCTGAACACACCTTACAAAAACAGCTCCAACCAAATCTTCTGCTCGAAGGAGGTTCCAATCAATATTAGGAAAGTTAAAGTCACCCATTACAACAACCCTACTGCGTGCACACTTTTCCAAAGTCTGTCGACCTATGATTTCTTCAATCTCCCTGCTGCTATTGGGGGGCCTGTAGTAAACCCCTAACGAGGTGACTACTCCCTTGCTGTTCCTAATTTCCACCCATACTGACTCAGTCGGCAGATCTTCCTCGACAAAGGAAGCTTCTGTAGCTGTGATACCCTCTCTGATTAGTAGTGCTACACCCCCTCCTCTTTTTCCCCCCTCCCTATTCTTTTTAAATGTTCTAAACCCTGGAAGATCCAGCAACCATTCCTGCCCATGAGAAACCCATGTCTGTGTTATGGCCACATCATCATAGCACCAGGTACTGATCCATGCTCTAAGTTCATCACTTTTATTCCTGATACTCCTTGCATTAAAGCAAACACAGTTTAACCGATCCCTTGGTTCCTTCCCAGGAAAATCCTTCCCACTAGCTGGTCTACCTCTTGCTACTGCCTCACCTGCATCAACACTCACCTCTGGTATACAGCTCAGGTTCCCACCCCCCTGCCATACTAGTTTAAACCCTCTTGTTAAAGAATAAACACAGTTGAGAAGGAATGCTATATTGAATGGATTAACAACTGAGGTTTTATGGTTGAGCTGAGAAATTAAAAAAGGGGCAGTTATACTACGAAGATACTATGTAGTCCCCAGTAGAGAAGGGAGATGGAAGAACTCATAAGTAGACAGAATTTCTGCCGGTCAGAATCAGATGGCAATAATAGAGACTTTGTCCCAATATCAATTGGGTAATAACAACAAAGGAGCACGAAGGATAATTCATGTCCTGTGTCCATAATTTTTGTTTAATAAAAAAACTGACAAGCCCAAAGCAGAGAAATTTCAATTCTGGGATGTAGTTTTGAGGAATGAAAATAGGCAAGTGCCAGTTGGCACCCGTATTGGGGACAGTGACCAGAGTTTGGTTAGATTTAGCAATACAGTGGAAAAAAGGACAAGAGGCAAATCAGATGTAAACTGGGGGGAAGGCAAGTTTTACAAAATTAAGTAGTGATTTGGCTGAGGTGGACTGGACAGGGCTGCTAAAGGATAAAATCGGTAGTAAACCTGTGGAAAGCCAGCAGCAGGTACTAAAAAAAAGACCCTTAGGGCACAAAGCAGACATGCCCCTTCCAACAATAAGAATGGTGATGCAAAGTCTAGAAAAACCATAGGGCAAGATTAAACAGAAAAAGAAAGCTTAAAATGGTCACAAAAGAAAACAACACTACAGATAACCCAGAAGAGTATAGAGAAAGTACAGGGACCATGTTAAAAATAACAAAGCAGGGCATGAAAAAATATTAGCAAAGCAAATAAAGGAAATGCCAATGATGTGTTACCAGTATATAAAGAGCAAAAGAATAGTGAAGGAAAAAGTGGGGCCTTGTGTAGATGCACAGCAGACGAGAAGAATTTTAAATAATTTCTTTGTCTCTGCATTCACAAAGACAAGGGATGGATGTGGTTATAGTAACCCAAGAGAAGCAGTGTGAAACATTGGACAAAATCATATTGACAGGAAATGTGCAAGGATTTGGAACCTTTGAAAAAAAGAGTGCAATTCGCCAGGGTCAGATGGATCTTTCCTTAATGTTGGAGGTGGTCAGGGAGGCAAAAGCAGATGCTCTAAAGATTCAGAGATAGTAGGAACTGCCGATGCTGAAGTCTGAGATAACAGTGTGGAGCTGGAGGAATATGACAGACCAGCAGCATCAGAGGAGCAGAAAAACTGACGTTTCGGTTCAGGACCCTTCTTCAGTAAAAAGGGTCCTAACCCGAAACATCAGTTTTCTTGCTCTAAAAAGATTATATTTCAATCTTCACAAGATAAAAAGTGCTTGAAGATTAGAAAAGGTACAGAGTAAATGCCAATTAGTCTTATTTAAAGTTTGAGAAAATTTGTAGCTCGTGTTGTGGATGAGGGTGTAGACACGCTCGCCGAGCCAGTGGGTTTGGTTGCAAATGTTTCATCATCTTGCTCGCTAACATGGTCAGTGCACCACTAAAGTAGTGTTGGGGTTCTGTCCTGCTTATTATTTATATGCCTCAGCTTTCTGGGGTGATTAGTATTACTTCCAGTTTTGTTTCTCAATGGTTTGTACACGGGGTCCAAGATCTAATTCAATGTGTTTTTAAAGGGTTCTGGTTGGAATACTAGGTATCTAGGAAGCCCCTCAGGTGTCCCTGTTTGGCTTGTATGATTAGGGATGTGTTTTCTAGTTGAATTTGTGTCCCTTGTTATCCGTGTGTAGTGAGACCAGTGAACTGGTCACATCTCTTGGTGGCAAGTTGCTGCTCATGTACCCATATAAACACCAGACCGAAACTGACTGTACAGATCACATGGATCCCACATGATCAAAGTGCTAAAAGCCCAGGGGATACAGGATAACGTGTTGAACTGGATCCAAAGTTGGCTTAGTAAAATGAAGCAAGTAATGGTCAATGGTTGCTCTTGTAAATGGATACTGCTTACCCATAGGGCTTGGGTGGTGGAACTTCTACTGTTGGTTTTGCAAATTACCAATTTGGACTTTAATGTGGCCGGGGGGGGGCACAACTAGGAAATTTGCAGATGACAAAAATCAGCTGTTTAGAGAATAGCTGGAAGCTCAAATTATACGAGGCGGGTTGGACAAGTGGGCAGGAAAGTGGCAGATGGGAGTTCAACTCTGATAAGTGTGAGGCACTGTATTTGGGGAAAAATCAAACAGTAAAAAGATAATAGACAATAAAATAGGAATATACTGAGAGGGACAGATGAAATGAGAGATCTGGGTGTGCAAGTGCACAGGTCCCTTAAAGGTAGCAGTACAGTTAGATAAGGCGGCAAAGGCAGCAAGTGGATTGCTCTCCTTCATCGGCAGAAATGTAGGATACAAAAAAAAGTAGGGATATAATGACGGAACTGTATAAGACACTGGTGTGGGCACAACTGGAGTAGTGGTGTGTGCATTCCCGTCACCACATTACAGAAGGACATAATTACTCAGGCAGAAGAGGGCACAGAGAGAAGATTTTCTAAAAACATTACCAGGGCTGGAGAATTGCAGCTACCAAGGAGAGGTTTTCCTTGGAATAGAGTGGGCTAAGGGAAAACATGATTTAGGTATTCAGAATTGTGAAGGGTTGAAACACAGCAGACAAGACAAATCTCTTTTCCTTGACAGAGGGTTCATTTCCATGGTTATATAATTTAGGTCAATTGCTTTCTATTAGAGTGGCCAGAGATATTGATCTACTCAAACTCCCCCCTACCCTAATCCTGAACTCTCATCTTCTTCTTGATCTCCCCAACATCCTCAGAGACCCATGCTTTCCCTGGATATATTTCAAGAAATCCACACCACTCTTAAACCCTCAGCATAACGACAATCCCAATTTGTGCAGAAAAGTTGCAATTCCGAAGTATAATTACCAGATTTTCACCCTTTACATGTCCATGAACTGTCTACATATTTGCCTCTCTAATTTCTGCTAATTATTTTGGGGGACATATAATGCATGCCCAGGAATATGACTGCCCCTTAACATTCTGAAGTTCTACCCACAAAGCCTCCTTTTGAAGGCCCTTCCAAGAGATCATCTCTCCTTATTGCTGTAATTGACTCCTTAATTGATGGTGTTACACCACCACCCTTTTTGCACCCTCTTCTCGCTCACTGATCCTATAACTCAGAACGTTAGGTTGCCAGTCTAGCCCTTTACTCAGCCATGTTTCTGTGATGGCAAAAATCACATTCCCGCATGTCAATTATCTCCAATAGAGAAATTAATCAATAAAATTCTGAAGGAGAGAATTAGTCTCTGCTTGGAAATGCCTGGGTTAATTAGGGACAGGCGGCATGGCTGTTAGAGGGAGATAGTGCCTGAAATTTGATCACATTCTTGAAAAATTTTAACAAATGGCTGAATGAGGGAAGTTTAGTCGATGCAGTTTATATGGATACTAGCAAAGGTTTTGGCAAGGTACCTCATGGTTAGAGCACATAGGAATTCAGGGAATCTTGGCAAGATAGCAAGCCAGTCGTACCAAATGCTCCAACATCTCAGAAGTGAAGTTGGGTGGATCACTTGGCATTGGAGATGCCAAGTGTAAATAGCCCTGCTGACCCCACAGAAGTTCTCCTTACTAACATCCAGGGACCAGGGCCAAATCAGGGCAGTTGTCTCAGTTGTTTACCATTGATAGCACAATGTTCAGCAGCATTTGTGATTCCTCATATTAAAATAGTCCACGTTCAAATGCAATATGATCTAGACAATATCTAGGCTTAGGCTGACAAGTAGCAAGTAATATTTGCACCACACCATCACCAGTAAGAGACAATCTAACCACCACTTAAGTATTACCATCACTGAAGCCCCAACTATCAACATCCTAGGGGTTATCATTGACCAGAAACTCAACTGGACTCACCACAAATACAGTGGCTACAGGAGCAGGTCAGAAGCTAGGAATGCTGTAGTGAATAACTTACCTCCTGACTCTTCAAAGCCTGTCCATCACCTAGAAGGCACCAAATGAGCAGGTTGATAGAGGAGTTCCCACTTGCATGGACAGCTGCAGCTCCAACAACTTTCACGATGTTCAACACCATGCAGGACAAAGTAGCCCGCTTGATTGGCACTACAATTGACAAGCATCCACGCCTTCTACCGCTAACCCTCAGTAGCAGCACTGGTGTTCTACTACCTACAAGATGCACTGCAGAAATTCAAAGTTTTTCAGACAGCACTTTCCAAACCCAAGACCACTTCCACGTAGAAGGACAAGAGCAGCAGACATTCGGGAACACCACTACCTTCAAGTTCCTCTCCAAACCGCTCACCATCCGGACTTAAAAATATAACGACCATGCCTTCACTGTTGCTGGGTAAAAATCCTGCAATTCCCTCCCTAATGGCAATGTGGGTCAATCCACAAGAGGTGGACTGTAGCAGTTCAAGAAGACAGCTCACCTCACCATCACCTACTCAAGGACAACTAGGGACAGGTAATAAATGCTGGCGAGCCAGTGGCACTCCCAGTCCACAGGTGCATTTTACAAAAAAAAAGGAAACTGGCACAGTCATAGGACACAAATGATAATAATAGAAGGCTGTCTGAGTGACTGGAGGCTGGAGGCCAGTGTCCGGCAACGTACAAGGATCAGTACTGGGTCCCTACTGTTTGTTATATACATTAAATGATAGAGATGAAAATGCGGGAGAATGATAAGCAAGTTTGCAGACGACACCAAGATTGGTAGTGGGTTTATAGTGAAGATGGTTGAAAATTGCAGATAGACAAGTATCTTGGTCAGATGGTATCAAGCCCTGATAAGTGCAACGTGATATACTCTGGAAGAAACAAGATCAGGGAGAATTTAATGAAAGGCAGGAAACAGGGTGGCCTAGGAGAAGAGAGAGATCTTGGGGTGATTATCCACAGTTTCCAGAAGTCAGCAGTGCACTTGAATAGAATAGTTAAGACAGCATATAGGATACTTGCTTTCAGTCATAGCACAGAGTACAAGAGCAATGAAATAATGTTGAAGTTGTACAGAGGATTTGTTAAACAACTGGAGTTGTGCATGCAATTCTGGTCATGTTACCACCGGCAGGATGAGACAGCACTAGAGGGGATACAGAGTAATTTCATCAGGATGTTGCCGGGGATGGAGAAATTGAACCACAAAAGGACATACTAGATGGGCTTGGATTGTTTTCTTTAGAACAGCAAAGACTGAAGTGGGTATATGATTGAGGCACACAAGATTTAGTATGGACAGGATGAAGAGAACAGTGGGGTCAGTCACGGTTGGGGGGGGGGGGGGGAAAGAGACGCTGTTTTAGGCTGAGATACAGGAGAATCAAAGGAGGATTTGAGAAAATAAAATGTTCTTCACCTCAGGAGGATAATGGGAAACTGAAATGCCTGGGAAGGTAGCGAAGGTCAGAAACCTTACAACCTTTTAAAAAAAAAATTTTCAAACGCTCATACAGCTGTCATGACGTTCAAGGATATGGGACAATTGCAGAAAATCAGGGTTAGCACACATTTAGCATTAGTTATGTCAGTCCAGACCCAATAAGCCAAAAGGATCTTTTCTGCACTGTATGACTATGACTCTGACTCCTGCCTCCTCAGTCCTATTCCTAATGAACTGTGGACCACCCAAAATCCTCTAACTCATTTCCCTGATACTGTCAACACACCGCTTAGAGTATGATCCTCCTCTTAAATCTGCCACCATCACACTTCTCAAAAAAAAAAGTACAATTTAAATCTATTGTTCTTGCATACGACCACCCGATTTTCAAAACCTCTACTTGCCTCAAACCTTCATACAGGTTGAGGCTCATACTGACTTAACAGACAAGTTATTCTAATATTGCCAATCTTTGAAACACAACACTGTCAGATCACACACTTCAATGGATTTAAATAAAATCATTGTTAAAATTAGAATTCATAAGCCTTTGGAGTCATGATATTCAATAAATTTAGTTCTTCCAAAAAGCCAGCTACATTCGTTGTTTAAGAAGTTAAAAAACATGTGCAGATAAACTCAATTTTGCAGGTCAAGCTGCAAGTTCACTGCACCCATAATGTCCGACAGACTAGCTTGAAAACCACAGCCTCAATTCCTGCAATGGCCGAGGTCACCCAAAGGTCACGCCTTCTCAACATAATCTGAAGATCATTATGCAACAGACTAAACTCCTGACAAGTTCTGTCTCTCTAATGAGACAGTAGTCCTGTGGTCTTCTAGGACAATGGAGGCTTTACCTCTCTTGGCTGGCAGTGAGCCATGGAAACACCGTGGAGCATTTTCCTGACCTTCGTTGCTAATCCAGGTGCAGACAGTTCAAAATTTCAGTTCCAGTCTGGCAACTCAACAGTGTATCTGATGGAAGACTAACAAATATGGACAGTTTAAAAACTGATGACCTGGAACCAGGCAGACAATCTAGGCTGGCACCATCTGTAAGATGGATTTTGATAGTTTGAGGGGATGAGTCTGAGATAAACATCACCATAACAGAACCTAGGAGATGAAGTTGTGGTAAGAGAAAAGATTTAAGTCTCATTGAAAATTCAAGTTTAGTAACAGGGTTTAGGAGCTTTAAGTCCCTTTTGATCTTATCTGCAAGCTTGCCTAAAATCAGTCAGAACCACTGTGAAAGAAATAAGTCAGTAAAACACTTCGAACAGCCAATGCCCCAAGGAACACTCAGACTGGAGCTTATAACTTAATTTTTGTTTTAAGAGTTGTTTCTAAAAGAAAAAAAAAAGCCACAAAAGATCAGTGCAGTTGGGACCTTGATGGCATTCTCAATATGAATTGAGAAGGAGAAGGGAAAAAGCCTGCTGAGACACTTTGAAGAGGTTCTGCTGATAATAATGTGGCTGGAGGACAATGAACTTTTCTTGATGGTGGGAATTAAAACCATGCATGCCTCTCTAGTGAAGGGATACTGCTTTATCCATAGAAACAAGACTTAACTGAAAAGAGTGAACTTTATGGCTTAAAGAGTGACATTTTCAGACATAGAAGATTTGCATGTATTTTGAAAGACAAGGACTGATTAGGGATGCTCAACATGGCTTTTTGAGTGGGAAAAATCATGCCTCATTAACTTGATTGACCATTTTGAAAAAATATAACAAAAGGATTGACAAGGTCCTGCATTGTAGACTGGTCAACAAGGTTAGGCCATATGGAATACAGGAAGAACTAACCAACTGGGTACAGAACTGGTTCAAAAAGGTAGGAAACAGAGGGTGGTGGAGGGTTGCTTTTCAGACCTGTGGCCAGCAGCCTACAAGGGTTGGGGCTGGGTTCACTGCTTTTTGACATTTGTATAAAAATAATTTTGTTGTGAACATAGGAAGTGTGATTACTAAGTTTGCAGATGACACTGAAAATAGTAGCATAGTGAACAGCCAAGACAGTGACCTTAGTACAATGGGATCCTGATCAGATAGGCCAATGGGCAGCAGATGGAGTTTAATTTAGATCAATATGAGGAGCTGCATTTCGGTAAGGCAAATCAGACAGGACTTATACACTTAATGGTAAGGTCTGAGGGAGTGTTGTGAACAGAGAGAGCTTGGACTACAGGTTCATAGCTTCTTGAAAGTGAAGTTCCAGGTAGAAAAGGTAGTAAAAGGTGTTTGGTACACTCGCCTTTATTGGTCAGTGCGCGGAGTATAGGATTTGGGAGGTCATGTTATGGCTGTACAGGACATTGGCATACAATTTTGGTCTCCTTGCTATAGAAAGGATGTGAAACTTGAAACGGCCCAGAAAAAGTTTAAGGACATTGCCAGAGTTAGAGGGTTTGAGCTACAGGGAGAAGCTGAATAGCCTGGGGCTATTTTCCCAGGAGCATGGGGGCTGATGGGTGAACTTAGACAGGTTTATAAAGTCATGAGAGGGAGAGATAGGGTGAACAGCCAAAGACTTTTCCCTGGGTGGGGGGAGTCCAGAGGTTCAAGGAGTGAGAGTGGAAAGATTTAAAAAGGACCTAAGGGACACCTTTTTCCACACAGGTGGTGGTGCATGTATGGAATGAGCTGCCAACAAAAGTGGAGGAGATTAGAACAATTACACATTTAATAAGACATTGGCATGGGACTATTGCATCCAGTTCTGGGCGCCCTATTATAGGAAAGATGTGGATGCTCTGGAGAGGGTTCAGAGGAGGTTTACCAGGATGCTGCCTGGACTGGAGGGCTTATCTTATGAAGACAGGTTGACTGAGCTCGGTCTCTTTTCATTGGAGAAAAGGAGGAGGAGAGGGGACCTAATTGAGGCATACAAGATAATGAGAGGCATAGATAGAGTTGATAGCCAGAGACTATTTCCCAGGGCAGAAATGGCTAGCACGAGGGGTCATAGTTTTAAGCTGGTTGGTGGAAAGTATAGAGGGGATGTCAGAGGCAGGTTCTTTACGCAGAGAGTTGTGAGAGCATGGAATGCGTTGCCGGCAGCAGTTGTGGAAGCAAGGTCATTGGGGTCATTTAAGAGACTGCTGGACATGTATATGGTCACAGAAATTTGAGGGTGCATACATGAGGATCAATGGTCGGCACAACATTGTGGGCTGAAGGGCCTGTTCTGTGCTGTACTGTTCCATGTTCCATGTTCCATTAATAGGAAGAGTTTAAAGGGATATGGGCCACATACTGACAAATAAAACTAGATGAATTTAGGATATTTCATCGACACAGACGAGTTGCACAGAAAGATCTGATTTCGCACTGTACAGCTCTATGATTCTAAGATATTCACATTCTTGCTGGATTCTACAGTGCATCTGAATTGCCAGTCTAAACACCTTAATTACTGCTCTAACCCAATTAGATACATTTTAAAATGAATTTCAAGAACAGAACACCACAGGTTAGTTATTTTAAGCAATAGCATTATTGTAATTTTATTTTCTTTATATATGCTAATGTTGATTTTGATATCATTAAATGGATTTTTAAAAATGCTAGTATCACTGGAAAAGATAAAATTCATGATCTTCTTCAGCTACCCCAGGATGAAGAAAATGGGTCTTCTTGGATGGACATACACATTAGGAGCAAAAATAAGCTCGTCCGCCCTCAGGCCTGCACTGTCATTTTTCAGCTGTTTATGTTCTAAATTTTAGATTTCCATCAACCTCTGCTAAATCTTTGATTGTGTTGCCTAACAAGAATTTACCTTCAACATAAAAACCAAAACAAAGTTGCCAGACAAGCTCAGCAGGACTGGTAGCATCTGTGGCAAGAAATCAATTAATGTTTCCCATTAAGTGACCCTTCCTCAGGATTCACATTCTGATTTACAGCATCCCCAGTCCTTTCAGTTTTTACTAAGAGTGCACCTCCATCTTAAAGAGATTTAAAGCCCCCCTACCCACTCCAGGGCAAAAAATTCAGGTCACACAACCACTTCCTCCCCTGTGCCCCCAGCTGCACTGCAAGGGCATTTCCCTAATTTTACAAACCTATCCAATGGTTCTGGACCCACCCATTAGAGTAAACCTCCTTTCCAAGTCGACCTGTCAAGACAATTCAGTATCTTATAAACTTCATGACATCACCCTACACACTTCAGAACCCCGATGTGTCCAATTTTTCCAAGCCAACTGCTCATTCGAGGTGTAAATCTAGTAAGCCTCCTTTGAACTGCCTCCAATGCATTGACATCCTTCTTTAAAAGGATGGCAAAGGTGCACATCAAGTCTCAACAATGTCTTGTACAACTGAAGGAAAAACCATCTTGCAATAGTGTTTCGTTAGCCTGTTCAATCACCCAGCATACCTACAAGCTAATTTTGCCACTCGTGCACTAGAATACTTCTGCCCCTCAAATTTTGCAGTTGCTCTTAAATATTCTACTTTATTATCCCTCAAATGATTAACTTAACATTTTCCTAAATCATAATCTGCCAGATGTTTGCCCATTCACACAACACAAATATAATCAATCTGCATGGTCATCTTTACAAGACGCATTCTTCCTATCTTCATACCATCTACAATGTTATAAATAATGAAAAGTTAAAGGTTCAGCACAGACCAGAGCAAAACTTCACACAACCCAACCTGATCACCTGAAAAAGAACATATTACAGATATGTTTGCAAATGACAAAAAAAAGAGAGATGGGAAGGCAAGTGGTGAGGATGACAGAATTTTTCCCATGGCCACTGTGGTGCTATTATTCAAGAAGGGAGCAAGGAATAAACCAGGAAGCCACAGGCCAAATCAGTCTAACCTCAGTGGTGGGTAAATCATCATCTCTCAGAATTCCTTACAAAATTAACCTGCTTTTGTACAGATAGGGATCAATCAGCTTGGCTTTGTAAAGGGGAAGTCACATCTGATCAATTTGATTAATTTCTTTCAAAGAAAAGTGAGCAGGTATACAGATAAGGGCAATGCTTTTGATTTAGCATACTTGGACTTCAGTAAGGCTTTTGATAAGGTTCTGCATGAGAGGCAGCAAAAGGTAAGATCCCACAAGATCCAAATTGACAAATTGGACTAACAATTGGTTGAGTGGCAGGAAGCAGAGAGTGATGGGCATTTTTCCAACTGGATGTCTGTATCTACTGGGATCTCACAGGGGTCAGTATTGGGATCTTTATTATTTCTGATTATGTAAATGATTTAGACTTGAACATAGTAGTAGGGTTAATCACTAAGTTTGCAAACAATACAAACATTGATAAATAGTGACAAGATTAGCCCGAGACTACAACAGGACTAAAAGATGGCTGGTCAGATGGACCAGTGGCAAATGGAATTTGATTCAGATAAACATGAGGTCACGCACTTGGGCTGGCCAAACAAGGCAAGGTACCAGTAAAGATGACCAGTAGAGACCCTGGGAAGCACTAAGGGCCCTTGGTGTGCATTAAGGCTGGCTCCTTAAGGTATCAAGACTCATGGACAAAGTGGTTAAGAAGGCATATCATAAAAGTTTAAAAGCAGGTGGTTATGCTGGAACTATATAAAAGTGGGAGGTTAGGGCACAGCTAGTTCAAGAATCCACATTATAGGAGGGACATGATAGCACTGGAGGGGGAAAACAGGGGAGATTTACTACGATATTGCCTGGGCTTGAGTGTTTCAGTTATGAAGACAATTTGAGCAGGCTGGGGTTGTTTTCCTTAGAGGAAAACAGACAGCACATGATTGAGGTGTATAGAGCAATGAGGGGCTGAGATAGGGTAGATAGTAAGATAGTTTTCCTCTTGGAGGGAGCAAGGACTAGTGGACACACAGAGTTAAGATGGGGGCTGGTGGTTTACAGGAGCTGAGGAAAAACATTTTTCCCATGGAGAGCATGATGGAAATCCAGACGTCTGTAAGGGTGGTGAAGGCAGAAACCTTCATAACATTTGAAAACTATTTTGATGTACACTTGCGATACCAAGGCATACAGGGCTATGGGCGAAGTGCCGGCAAAAATGAGAATAGTTTGGTGGTTGTTTTTGACTAGTACAGTCATGATGGACTATAGATCTCTGACAATAAACAGGTTAAACAAGGGTGCAAACACCTGACAGATGGAATATAATGTCAAAAGACTCAAACAGGAAGGATCGAGGGACCACATCCACAAATCACAAAATGTTAGCAAAGTTTGTTGGATAACAGGAAAGGCTGGTTTTTATTTCAAAGGGAATGGAGTGTAAAAGTTGAGGTTTTGCTAAACTACAAGGCATGAGTCAGACCACAGCTGGAATAGTGAACACTTAGGTCCCTTACTCATACTGCTATGAGAAACAGTCCTGAGCTAGTTCGCTTGCCTGATACCAGGTATGAAGGGATTGTCTTAAGACAGGATAAGAACTTAGTAACTGCAATCAATGGTATGTAGTAGAATGAAGGATGACCATACTGAAGCAGCGACATCATTAGAGAAATTGACAGGGTAGATGCGGAAAAAGTTGTTTCCCCATGTGGGAGAATCCAGGACCAGAGGGCATAATCTTGGAATAAGGGATTGCACATTTAAGACAGAGGAATCTCCTCTCAAAATGAATCTGTAACTTCTCTATTGCAGAGAGCTGTTGAGGTTGGGCTGTAGAGTATATTCAAGGCGGAGATAAACAGATTTTTAAACAGTAAAGGAATCAAGCAGTATACGGAAAAGGCAGTAAAATAGAAATCTAAGTATAGTACATCAACATGCTCCCCTTTATCCACAGTGCTACTCCTTTAAATAATTGGAATAGGATTCCTCTTTCACAAAATAACATTGACTCTTCCTTCTGAACTTTTTTCCTCAAGTGTCTCATTATAATCTCCTTGATTATTGATTGCAATACCTTGATGTAGTCACACCACAGGTTCAGTCAGGTACATGGGTTACCACCAGGAGAGACAGGCAGGTACTGTCACAATCTTATTGCTAGTCCCCTCTCTAACAGATATACTGCTTTGGATACAATTTGAGGGGGGGGGGGGGGGGGGGAAAGAGATGGAATAGCCTCTCAGGAGAGTCAAACAGCAGGAGCCAGGCATAAGGCACCACAACCACCCAATTCTGATCCACAGCACAGCCAAAGTCCAAGTACTAGTAGTAGGGCCCTTGCTTGTCCGGATCACGAACAGGCGCTTCTGCAGGCTGTCATGTTGCAACTTTAAAAGACTTTACTGAGGCCATACTTAAGTGTAGTGCATTCATTTCTGGTCACTACATTATAGTAGGGATGTGGAGGGAGTGCAGAAGAGGTTTACCAAGATGCCGCCTGTATTAGAAGGCATGAGCTATAAAAAGAGGCTTGAAAATAGAACATAGAACATAGAACAGTACAGCACAGAACAGGCCCATTCAGCCCACAATGTTGTGCCGACCATTGATCCTCATGTATGCACCCTCAAATTTCTGTGACCATATACATGTCCAGCAGTCTCTTAAATGACCCCAATGACCTTGCTTCCACAACTGCTGCTGGCAACACATTCCATGCTCTCACAACTCTCTGCGTAAAGAACCTGCCTCTGACATCCCCTCTATACTTTCCACCAACCAGCTTAAAACTATGACCCCTCGTGCTAGCCATTTCTGCCCTGGGAAATAGTCTCTGGCTATCAACTCTATCTATGCCTCTCATTATCTTGTATACCTCAATTAGGTCTCCTCCTCCTCCTCCTCCTCCTCCTCCTCTTCTCCAATGAAAAGAGACCGAGCTCAGTCAACCTCTCTTCATAAGATAAGCCCTCCAGTCCAGGCAGCATCCTGGTAAACCTCCTCTGAACCCTCTCCAAAGCATCCACATCTTTCCTATAATACGGCGACCAGAACTGGACGCAGTATTCCAAGGGCGGTCTAACCAAAGTTTTATAGAGCTGCAACAAGATCTCACGACTCTTAAACTCAATCCCCCTGTTAATGAAAGCCAAAACACCATATGCTTTCTTAACAACCCTGTCCACTTGGGTGGCCATTTTAAGGGATCTATGTATCTGCACACCAAGATCCCTCTGTTCCTCCACGCTGCCAAGAATCCTATCCTTAATCCTGTACTCAGCTTTCAAATTCGACCTTCCAAAATGCATCACCTCACATTTATCCAGGTTGAATTCCATCTGCCACCTCTCAGCCCATCTCTGCATCCTGTCAATATCCCGCTGCAGCCTACAACAGCCCTCTACACTGTCAACGACACCTCCGACCTTTGTGTCGTCTGCAAACTTGCTGACCCATCCTTCAATCCCCTCGTCCAAGTCATTAATAAAAATTACAAACAGTAGAGGCCCAAGGACAGAGCCCTGTAGAACCCCACTCACCACTGACTTCCAGGCAGAATATTTTCCTTCTACTACCACTCGCTGTCTTCTGTTGGCCAGCCAATTCTGTATCCAAGCAGCTAAGTTCCCCTGTATCCCATTCCTCCTGACCTTCTGAATGAGCCTACCATGGGGAACCTTATCAAATGCCTTACTGAAGTCCATATACACCACATCCACAGCTCGACCCTCATCAACTTTTCTAGTCACATCCTCAAAAAACTCGATAAGGTTTGTAAGGCATGACCTACCCCTCAAATCTTGGGTTGTTTTCTCTGGAACGGCAGAGGCGGAGGTGAGATTTAATAGAAATCTATAAAAAAGGTTGAGACACATAGGTAGGATGGACAGTCAGAATCTTCCGTCCCCCTCCAAAAATTGGGGGGCATGCATTTAAGTGGAGGGGGGAAATGCGGAAGAAATACAAGAACCAAGTCATTTTTTTTAAAAAAAGTGTTAGGAGTCTGGAACATGCTGCCAGGGTTCTGGTGGAGCATTTAAGGGACTTTTAGATGAGCACATGAATATGCAAGGAATGGAGGGATATGGACCAAGGGCAGGCAGAAAGGATAAGTTTATTTTGGAATCCCGTTTGGCACAATATTGTGGGCGGCACAGTTTTGTTCGATTTATGCAAGGAGATTGCAGAAGCTGAAGGAATAACAGGGTCGCAACAGTGGGGGATTTTAAGTTTCCTCACATCTACTGGAACTACCATATAGTGTTAACAGCTTGGAGGGAGAGAAATTTGTTATGTTCAGGAGGAACTTCTCATGCAGCATGCAGATGGTCCTACTAGAAGGCAAAACTTGGACTTCCTCCTGGGAAATAAGGCAAGGCAAGTGATGCAATTGATAGTGGAGGAGCAGTTTTGGAAGTGACTGTAGTTCCATTAGCTTTAAAATAGCTACAGAAAAAGGATAGGTCTGCTCCACAAGTTATAGTTCTAAATTGGGGCAAGGCCAAACCTGATGGTCTGAGGCAGAAACTTTCAAAAGTCAAATGAGAGAGGCTGTTTGCAAGCAAAGGGATGTTTGGCAAGTGAGAGGCTTTCAAAAGTGAGTTAGTGAGAATTCAGAGCCAGCATCTTCCTGTTGGAGTGAAGGGCAAGGCTGGCTAGAGTAGGGAATCCTAGAGGACCAGATTGAGGAGGTCCTTGTCAAGAAAAAGGGGCAAATGACATGCACAGGCAGCTAGGATCAAGTGAATTCCAAGTATAGGGGGTTTTGGAATACTTTAAGAGAAGTCAGCATGGTTAAAAGGGTCATAAGATGGCTTTGACAGACAAAGGTAAAGGGGAATTCAAAGAGACTGTACAAGTACATGAATGGCAAAAGCATGACTAGGGGAAGAATACGGCCTCTTAAAGATCAACAAGGTCTTCTATGCAAGGATCCACAAGAGATAGGCGACCCCCTAAACTAAATATTTCTCATCAGAATTTACTACTGAGAAAGACATTGAGGGTAGAGAACTTGGGGATATAAATACTAATGTCTTAGAAAGGGGTGATGCTGGAAGCCTTAAAAACACAATGTAGGCAAATTCCTAGAGCCTGATGAGGTGTATCCCAGGATTTTCTGGGAGGTTTGGGAGGAAACCACAGCGTCCCTAGCAGAGATATCCGTATCAACAACAGCCACAGGTGAAATGCCCTAAGATTGGAGAGTTTAAAAATTGAGAAGTTTTGTAGCTCAGGTCATAGACTAGGCTGTAGACTGGCTCACAATGTGTTTGACTACAAACGTTTTGTCACCCTGCTCAGTAACATGAACGTGCCTCCGGTGAAACTTTGATGTTTGGTCCTGCTTGTTATTTATATGCCTCGGTTTGCTGGAGTGGCTGACATTACTTCCCGTTATTTTTCAGTGGTTTGTATAATCAGGTCCAGTTCGAAGTGTTTGCTGATGCCACGGGGAACTTGGTCTCACGAATTTTGTTGGGTTTTTTTTGGAAGGGCTGACTAAGGAAGCAATGAGGGGAGTGCAGGAGACAAAGCAAGGTCTTTGACATGGTAGTTGCTGACTAAGGCCAAGGATTCAGGCAGAGCTAGCCAACTGGATACAAAATTGTCATGATGGTCTGAGACAGAGGCTGGTAGTAGAGGGTTATTTTTCCAGACTGGAGGCCTGTGACTAGGTGTGTACCACAGGGGTTGCTGTTAGTGATCATTTATATAAATGATTTAGATGAGCATTTAAGAGGGATGGTTAGCACGTTTGTAGATGACACTAAGTCTGTTGGAATAGCAAACAGAGAAGGTGGTTACCCGGGAATACAGCAAGGTCTTGATTAACTGGCCCAGTGGGCTGAGTGGCAAGTGGAGTTTAATTTAGATAAACTAAAGGTGTTGCATTTTGGTGGGTCAAACCAGGGCATGACTTATCCAGTAAATGATATGCCCTGGGGGAGTGTAATCAAACAAAGAAACCTAGGCATAGAGGTTCATAGCTCCTGGAAAGTGGTGGGCTTGTGGAATTCATTGCCACGGAGTACAGTGGAGGCTGGGACGTTCGATGCATTCAAGGCAGAGATCGACAAATTCTTGACCTCTCAAGGAATCAAGGGCTATGGGGAGAGTGCAGGGAAGTGGAGTTGAAATGCCCATCAGCCATGATTTAAATGGCAGAGTGGACTTGATGAGCCGAATGGCCTTACTTCCACTCCTATGTCTTATGGTCTAAAGTAGACAGGGTGGTGAAGGTGGCTCTTGGCACACTTGCTTTGATCACAGCACTGACCATAGGAGTTGGGATGTCTTGTGGTAGCCATACAAGACAGTGAAGCTACATGTGGCATACTGTGCGCAGTTGTGGTTACCCTACGATATATAAAAAAAGGATACCAGTGAACTAAAAAAAAGTGCAAAAACTATTGACAAGTATGCTACCTGGACTGGAACATGGAACTTTAACAAGAGGTTGGGCAGGCAGGGAGATTTTCCCCCTAGACCATACAAGACTGAGGGGTGACCTTCGGAGGTCTATAAAATCATGAGAAGCATAGATAAAAAGGTAAATAATCTACAGCTTTCCCACATTGTGGAGGAGTCTAAAATTAGAGCATAAGTTTAAAGTTGAGAGGAGACACACAAAAGGGTCCAGATAGGCAACTTATCTCAGCCGCTCTCTCTCTCTCTCTCTCTTCCCCCCCCCCCCCCCCCCAGCACAGAGGGTGGCGTGAGTTTTGAACAGGCTGCCAGCGGTAGTGGTGGAAGAAAATACAATTTCATCATTTAAGAAACATTTAGACATGTAAGCGGATGGGATACATAAAAAGGGATATGGATTAATTGCAGTCAAATCAGACTAGTTTAATTGTGAAAACTAGGCTGCAGGGGCAAGTTGGGCCGAAGGGCCTGTTTCCATGCTGTTGACCTTTGTGACCATTTCTTTACTTAACCATTGATTGTGGACTTTGTTACTGTAAAGGAAATTGCTAAAGTTGTCATTATTCTGAAATAGCCATTTAAAATTTCTGTCCTAGCTTCTCTACTAACCTTTCTCCTAACCCAATATCCTTGTTCACTTCAGTAGTCTCAGTTTCCAGGAGGTCAGAGTTCAAGTCCCATCTGTTCCAGGGGTGTGAAATAACATTCTGAAAAATGTGATTAGAAAATGGTTTTTCCCCCATCCCCACACAGATGTTCTTGCAAATTAAACACACCAGACACAAAATTCAAATCATATAATGACGACTGTCACCTGTCACAGAATGCCAAGTCACATATCACCCAGTTCTGGAGCATATGGTTTTAGAAACTCTTAAAATAAAAACCATTTTGAACTCGATGTTACCATTACCAAACTGATATTTCCAGATTACATATAGAGTAAAATCACCCATGATTGCCATCCTTTTATCACGAGCAACCAACATTTCTTCTTGGGTTTTTCTTTCTACATTGTAGTTACCGCTCAAAGGCCTCCAGATCACTCCCAAAAATTACTTCTTTCCATAACATTCCCCATTTGACCCAAACTAATCCTGAAATACAGCTGTATTCCCTATGTTAATATTGCTCAGTATTGTCTTTAGCTAGTGAATTCCAGGATTTTGACCCAAGACATATTTAGCAGCATATTTACAAAGCAGGAAAACAGGCAACTTGAATAGTATGATGCTCAAGTGACATTGCTGCTCTTACTCTTCGCGATTGTACAGAGCTTAAAGTACGCTTTGCTAGTTGGTACAGTACATCCCACAGATACTACAAAAGAGTAATCACAGTACATTGAAGAGCCAAATACAGACAGTCTTGTTACAGATGAGTTGGAAAATTACATTATCACTTTGACGTTCTTGAACATTAAAGTTGCAGCCATTCAAGTGCATGGTGAATATTCTATTACACATTCAGCTCAGCTTTGTAGATAAGGAGGCCGTGAGGAGTCAACAGGTGGAGTGCTTGTCAGGAAAATACAAAAGCTTATCTTGCTGTTTTACTCAGTGTTGAAATGGCTAGTCTGGTCAAAATTAGAACTAAGTTTCATTGTCATGTATTCAAGTACAAAAGTACCAGAGTACAGTGAAAGTGTACAATGTTGCCACGAACATGATACCATCCTTCTGTACAAAGTACCGAGTTACCACTCTTGGGTACTAAAATGTATTTTGCATAAAAATAGGAAAAAGAGAAAAAAGCTAAAAGCTCTCAATTACAGTTCTGTATTGTATGAACATCCATCTATAAGCCTGCAGTCACTCCATGCTGGGGGGTTTCCACTCATGGTCTTGCTCGCACGCACCCCCCCGCCATCCTAGGCTGACCCAGGCAAGGCTTGCAAGCCGTTGACTGCCATCTCTAACAGGCTAACCACATTGGGCCTTAGCTGGCCAACCATTTGCCATTCCATTCTCCTCCAGGACCGTCAACCATCTCGCTCCAGGCCCTCAGCTGTTGTGGCACTCTGATGTCATCACTGCTGCTCTTGACAAGTCAAAAAAGAAAAATCTTTTTTTAAAAAATGAAAAAGGGAAAAGCAAAAAAAAAATGCAATGGAAAAGGCAAGCCCCAGGCTGAGCAGCTAGAATATTCTAGTGACTTGGTAATTAAGTTAGTTTTCTGGTCAACGGTCTTTTTCAGGGTAAGGGACTTCAAAATTAGAGGGCATATTTAAGAAGAGAGAGGATAAATATGTTAAAAGAAAGGACCAGAGGGGCAACTTTTTCCACATAGGGAGTGGTTTGTATGTGAAACGAACTGCCGGCGAAAGTGGTAAATGCAACACTTAAATGCCATTTGGACAGATATATGAATATCAGAGGCTCAAAAGGAATACAGGCCTAACATGGACAAGTTTAGTACGAGAGAATTGGTCAGCATGGATGAGTTGGATTAAAAGGTCCTAGTTCCATACTGCATAACTATAGTTACAATAGTGACAGTGTGGGCAATAGTAATGGCATTGAAGGTTAGGGGAGAGATGGTTGGGCACTTTCTTATTTGAAATGATCACTGCCTGGAAATTTGTGACATGAACATAGCATTCTATTGTTTGCCGAAGCCTGGTTAGTACCCAAGCTCGGGCTGGAATCGGCCAATTAATTTTTACAGATTACAAATACAGCTGAATTATGAAGAATTACCAATAAAATCCAAACTTCAACTCAGAGAAGGAATGGTTGATGCTAAAGAAACTAAAGATGGTTCAATTGTGGACTTCCCAAAAATCACCCTCTCATGTCACTTATCACTCCAGCCACTGGAAAACTTCTGAATCCCTGCCAAAAATCAAAGCTTTTTTTGGACTGCAAACTATTGTACTTTGTAAAATCCAACATTAAAATTCAGGGCAGCTCCTGGGAAGAGTATCCTGTAGCAGTAAAACTGTTAAGCAGTCTAGGAAGAATGTCAAAAAGTAATGCAGAGAGTGAGGAGGC
The DNA here is from genome assembly GCF_030684315.1 of Stegostoma tigrinum. Lineage (NCBI taxonomy): Eukaryota > Metazoa > Chordata > Chondrichthyes > Orectolobiformes > Stegostomatidae > Stegostoma > Stegostoma tigrinum. Next base: position 51,389,106 of record NC_081356.1, on the reverse strand, counting down.
AGTAGATTGGGTGAACATGGCAAGTCAGTATTTAGCAATTTTTTTAAAAAAACAGTATAAGTTTGTAGGGTTTATTTTGGATTTACAGTTTGTACAAGCAATAGTGCAGTGGTACAAACAGAGGTCCTACAGTAATTAACATTATTGATTTTAAAAGCAAAGAAGTTAAGAAGTGTTAAGTCATGGATGAGGGGCTCAAAGCAGTGGTATGTTCCTCTAGCTTTCAGTGGGAAGTCAGGCACAGGTCCAATGCCCAGGACCAGGACTTGCATCTCCAGCTGCAGTGCCTGGAAGCCAGAGTTTCAGAGCTGAAGTGGCAGCTTGAGCATCTGTGAGGCTGAGTGTATTGTGAATAACATTCCATGGACAAAGATTACAGACCACTTGAACAAGCCAGTCACTAGACTGATTCCTAGGATGGCAGGAGTGACATACAAAGACTGGATTGAATAGGCTTGTACTCACTGGAATTTAGAGGAATTGGAGTTGGGTGGGGTGTTTCTCAGAGAAACAAAATCCTGATGGGCCTGGACAGGCCCGACGCAGGAAGTATGTTTGGGAAGTCCTGAGCTAGGGATCACAGTCCAAGACTAAGGGGCAAGCCATTCAGGACTGAGAGGAGGAAGAATTTCTTCACTCAGTTGAGAGTCTGTGGAATTCTTGCCAACAGAAAGTTGTTGGGGCCAGTTTGTCAGATATATCTAAAGACGAAGCTTGACTTGTCCCATACAGCTAAAGAAACCAAAGGAGTATGGAAGGAAAGTGGGATTGGGATACTGAAATTGCATGATCAGCCACGATCATATTGAACAGTGGTGCAGGCTTAAAAGGGCTGAATGGCCGACACCGGCACCTATTTTCCATGTTTTTACAATAGTAGGTATAGGGAGGTGATCTCTCCGCAATTTAGAGACTCCATAAAGAGGGAGAGAATGGATGAGCACCAGGCAGAGAAAGCAGGCTTACACAGTGCCAGAATCCCCTAATGGCCATCACCCAGCAAGGGTTAAAGGAAAGGCTTCTCAGAAAAGTGGCAACAGCCAAATTTGTTGCACCACTGACTGCTCTCCAACATGGAGAAAGATGAATGCTGTGAGGATAACAGGGAATTCAATTGTAAAGGAGAATAGATAGAAGTTCTGTGGCTGCAAATAAGACTCCAAATAGTACGCTATGTCCTGATTGCTAGCACCAAGGATATATTGTAATGGCTACAGGTCATTCTGGAATGGGAGGGTACCCATGGTACATATCAGTATGAACAAGATGTTTAAATAAAAATGGGATGGAGGTCCTAAAAGCAGAATATAGCGATTTAGGAAACAAGTAGGGTCTATCCTGCGATTACTAAGTGTTGTGTTACAGTAGGAATAGCAGGATATAATCAGATGATTACATAGCTGGAGAGAGTTTTAAATTCTGGGAGACTGCAACTAGTTCAGTGGAGATGGAACCAATACAAGCTGGATGGATTGCTCCCACACATCACTCAAATTGATGGCCTTTGGTATTTGCTACTGTGGATAGGGAAGCTTTAAACTAAAACAGCAGGAAGATGGGAACCTCTACTGAAGGAAGACAAAAGCGAAAGAAACAAGGGGAAAACAAAACAAAAGACAGAATGGGGAAAAATAAGAAAAGCTGATGGGCAGAGAAAGCAAGGGTAAGATCCAAATAGGGCCTCAGTTCCTTCCACTTCATTTTGTATTAAGCGTTTAAAAGACAATTCTGAAGACCTTGTATCTTAATGCATGGAGTGTTCACAAAGTTGACGATCTTCAGCGTTTTATGCATGATGGTCTAAGCATCCAAAACTAATCAACATTGACTACTATTATCCACTTAATGCCACACTGGTGTGAAGTGAATTTGCTTGACACTGGCATCCATAAAAAGATACAGGCATCAACAAGAGGTGAAGTAAATCATTCACATGGTACATTTGACTAAAACACTGCAGCCTCAATTTTTACATTCATATACTAGGCTCAAGAATGGGTGAGGAATGAAATATTTAGAGTTTCTTCCTCCTGTCAGTTACTCATTACTTGCCAAAAGTCAGGAGTAGACGAGGTAGGGCTGCAGAGCTTGCCTCTGATTTGTGATTTGTTAGTAGTGAAACTGCCAATTTGTCACTGGCCTGCTGCTTTTAAATGTTTAGCATTACAATATGCCTGATCCAATAGTCTCAACAAGATTTGATACTTTATATTGAAGATGATGTGCCAAGTACAGATTGGGAGTATTGTTATTATAAATGACTTGGGAGTGTCTCATTGGTCACTTTTGGGCCGCTAGATCAGATTGCAAATATGTCCAATAAAGTAATGCAAGTGAGCTCGTCTCCTGTCAAGGATGTTCTCACAATGCAGTTGAAAACTACACTTTGCAGGAAGGAATGTATTGAGAATATTTGCACAAAATTATGACTAAGTCAAAACAAAAGCCAAGACAGCTGCAGAAATAACAACGTGGAGCTGGAGGAAAACAGCAGGACAGGCAGTATCAGAGGAGCAGGAAAGCTGATGTTTTAGGTCAGGACACTTCTTCAGAAATCAGGGGGTGGGGGGGGGGGCCTCTGAAATAAATAGAGGGGGGGCAAGGGGCTGGAAAGGTAGGTGGGATGGTGATGGAAGAGTGCAGGTAGGCTGTAGTGGGGACTGGTCAGTGAGGTGGGAGGGACAGATAGGTGGGGAGAAGATGGGCAGGTCAAGGAGGCAGGGATGAGAGGGAAGGTTAGTCAGGGGATGAGGAGATTTTGAAACTGGTGAAGTTCACATTGAGACCATTGGATTGTAGGCTCCCAAGGTGGAATATAAAAAGGTGCTGCTCCTCCAGTTTCCGGGTGGCGTTGTTGTGACACTGGAGGCGGCCCAGGATGGACATGTCTGCGGAGTGGGAGAATACCACCCCAAGGCCCCCTACCCTCCTTTGACTGCTTCATTTACAACTGCCATCGATTGCCTTAACCTCTCCACCCCTCTCACTCACTCCAATCTCTTCCCCCAAAGAACGTGCAGCCCTCCGCACTGACCCTAACCTCATTATCAAACCTGTGGGCAAGGAAGGTGCAGTTGGGGGCATGGTGCACTGACCTTTACATCGCCGAGGCCAGGTGCCAACTCTGACACCACATCCTTCTGCCCCCTCAATCATGACCCAACCCCTGACCATCATCTCCCAGACCATCCGTACCCTCATCACCTCAGTTGGCCTCCTGCCCACAGCCTCCAACCTCATTGTTCCCCAAACTTGCACCACCTGTTTTTATCTCCTTCCCAGAAATCCATAAACCCAGCTACCCCATTGTCTCTGCCTGCTCCTGCCCCACTGAACTTATTTCCACTTATCTTGACTATTCTCCCCCCCCCCCCCACTCCCCCACATCCAGGACACCATCCACGCCCTCTACCTCAAACACTTCCAAGTCCATGCACGCCCCCCAAACACGTCATCTTCACTATGGACATCCAATCCCTGTACACTTTCATTCCCTAGATAGCCTAGAAGTCTTCTGCTTCTTCCTCTCCCGCAGGCCCAAACAGTCCTCCTCCACCGACACCCTCATCCACTTAAATGACTGTCTTCGTCCTTATCCACAACAACCTCTCCTTCATCTCCTCCCACAGACTAAGGGGGTGGCCATGGGAACCCTCATGAGTATCTCTACACCTCCATCCAAAGACGCAAAACACCTTGCACATCTGTTGTGGTTCACTGCATCCGCTGCTCCCAATGTGGCCTCTTCTACGTCGTTGAGACCAAGTGGAGCTTCAGAGGCCGCTTTGTAGAGTGCCTGCACTCAGTTTGCAATAAAATGACAACACCTTCCAGTTGCAAACCAATTCGACTCCCCCTCTCACTCCTGGAGGACATGTCCATCCTGGGCCTCCTCCACTGTCACAACGACAGCACCCGGAAACTGGAGGAGCAGCATCTCATGTTCCACCTAGGGAACCCACAATCCAATGGTCTTTGCTCCCACCCTATCGCCCTCTCCTCCCCGACTCCTTGCCCTGTCTGTCTTCGCTCCCACCTATCCACACCTCTCACCACCACCTACCTAATCACTACCCCACCTTCCTTCCTCAGCCCCAACCATCCTCTCTCTATTCATTTCAGAGCTCTTCCCCCTCCCCCATTTCTGAAGGGTCCTGAGCCAAAACATCAGCTTTCTTACTCCTCTGATGCTGCCTAGCCTGCCGTGTTCCTCCAGCACCAGACTTATTTCAGACTCCAGCATTGGCAGTTCCTACTATCACCATAAGAACTGTAGATACTGCAAGTCAGAGATAAAAACAGAAATTTCTGGAAAAGCTCAGCCAGTCTAGCAGCATCAGTGGAGAGAAATCAGAATTCATGTTTCAGATCGAGTGACTCTTCCACTGAAATGGCAAACGGAGTTTGCAATAAACAAAGTGGCAAGGACAAGGTAAAATAGGAGAGGCTCTCAATCATCTCTTTATTACTATCACAGACATCATCTGGTAGTTGCATCCTTCACAACTTGATCTATTTGACTTGCACTGATACCACTAAGCTAGTCTTGTGGTAGAAATTAATATTCCCTCAATGAGTACACTTTTGGCCCTCGCTTCTTTCAGAACCTCATTCAATTAGTGTTCAACATGGATGCAGACTAATTGGTCATGCAAGATAGGTACGACAGGCATTTCTTTGATCTCATTTGACCTGAAGACTTCACAGGTCTGGAATCAATGAAGGTTTCAGGAACATTTCTACCCATCACATCCAATGGATCCAGCTTACCTGTGGCCTGGGACAGTCAAATGGTATAGATACAGTTCAGTCATCAAAAATCAGATCGTGCTTGATTAGTGCATGGGAAGCTTGACCAACTTAATTACCAGCACTCAAACATTAATGAAGTGGACTTTGCTGAGTAAACTGACTTGACCTACCTTGTTTTTCCCTAATGTGATGGATGGTTTATCAGTTTTAAATTAGACCCTATGCTGAACTTTGCCACAATTGCGCAGGGCTTGATAGAACCTTAGAGATAGGCTCCTTTTCAGTAAGTACAGTGTACCAACTGCAACATTATCAACAATTCAGTAGGTCGTATGATAATTATTTCTGGTGAAAGCTCTCCAAATATTAAAACAAGTTCTGGATATATTCAGTACTCAGCATGATTAGAGTTGGTATTTTGTTAGTGTGTAACTGAAATGGAAAGAGAACACCCAAGCACATTTTGCTCCTTGGGTTGAAAATGTGACCTACACGTGAAATATATAAAAGGACATTTTATTGAACTTGGGATTTGTCACTTTTACTATGTTATTGAACAATTGCATCACATTGGATACTGAGTACTGGGCTGTTCTTTCAAAACCTGATTGAAAGATTGTTGATTCATAATCTCTGCCAAAATTAGCATTATAGGTCAGGACTAAAGAAAATACATGAATGAAAAACATGCACAAGTATGAGTGAATAAACTGGAATGACAACAAAATGCTGTAGAAACTTAACATGTCAAGCATCACCTGTGTAGAGAAGTAGTTAATGCTGTCAGAATCCAGTTGTCATGGTCCACGTAGGTACCAACAATACAGGTAGAGAAGAGAAAGAGAGGCTCTGCTGAGGGAGTGTGGAGCCAAACCAAAAAGCAAAACTGAAGAGGTAATCTCTGGGTCACTATCCAAGTAAATTGACATGGGGAGCAGGGGGAAGGGGAAGCTGCTCAGAAAAGGCTGTTAAAAGGTTCAGAGCTAATAATAAGTCAGTGTATGGAAAGGGTCAGGAATCTAACACCAGGCGTGGCAGTCTTTTTTGGGTCAGGGGTGGGGAGAAGGAAGTGCAGATTGAAATTGGCAGGTACAAGGATGTTGATATTGGAAATGTGGCTGCAAGGGTACCTGGATTGGTAACTAAATATCAAAGGATACACGTCCCAGCTAAAACGAATCAGACTGAGTCAAGGTAACTGTAAGAGACACTAGTGAAGAGCTGCCAGAGTTGGTTGGAAGGGGAGACCAGCAGGGAAGACAATGGAGCAACCATGGCAGGAGGGGGCGGTGGTGAGAGAGTAATTGAGAGGCACTGCAGAAATTCATTCCAAGGAAGAAAAAGATGCTAAGGAGAGGATGAGGCAACCATGACAGACGATGGAGTAAAGGACAGCATTAAAAACAAAACAAAGCAATGTGACAATTAGTGGGAAGCCAGAGGATTGGAAAGTCTTGAAAAACTGTAACAGGATAACTAAAAAAGCAAAAGGCAGGGGAGAAGATGAAATGTGTGCGTAAGCTAGCTAGTATAAAAGATTGCAAGAGTTTTATTTAGGTATCCAAAGAACCCAAGAGAGAGTCAAGAGTGGACATTGAACCATGAGAATGAGGCTGGAGAAGAAGTAATGTGGAACAAAAAAGCAGAGGAACTGAACAGTGCTATGTATTAGGTTGCAGTGAAAGACACCAACAACATACCACAGCCAATAAACTCATCTGTCCTTTGACTATCATTAAGGACAAGGTGCTAGGAGATGGAAGGTCTGAAGGCAGATAAATTACCTGAAACAGATGGATTAAAATCCATAATCCTGAAGGAGATAGGGGAGGAGCCTGGAGAAACATAGAACATAGAACAGTACAGCACAGAACAGGCCCTTCAGCCCACAATGTTGTGCCGACCATTGATCCTCATGTATGCACCCTCAAATTTCTGTGACCATATACATGTCCAGCAGTTTCTTAAATGACCCCAATGACCTTGCTTCCACAACTGCTGCTGGCAACGCATTCCATGCTCTCACAACTCTGTGAGAAACATCTGTGGTGATCTTTTAGGAACCACAGGGAGGGTGTCAGAGGACCAGAAAACAGTGACTGTAAAGGAGACAGAAGACAGGAAACTATAGACCAGTTAGTCTGAACTTTGTCGCTGGTAAGATTTTACAGTCCATTGTTAAGATTGAGATTGCTGAGTACTTGGTAAAATATGGCCAAGTCAGCAGAGATTCACCACGGGCAGTCATGCCTGACAAAGCTATTAAATTCAAGAATTATTAGTATTATTTGAGGCACTAATGAGCAAATTAGATAAAAACGAGCACGAGCAGACATCAGAGTCAGATATGTACAACACAGAAACAGACCTGTCAGTCCAACGTGGCCATACTGACCAGATAGCCAAGATTAATCTCATCCCATATCCCTCTAAATACTTCCTATGCATATACCTATCCAGATGCCTTTTACATATGGTACGGTCATCAGCTGCGGACATAGATACACCTCTGCAGGAAAAAGTTGCCCCTTTAGGTCCCCTCTCACCTTAAACGGTATGCCTTCTAGTTTGAGGCTCCTCTACCCCAGGGAAAAGACAATTCCTATTCACCCTATCCATGCCCTTCACGATTCTATAGATCGAAGGTCATCCCTCAGTCTTTAATGCTCCAGGGAAAGCGGCCCCAGCCTATTCAGCCACGCCCAATTAGGTCCAACCCTCCAGCGCAGGCAACATCATTGTAAATCTTTTCTGAATGCTTTCAAGTTTCACAATATTCAGCAAGGCGTTCGATAAGGTTCCCCACAATAGGCTATTGCACAAAATGCTGAGGAATGGAATTGTGGGGAGATATAGCCGTTTGGATCGGAAATTGGCTTGCTGAAAGAAGACAGAGGGTGGTAGTTGATGGGAAATGTTCATCCTGGAGACCAGTTACTAGTGGTGTACCACAACGGTCGGTGTTGGGTCCACTGCTGTTTGTCATTTATGAAAGTCATCTGGATGAGGGTGTAGAAGGATGGGTTAGTAAATTTGCAGACGACACTAAGGTCGGTGGAGTTGTGGACAGTGATAAAGGATGCTGTAGGTTGCAGAGAGACATAGATAAGCTGCAGAGCTGGGCTGAGAGGTAGCAAATGGAGTTTAATGCAGACAAGTGAGGTGATGCCCTTTGGTAGGAGTAACCGGAAGGGAAAGTACTGGGCTAATGGTAAGATTCTTAGTAGTGTAGATAAGTAGAGAGATCTCTGTGTCCATGTACACAGATCCTTGAAATTTGCCACCCAGGTTGACAGGGCTGTTAAGGCGGCATACAGTGTTTTAGCTTTTATTAATAGAGGGACCGAGTTCCGGAACCAAGAGGTTATGGTGAAGCTGTACAAAACTCTGGTGTGGCCGCACTTGGAGTATTGTGTACAGTTCTGGTCACCGCATTATAAGAAGGATGTGGAAGCTTTGGAAAGGATGCAGAGGAGATTTACTAGGATGTTGCCTGTTATGGAGGGAAGGTCTTACGAGGAAAGGCTGAGGGACTTGAGGCTGTTTTCGATAGAGCAAAGAAGGTTGAGAGGTGACTTAAATGAAACACAAAATAATCAAAGGGTTAGATAGGGAGAGCCTTTTTCCTAGGATGTGACGGTGAGCACGAGGGGGCATAGCTTTAAATTGAGGGGTGAAGATATAGGACAGATGTCAGAGGTAGTTTCTTTACTCAGTAGTAAGGGAATGGAACGCTTCGCCTGCAACGTAGTAGATTTGCCAACTTTAGGTACATTTAAGTCGCCATTGGATAAGCATATGGATGTACATGGAATAGTGTAGGTTAGATGGGCTTCAGATTGGTACGACAGGCCGGCACAACATTGAGGGCCGAAGGGCCTGTACTGTGCTGTAATGTTCTATAGCAGCAAGACCAGAAACGAATGCAGTATTTCGAAAGTGGCCTCACCGATGTCCGGTACAGCCATAACGTGACCTTACAACTTCTACATGCAATGAACTATTAGAGGCAAGCGTATCAAATGCTGTCTTCTTTGCAAGTAGACAGGGTAATCTGCTTTCAAGGAACTATGAAACTGTACCCCAAGGTCTTTGTTGGGCAACACTCCCCAGGGCCTTATCAGTAAGGTGCACAACTTCTGCCCTGATTTGTCCTGTCAAAATGCACCTCACATTTTCTACATTTTTGGGCTGTGGGCAATGCCAGGATTCAGCAGCATGCTAACTGTTGTCAAGGGAGCAGCTGGCATTCGCTGAGCTGACTCAAGCTATCTGACTTGAGTGGCAGAAAAATTCCTGCTGGCAGGAAAACAAATGAGAGCCAATACGGAGTAATGGGGCCAATTGATGTTCACTGGTCATTTTGATTCATACTTAAAGATGAATAATGTGGCTAAACGCATAATAGTACTGGTTTTCTTCAGTGCCATTGGGATCAAGTCCTCCATGATTCTAAAGAGTCTGGTGCAACCAGGAAAACCCACAGAAGACAATACAAGAGCGGTGTGAAGTGTTGGGAAGCTATTTTGCACCAAAAAAAAAAAAATCAATGATCATGGAACTTTTCTGTTTTTACATTGTACAGCATGAGGGAGAGTCCATTGCCCAATCCATGACTGCTTTAAAGAGAGCAGTGCAAAGTTGCAATTTCTGAAGGTTGCTCCAAGAAGCTTTGTGGGATCATTTGTGACCTGACACAAAGCGAAAGCCAAATCAATGGAAACACGAGGTCCGAATTTCAAAGCAGTTTTTGAAGTTTCTACCCTGATGGATTTGGCCACCAGCGAACCAACACAGTGGATTGATGATGCCCAAATGCATAGAGTAGCAGAAACAGTGTGGTAACAAGGAATAAAAGTGTCGGACTCGAGAAGTCCAGTGCTGCTGATGTAAGCAAGTGGGTCATGTTGTCCTAAATTGCCCAGATCAATTCAAACAAGAGAAGGGGTGCCAAAAGGTGATAATTCAGAAAATAAGACACGTTGTAAGTCAGGGAGTAGACTGGGAGTCAGCCAGGTCCTCACAAGAAGCAAAAGACCCAAAGTCAGCAGTTAAACAACTGGTCAGTTTGGGATGGAGATGACGGCCTCTAATCCAGGAAGAAACCAGAAATTAAGACAGTAAAGATGGAAGTGGATATAGAAGCAGCGGCGTCTGATTCCTGAAATCAATGTAATTGAGAAAAGTTAGAGGCTCTGCCAGTAAAGCCTGCCAAGATCTCACTACAGACATACATAGAACAAGTAATGCCACCGAAGGATTACATCCTCATAAACATAGAACTAAGAGGCCAGTATACGAAACCGCCTGTGTGCTGAAAGGCATTATTCAGACGTTCCTGCTTACAGAAATTAAAGTTAATTGGGGCCTGGTTAATAGACTGGCCAACTCAAAAATGAGTCTTCAAGAAATTTTGGGTATGTGTAAGGAGATCTTCTAGGAAATCCTGGAGGAAAACAGAAGGTATAGAAATTAAAATCTCCATTGCAGCATCATCCTCGTTCAAGGAATCTGAAAGAGTGACCAGTACCATAACATCATCTGGCCTAAAGTGAAGGTGAACTATAATGGCTGGTGAATGACGGTTTTGGAACCAGTAACTACTAGAGAATGGCCCACTCCAGTGCTCTGGTCTTCAAGAAATGGCAAAGTGATTTGTGATGGCTTTAAGGTTACAGTCAAACCTGGACACAAATCAATATCCACTTTGAAACACTGAGGACCTGTTCAGTGGAAAGAAATTCTTGAAATAGAGAAAAGGATCTGTTGCAGGTCTACTTGCAGATAGGAGGGGCCAAAGATAGTGACAGGGGACTGCTCCACAACAAGTGACTGCTTTTTGGCATCACATCAGTACCAACTTCATCCCAGAGGGCCATGAATCAAATTAAGTACATTGCCAGGTGTCCAGTGATGTGCAGGATTTGTATGATCCCACTGCATGATTTTTGGTAACTGGATCCTCCAAAACAGCAGCACTTGAAGAAACTCTAAAATGTTGGAGGAACGAAGCCCACAACTTCAAGGGAGAAATGACTTTTCCTTAAAAGCCTCCACAGAATACTTAGGCCGTGTGATCAATGGCAAGATATACAAGGAAACAAAAGGTTATCATGAGGGCCCCTTCGACTAGGCAAGATGTCTCAACTGAGATTCTCCTCGGGACTTGTAAATGACTAAAGTAATATGCTTGATCTGGCAACCGTATTAAAAACCCTTATTCAGTTACTGGGAAAAGGACTGGAAATAGACCCAGGAATATCAGAGGGCTTAACAGGTGAAGAAAGCCCTTAAAAAAGATCAGAAATATTGACTCATTGACCCAAATTTACCATTGCAGTTGGGATGCAATGCATTCCCTTATGGGGTTTTGCACTATACTGTTACACATCTTGCAGCATGGAGAGGCAAGTGCATTGCATTTGCATCGAAATCACTAATAAAAAAAAGGGAGGAAAAGTATACTGTTGATGTGTTTGGCATTAAAAAGTTCACCATTTCTTTTACAACAGACCACAGGCTACTAACCTGTATACAGGAGTACTGTCAATGGAGGCAGCACGCTCACAGAGATGGGTACTTTCAGCCTACTCAAATGGAATCAGATACCAATAGGTGGAGGAGCAGGACAAATGCAGATGCTTTGACAAGATTACCATGACTGGGAAATAAAGCATGTTCTTGACCAGAACACAAAAATTATATGTTTTTGCACGAAGATAAAAGGTATCAGCGGTCAATAAGGTGCAGAACAATGCAGTCTTGAGCCTTTTAAACTTAATTATAAGGAAGGACTCATCATAGAAACTGTTCAGAATTATACCCTTACCTGATCAGGAGGTGAGAACTGTCTTTATCAGATGGGTGTTTGACATATGGAATGAGGTATTTTGCCAAGATAAGGGAAGGTGGTAGAAGAAGTGTACCAAGAGCACCCCAGTGTTGTACGAATGCAGGAGATAGCCAGGAGCTACTTCTAGTGGTTGAATGTGTGCTCAGATTAATGAGACAGTGGGATCATACAAATCCTGCACATTAGTAAGGAAGGCATTCCTGTCACCCTTTCACCCATGAGAAAGGCCTTCATCACTGTGACAGCAGATTTATTATAGGTTTGTGGGACCAAAAGAGAGACAGATGTTACTCGTGGTGCTGGTCATGAAGTGGGCATCAGCGGAGCAAGATAGACTGACTGGATGAAATATTTGTTCAGGGTTCCCAAACCCAGCAAGTACCAAGTGACAATGGTCCACGAGCTTGAGGTAAGTGGAGTCAGACATACAGGGTGTTGAACAGATGGCTTGCCTTCATTGACCAATATGTTGTGTACAGAAGTAGGGAGGTCATGTTGTGGCTGCACTGGACTTCAGTGAGGCCACTTTTAGAATACAGCATGCAATTATGATTTCCCTGTTGTAGAAAACATTGTTAAACTTGAAAGGGCTTAGAAAAGATTTACAAGGATGTTACCAAGGTTGGAGAGTTTGCATTATAGGGAAGAGGCTGATTGGCTGACCCCTGCAGCAGAGGGTGAGGGGTAACCTTGTGGAGGTTTATAAAAAAAAATCACCAGCAACATGGATAGTGTGAATAGCCAAGGACTTTTTCCCCAGGATAGATGGTAGAGGTTTAAGATGAGAGAGGGGAATGATTTAAAACAGACCTAAGGAGCAACTTTTTCATGCAGAGGATGGCCACAGGAGGCCGAGAGTGCACCTGTCTCTCATGATACATGGCACCAGCATGCTGAGCTCCGCTGAAACCAGAAATGTCAAAACCAGCGAGAAGGCAACAGGCAGCCACACAGTGAAACAGACAGGAAGGGACATGTTTGCAGAACTCCAGACGATTCCAGAGGTCTAGGAGACCACACTAGAGAAGATGCCTGATGTGGAGATAGTCTACAAGGAATTGCCAAACCCTGGGATGTTCATCATGTCAAAACAGAAGAGTCATTTTCTTATTCCTTATTTCTGATGTTGTATATAAGCTAGTTACAACACTCACTGTAGTTATAATTGTTGGATG